>NW_027469084.1:1800000-2100000 GCF_051020765.1 Lasioglossum baleicum
ACCGCGTCTTTTACGGAGACTGCGTCTCGGCAAGGGGGGACTAATGTTCCGGCAAACCGATACGCATTCGATCCGCTTTACCTACTTCGCGTAGCCGCGATCTGGTGACGTCACGTCGTCGAGGCGCCCCCACTTTGCTTCCGCGGCACGCGTGAATTCGGCAGCGGATCGGCTCACTTAGGTCACGTCCGCGGCAGATGGCACCCGTTTTCGTTTTGCGATAAATCTATGTGTACTTGAGTCCTTAAGGGGTTCACGTTTTCTGCTACGTTACGATTGGCTTCGGCACTTCCGCTACAAGAGTCTAATGTATTCTTTACGTTATACAGATTGTTCAAAGCGTGTAAGGCAGAGATTTTGTTGGTCGACCTCTCAATGTTGAAGTCCTTATTGTTAATGTCATCGAAATTGCGCGGGTATCTAGGCGCAACGGTCGAGAGTAAGGCAGACTCGATGGCTAATATTTTACCAAATGTACTACAATCTGTTTTCTTTCGGGCATGTGCTTTCCGCAAAGACTAGAATGCAGGCCTACCTATACCAAGTGGTAATATCTGAAGCAGTAACGATTTGCTAGTTGCTCCATCCGATGGTCTCTTCAGCTGAATGTATACTTGAACGGGATGGTCCACTAGTTGTATACGGTAAGTCGGTGTTTTGAACACTATCGCAATATGCTCATGTACATCAGTAGGCTGAAAACCACCAAATCCTTCCCACACCACTTGCCCGTCCTTCACTTCGAAAAATCGGACCTGTATGTCGTTTTTTCGCAAACATCTCGCATAGCAAAATTATTACGAAACCACCCTTGACCAAAGCTGTAGAATGACTGAGCTTGACATCTACAAGATTCGACATTGCCTTCTTAACAAATATAGGATCGTACACAACCGTCGGTAACGCGACATTGAATTTTCCCTTCTGAGATCCTTCTAAGAAGACTTGGAAACATAATCTCACCGCATTCAGATCGATGCTAGTAGGCTGTCTTTTATGTTTCAAGCCAGTTCGAAAAGGATCTACGCGCTCTCGCGCCGTCGCTCGTACTCTCGCTCCAGCGCTTGTGCGCATTTGCACTTCCGCTTTCGCGCTGTCAAGCCTCCACGCTCACTCTCGTACGCTTCCACTCTCGCGCTGCCGCTCGTGCGCTGTCACGCTTGCGGTCGTGCGCCGTCACGTCTGCGCTCGTGCGCTCTCGCGCCTCCGCTCGTGCGCTCTCACATTCTTGCGTGCTCGTGCACTCTCGCGCCTCCATCTCGTTCCTCCGCTTTCGCGCCTACTCTCGCGATATTCAACAATACCGCGTCTTTTACGGAGACTGCGTCTCGGCAAGGGGGGACTAATGTTCCGGCAAACCGATACGCATTCGATCCGCTTTACCTACTTCGCGTAGCCGCGATCTGGTGACGTCACGTCGTCGAGGCGCCCCCACTTTGCTTCCGCGGCACGCGTGAATTCGGCAGCGGATCGGCTCACTTAGGTCACGTCCGCGGCAGATGGCACCCGTTTTCGTTTTGCGATAAATCTATGTATACTTGAGTCCTTAAGGGGTTCACGTTTTCTGCTACGTTACGATTGGCTTCGGCACTTCCGCTACAAGAGTCTAATGTATTCTTTACGTTATACAGATTGTTCAAAGCGTGTAAGGCAGAGATTTTGTTGGTCGACCTCTCAATGTTGAAGTCCTTATTGTTAATGTCATCGAAATTGCGCGGGTATCTAGGCGCAACGGTCGAGAGTAAGGCAGACTCGATGGCTAATATTTTACCAAATGTACTACAATCTGTTTTCTTTCGGGCATGTGCTTTCCGCAAAGACTAGAATGCAGGCCTACCTATACCAAGTGGTAATATCTGAAACAGTAACGATTTGCTAGTTGCTCCATCCGATGGTCTCTTCAGCTGAATGTATACTTGAACGGGATGGTCCACTAGTTGTATACGGTAAGTCGGTGTTTTGAACACTATCGCAATATGCTCATGTACATCAGTAGGCTGAAAACCACCAAATCCTTCCCACACCACTTGCCCGTCCTTCACTTCGAAAAATCGGACCTGTATGTCGTTTTTTCGCAAACATCTCGCATAGCAAAATTATTACGAAACCACCCTTGACCAAAGCTGTAGAATGACTGAGCTTGACATCTACAAGATTCGACATTGCCTTCTTAACAAATATAGGATCGTACACAACCGTCGGTAACGCGACATTGAATTTTCCCTTCTGAGATCCTTCTAAGAAAACTTGGAAACATAATCTCACCGCGTTAAGATCGATGCTAGTAGGCTGTCTTTTATGTTTGAAGCCAGTTTGAAAAGGATCTACGCGCTCTCGCGCTTTCGCTCGTACTCTCGCCCCTCCGCTTGTGCGCATTTACGCCTCGGCTTCCGCGCTGTCAAGCCTCCACGCTCACTCTCGTACGCTTCCACTCTCGCGCTTCCGCTCGTGCGCTGTCACGCTTGCGGTCGTGCGCTGTCACGTCTGCGCTCGTGCGCTCTCGCGCCTCCGCTCGTGCGCTCTCACATTCTTGCGTGCTCGTGCACTCTCGCGCCTCCATCTCGTTCCTCCGCTTTCGCGGCTACGCTCGCGATATTCAACAATACCGTGTCTTTTACGGAGACTGCGTCTCGGCAAGGGGGGACTAATGTTCCGGCAAACCGATACGCATTCGATCCGCTTTACCTACTTCGCGTAGCCGCGATCTGGTGACGTCACGTCGTCGAGGCGCCCCCACTTTGCTTCCGCGGCACGCGTGAATTCGGCAGCGGATCGGCTCACTTAGGTCACGTCCGCGGCAGATGGCACCCGTTTTCGTTTTGCGATAAATCTATGTATACTTGAGTCCTTAAGGGGTTCACGTTTTCTGCTACGTTACGATTGGCTTCGGCACTTCCGCTACAAGAGTCTAATGTATTCTTTACGTTATACAGATTGTTCAAAGCGTGTAAGGCAGAGATTTTGTTGGTCGACCTCTCAATGTTGAAGTCCTTATTGTTAATGTCATCGAAATTGCGCGGGTATCTAGGCGCAACGGTCGAGAGTAAGGCAGACTCGATGGCTAATATTTTACCAAATTGTACTACAATCTGTTTTCTTTCGGGCATGTACTTTCCGCAAAGACTAGAATGCAGGCCTACCTGTACCAAGTGGTAACATCTGAAACAGTAACGATTTGCTAGTTGCTCCATCCGATGGTCTCTTCAGCTGAATGTATACTTGAACGGGATGGTCCACTAGTTGTATACGGTAAGTCGGTGTTTTGAACACTATCGCAATATGCTCATGTATATCAGTAGGCTGAAAACCACCAAATCCTTCCCACACCACTTGCCCGTCCTTCACTTCGAAAAATCGGACCTGTATGTCGTTTTTTCGCAAACATCTCGCATAGCAAAATTATTACGAAACCACCCTTGACCAAAGCTGTAGAATGACTGAGCTTGACATCTACAAGATTCGACATTGCCTTCTTAACAAATATAGGATCGTACACAACCGTCGGTAACGCGACATTGAATTTTCCCTTCTGAGATCCTTCTAAGAAAACTTGGAAACATAATCTCACCGCGTTAAGATCGATGCTAGTAGGCTGTCTTTTATGTTTGAAGCCAGTTTGAAAAGGATCTACGCGCTCTCGCGCTTTCGCTCGTACTCTCGCCCCTCCGCTTGTGCGCATTTACGCCTCGGCTTCCGCGCTGTCAAGCCTCCACGCTCACTCTCGTACGCTTCCACTCTCGCGCTTCCGCTCGTGCGCTGTCACGCTTGCGGTCGTGCGCTGTCACGTCTGCGCTCGTGCGCTCTCGCGCCTCCGCTCGTGCGCTCTCACATTCTTGCGTGCTCGTGCACTCTCGCGCCTCCATCTCGTTCCTCCGCTTTCGCGGCTACGCTCGCGATATTCAACAATACCGTGTCTTTTACGGAGACTGCGTCTCGGCAAGGGGGGACTAATGTTCCGGCAAACCGATACGCATTCGATCCGCTTTACCTACTTCGCGTAGCCGCGATCTGGTGACGTCACGTCGTCGAGGCGCCCCCACTTTGCTTCCGCGGCACGCGTGAATTCGGCAGCGGATCGGCTCACTTAGGTCACGTCCGCGGCAGATGGCACCCGTTTTCGTTTTGCGATAAATCTATGTATACTTGAGTCCTTAAGGGGTTCACGTTTTCTGCTACGTTACGATTGGCTTCGGCACTTCCGCTACAAGAGTCTAATGTATTCTTTACGTTATACAGATTGTTCAAAGCGTGTAAGGCAGAGATTTTGTTGGTCGACCTCTCAATGTCGAAGTCCATATTGTTAATGTCATCGAAATTGCGCGGGTATCTAGGCGCGACGTTTGAGAGTAAGGCAGACTCGGTGGCTAATATTTTACGAAATGTACTACAATCTGTTTTCTTTCGGGCATGTGCTTTCCGCAAAGACTAGAATGCAGGCCTACCTGTACCAAGTGGTAACATCTGAAACAGTAACGATTTGCTAGTTGCTCCATCCGATGGTCTCTTCAGCTGAATGTATACTTGAACGGGATGGTCCACTTGTTGTATACGGTAAGTCGGTGTTTTGAACACTATCGCAATATGCTCATGTACATCAGTAGGCTGAAAACCACCAAATCCTTCCCACACCACTTGCCAGTCCTTCACTTCGAAAAATCGGACCTGTATGTCGTTTTTTTTGCAAACTTCTCGCATAGCAATATTATTACCAAACCACCCTTGACCAAAGCTGTAGAATTACTGAGCTTGACATCTACAAGATTCGACATTGCCTTCATAACAAATATAGGATCGTACACAACGGTCGGTAACGCGACATTGAATTTTCCCTTCTGAGATCCTTCTAAGAAAACTTGGAAACATAATCTCACCGCGTTAAGATCGATGCTAGTAGGCTGTCTTTTATGTTTGAAGCCAGTTTGAAAAGGATCTACGCGCTCTCGCGCTTTCGCTCGTACTCTCGCCCCTCCGCTTGTGCGCATTTACGCCTCGGCTTCCGCGCTGTCAAGCCTCCACGCTCACTCTCGTACGCTTCCACTCTCGCGCTTCCGCTCGTGCGCTGTCACGCTTGCGGTCGTGCGCTGTCACGTCTGCGCTCGTGCGCTCTCGCGCCTCCGCTCGTGCGCTCTCACATTCTTGCGTGCTCGTGCACTCTCGCGCCTCCATCTCGTTCCTCCGCTTTCGCGGCTACGCTCGCGATATTCAACAATACCGCGTCTTTTACGGAGACTGCGTCTCGGCAAGGGGGGACTAATGTTCCGGCAAACCGATACGCATTCGATCCGCTTTACCTACTTCGCGTAGCCGCGATCGGGTGACGTCACGTCGTCGAGGCGCCTGCCACTTTGCGTCCGCGGCACGCGTGAATTCGGCAGCGGATCGGCTCACTTCGGTCACGTCCGCGGCTGATGGCACTCGTTTTCGTTTTGCGATAAATCTATGTATACTTGAGTCCTTAAGGGGTTCACGTTTTCTGCTACGTTACGATTGGCTTCGGCACTTCCGCTACAAGAGTCTAATGTATTCTTTACGTTATACAGATTGTTTGAAGCGTGTAAGGCAGAGATTTTGTTGGTCGACCTCTCAATGTCGAAGTCGTTATTGTTAATGTCATCAAAATTGCGCGGGTATCTAGGCGCAACGTTCGAGAGTAAGGCAGACTCGGTGGCTAATATTTTACCAAATGTACTATAATCTGTTTTCTTTCGGATATGTGCTTTCCGCAAAGACTAGAATGCAGGCCTACCTGTACCAAGTGGTAACATCTGAAACAGTAACGATTTGCTAGTTGCTCCATCCGATGGTCTCTTCAGCTGAATGTATACTTGAACGGGATGGTCCACTAGTTGTATACGGTAAGTCGGTGTTTTGAACACTATCGCAATATGCTCATGTACATCAGTAGGCTGAAAACCACCATATCCTTCCCACACCACTTGCCCGTCCTTCACTTCGAAAAATCGGACCTGTATGTCGTTTTTTCGCAAACATCTCGCATAGCAAAATTATTACCAAACCACCCTTGACCAAAGCTATAGAATGACTGAGCTTGACATCTACAAGATTCGACATTGCCTTCTTAACAAATATAGGATCGTACACAACCGTCGGTAACGCGACATTGGATTTTCCCTTCTGAGATCCTTCTAAGAAAACTTGGAAACATAATCTCACCGCGTTAAGATCGATGCTAGTAGGCTGTCTTTTATGTTTGAAGCCAGTTTGAAAAGGATCTACGCGCTCTCGCGCTGTCGCTCGTACTCTCGCCCCTCCGCTTGTGCGCATTTACGCCTCGGCTTCCGCGCTGTCAAGCCTCCACGCTCACTCTCGTACGCTTCCACTCTCGCGCTTCCGCTCGTGCGCTGTCACGCTTGCGGTCGTGCGCTGTCACGTCTGCGCTCGTGCGCTCTCGCGCCTCCGCTCGTGCGCTCTCACATTCTTGCGTGCTCGTGCACTCTCGCGCCTCCATCTCGTTCCTCCGCTTTCGCGGCTACGCTCGCGATATTCAACAATACCGCGTCTTTTACGGAGACTGCGTCTCGGCAAGGGGGGACTAATGTTCCGGCAAACCGATACGCATTCGATCCGCTTTACCTACTTCGCGTAGCCGCGATCTGGTGACGTCACGTCGTCGAGGCGCCCCCACTTTGCTTCCGCGGCACGCGTGAATTCGGCAGCGGATCGGCTCACTTAGGTCACGTCCGCGGCAGATGGCACCCGTTTTCGTTTTGCGATAAATCTATGTGTACTTGAGTCCTTAAGGGGTTCACGTTTTCTGCTACGTTACGATTGGCTTCGGCACTTCCGCTACAAGAGTCTAATGTATTCTTTACGTTATACAGATTGTTCAAAGCGTGTAAGGCAGAGATTTTGTTGGTCGACCTCTCAATGTTGAAGTCCTTATTGTTAATGTCATCGAAATTGCGCGGGTATCTAGGCGCAACGGTCGAGAGTAAGGCAGACTCGATGGCTAATATTTTACCAAATGTACTACAATCTGTTTTCTTTCGGGCATGTGCTTTCCGCAAAGACTAGAATGCAGGCCTACCTATACCAAGTGGTAATATCTGAAGCAGTAACGATTTGCTAGTTGCTCCATCCGATGGTCTCTTCAGCTGAATGTATACTTGAACGGGATGGTCCACTAGTTGTATACGGTAAGTCGGTGTTTTGAACACTATCGCAATATGCTCATGTACATCAGTAGGCTGAAAACCACCAAATCCTTCCCACACCACTTGCCCGTCCTTCACTTCGAAAAATCGGACCTGTATGTCGTTTTTTCGCAAACATCTCGCATAGCAAAATTATTACGAAACCACCCTTGACCAAAGCTGTAGAATGACTGAGCTTGACATCTACAAGATTCGACATTGCCTTCTTAACAAATATAGGATCGTACACAACCGTCGGTAACGCGACATTGAATTTTCCCTTCTGAGATCCTTCTAAGAAGACTTGGAAACATAATCTCACCGCATTCAGATCGATGCTAGTAGGCTGTCTTTTATGTTTCAAGCCAGTTCGAAAAGGATCTACGCGCTCTCGCGCCGTCGCTCGTACTCTCGCTCCAGCGCTTGTGCGCATTTGCACTTCCGCTTTCGCGCTGTCAAGCCTCCACGCTCACTCTCGTACGCTTCCACTCTCGCGCTGCCGCTCGTGCGCTGTCACGCTTGCGGTCGTGCGCCGTCACGTCTGCGCTCGTGCGCTCTCGCGCCTCCGCTCGTGCGCTCTCACATTCTTGCGTGCTCGTGCACTCTCGCGCCTCCATCTCGTTCCTCCGCTTTCGCGCCTACTCTCGCGATATTCAACAATACCGCGTCTTTTACGGAGACTGCGTCTCGGCAAGGGGGGAGTAATGTTCCGGCAAACCGATACGCATTCGATCCGCTTTACCTACTTCGCGTAGCCGCCATCGGGTGACGTCACGTCGTCGAGGCGCCCCCACTTTGCGTCCGCGGCACGCGTGAATTCGGCAGCGGATCGGCTCACTTCGGTCACGTCCGCGGCTGATGGCACTCGTTTTCGTTTTGCGATAAATCTATGTATACTTGAGTCCTTAAGGGGTTCACGTTTTCTGCAACGTTACGATTGGCTTCGGCACTTCCGCTACAAGAGTCTAATGTATTCTTTACGTTATACAGATTGTTCAAAGCGTGTAAGGCAGAGATTTTGTTGGTCGACCTCTCAATGTTGAAGTCCCTATTGTTAATGTCATCGAAATTGCGCGGGTATCTAGGCGCAACGTTCGAGAGTAAGGCAGACTCGGTGGCTAATATTTTACCAAATGTACTACAATCTGTTTTCTTTCGGGCATGTGCTTTCCGCAAAGACTAGAATGCAGGCCTACCTATACCAAGTGGTAACATCTGAAACAGTAACGATTTGCTAGTTGCTCCATCCGATGGTCTCTTCAGCTGAATGTATACTTGAACGGGATGGTCCACTAGTTGTATACGGTAAGTCGGTGTTTTGAACACTATCGCAATATGCTCATGTACATCAGTAGGCTGAAAACCACCAAATCCTTCCCACACCACTTGCCCGTCCTTCACTTCGAAAAATCGGACCTGTATGTCGTTTTTTCGCAAACATCTCGCATAGTAAAATTATTACGAAACCACCCTTGACCAAAGCTGTAGAATGACTGAGCTTGACATCTACAAGATTCGACATTGCCTTCTTAACAAATATAGGATCGTACACAACCGTCGGTAACGCGACATTGAATTTTCCCTTCTGAGATCCTTCTAAGAAAACTTGGAAACATAATCTCACCGCGTTAAGATCGATGCTAGTAGGCTGTCTTTTATGTTTGAAGCCAGTTTGAAAAGGATCTACGCGCTCTCGCGCTTTCGCTCGTACTCTCGCCCCTCCGCTTGTGCGCATTTACGCCTCGGCTTCCGCGCTGTCAAGCCTCCACGCTCACTCTCGTACGCTTCCACTCTCGCGCTTCCGCTCGTGCGCTGTCAGGCTTGCGGTCGTGCGCTGTCACGTCTGCGCTCGTGCGCTCTCGCGCCTCCGCTCGTGCGCTCTCACATTCTTGCGTGCTCGTGCACTCTCGCGCCTCCATCTCGTTCCTCCGCTTTCGCGGCTACGCTCGCGATATTCAACAATACCGCGTCTTTTACGGAGACTGCGTCTCGGCAAGGGGGGACTAATGTTCCGGCAAACCGATACGCATTCGATCCGCTTTACCTACTTCGCGTAGCCGCGATCTGGTGACGTCACGTCGTCGAGGCGCCCCCACTTTGCTTCCGCGGCACGCGTGAATTCGGCAGCGGATCGGCTCACTTAGGTCACGTCCGCGGCAGATGGCACCCGTTTTCGTTTTGCGATAAATCTATGTATACTTGAGTCCTTAAGGGGTTCACGTTTTCTGCTACGTTACGATTGGCTTCGGCACTTCCGCTACAAGAGTCTAATGTATTCTTTACGTTATACAGATTGTTCAAAGCGTGTAAGGCAGAGATTTTGTTGGTCGACCTCTCAATGTTGAAGTCCTTATTGTTAATGTCATCGAAATTGCGCGGGTATCTAGGCGCAACGGTCGAGAGTAAGGCAGACTCGATGGCTAATATTTTACCAAATGTACTACAATCTGTTTTCTTTCGGGCATGTGCTTTCCGCAAAGACTAGAATGCAGGCCTACCTATACCAAGTGGTAATATCTGAAACAGTAACGATTTGCTAGTTGCTCCATCCGATGGTCTCCTCAGCTGAATGTATACTTGAACGGGATGGTCCACTAGTTGTATACGGTAAGTCGGTGTTTTGAACACTATCGCAATATGCTCATGTACATCAGTAGGCTGAAAACCACCAAATCCTTCCCACACCACTTGCCCGTCCTTCACTTCGAAAAATCGGACCTGTATGTCGTTTTTTCGCAAACATCTCGCATAGCAAAATTATTACGAAACCACCCTTGACCAAAGCTGTAGAATGACTGAGCTTGACATCTACAAGATTCGACATTGCCTTCTTAACAAATATAGGATCGTACACAACCGTCGGTAACGCGACATTGAATTTTCCCTTCTGAGATCCTTCTAAGAAAACTTGGAAACATAATCTCACCGCGTTAAGATCGATGCTAGTAGGCTGTCTTTTATGTTTGAAGCCAGTTTGAAAAGGATCTACGCGCTCTCGCGCTTTCGCTCGTACTCTCGCCCCTCCGCTTGTGCGCATTTACGCCTCGGCTTCCGCGCTGTCAAGCCTCCACGCTCACTCTCGTACGCTTCCACTCTCGCGCTTCCGCTCGTGCGCTGTCACGCTTGCGGTCGTGCGCTGTCACGTCTGCGCTCGTGCGCTCTCGCGCCTCCGCTCGTGCGCTCTCACATTCTTGCGTGCTCGTGCACTCTCGCGCCTCCATCTCGTTCCTCCGCTTTCGCGGCTACGCTCGCGATATTCAACAATACCGTGTCTTTTACGGAGACTGCGTCTCGGCAAGGGGGGACTAATGTTCCGGCAAACCGATACGCATTCGATCCGCTTTACCTACTTCGCGTAGCCGCGATCTGGTGACGTCACGTCGTCGAGGCGCCCCCACTTTGCTTCCGCGGCACGCGTGAATTCGGCAGCGGATCGGCTCACTTAGGTCACGTCCGCGGCAGATGGCACCCGTTTTCGTTTTGCGATAAATCTATGTATACTTGAGTCCTTAAGGGGTTCACGTTTTCTGCTACGTTACGATTGGCTTCGGCACTTCCGCTACAAGAGTCTAATGTATTCTTTACGTTATACAGATTGTTCAAAGCGTGTAAGGCAGAGATTTTGTTGGTCGACCTCTCAATGTTGAAGTCCTTATTGTTAATGTCATCGAAATTGCGCGGGTATCTAGGCGCAACGGTCGAGAGTAAGGCAGACTCGATGGCTAATATTTTACCAAATGTACTACAATCTGTTTTCTTTCGGGCATGTACTTTCCGCAAAGACTAGAATGCAGGCCTACCTGTACCAAGTGGTAACATCTGAAACAGTAACGATTTGCTAGTTGCTCCATCCGATGGTCTCTTCAGCTGAATGTATACTTGAACGGGATGGTCCACTAGTTGTATACGGTAAGTCGGTGTTTTGAACACTATCGCAATATGCTCATGTACATCAGTAGGCTGAAAACCACCAAATCCTTCCCACACCACTTGCCCGTCCTTCACTTCGAAAAATCGGACCTGTATGTCGTTTTTTCGCAAACATCTCGCATAGCAAAATTATTACCAAACCACCCTTGACCAAAGCTGTAGAATGACTGAGCTTGACATCTACAAGATTAGACATTGCCTTCTTAACAAATATAGGATCGTACACAACCGTCGGTAACGCGATATTGAATTTTCCCTTCTGAGATCCTTCTAAGAAAACTTGGAAACATAATCTCACCGCGTTAAGATCGATGCTAGTAGGCTGTCTTTTATGTTTGAAGCCAGTTTGAAAAGGATCTACGCGCTCTCGCGCTGTCGCTCGTACTCTCGCCCCTCCGCTTGTATGCATTTAGGCCTCGGCTTCCGCGCTGTCAAGCCTCCACGCTCACTCTCGTACGCCTCCACTCTCGCGCTTCCGCTCGTGCGCTGTCACGTTTGCGGTCGTGCGCTGTCACGTCTGCGCTCGTGCGCCCTCGCGCCTCCGCTCGTGCGCTCTCACATTCTTGCGTGCTCGTGCACTCTCGCGCCTCCATCTCGTTCCTCCGCTTTCGCGGCTACGCTCGCGATATTCAACAATACCGCGTCTTTTACGGAGACTGCGTCTCGGCAAGGGGGGACTAATGTTCCGGCAAACCGATACGCATTCGATCCGCTTTACCTACTTCGCGTAGCCGCGATCTGGTGACGTCACGTCGTCGAGGCGCCCCCACTTTGCTTCCGCGGCACGCGTGAATTCGGCAGCGGATCGGCTCACTTAGGTCACGTCCGCGGCTGATGGCACTCGTTTTCGTTTTGCGATAAATCTATGTATACTTGAGTCCTTAAGGGGTTCACGTTTTCTGCTACGTTACGATTGGCTTCGGCACATCCGCTACAAGAGTCTAATGTATTCTTTACGTTATACAGATTGTTCAAAGCGTGTAAGGCAGAGATTTTGTTGGTCGACCTCTCAATGTTGAAGTCCCTATTGTTAATGTCATCGAAATTGCGCGGGTATCTAGGCGCAACGTTCGAGAGTAAGGCAGACTCGGTGGCTAATATTTTACCAAATGTACTACAATCTGTTTTCTTTCGGGCATGTGCTTTCCGCAAAGACTAGAATCCAGGCCTACCTATACCAAGTGGTAACATCTGAAACAGTAACGATTTGCTAGTTGCTCCATCCGATGGTCTCTTCAGCTGAATGTATACTTGAACGGGATGGTCCACTAGTTGTATACGGTAAGTCGGTGTTTTGAACACTATCGCAATATGCTCATGTACATCAGTAGGCTGAAAACCACCAAATCCTTCCCACACCACTTGCCCGTCCTTCACTTCGAAAAATCGGACCTGTATGTCGTTTTTTCGCAAACATCTCGCATAGCAAAATTATTACGAAACCACCCTTGACCAAAGCTGTAGAATGACTGAGCTTGACATCTACAAGATTCGACATTGCCTTCTTAACAAATATAGGATCGTACACAACCGTCGGTAACGCGACATTGAATTTTCCCTTCTGAGATCCTTCTAAGAAAACTTGGAAACATGATCTCACCGCATTCAGATCGATGCTAGTAGGCTGTCTTTTATGTTTGAAGCCAGTTTGAAAAGGATCTACGCGCTCTCGCGCTTTCGCTCGTACTCTCGCCCCTCCGCTTGTGCGCATTTACGCCTCGGCTTCCGCGCTGTCAAGCCTCCACGCTCACTCTCGTACGCTTCCACTCTCGCGCTTCCGCTCGTGCGCTGTCACGCTTGCGGTCGTGCGCTGTCACGTCTGCGCTCGTGCGCTCTCGCGCCTCCGCTCGTGCGCTCTCACATTCTTGCGTGCTCGTGCACTCTCGCGCCTCCATCTCGTTCCTCCGCTTTCGCGGCTACGCTCGCGATATTCAACAATACCGCGTCTTTTACGGAGACTGCGTCTCGGCAAGGGGGGACTAATGTTCCGGCAAACCGATACGCATTCGATCCGCTTTACCTACTTCGCGTAGCCGCGATCTGGTGACGTCACGTCGTCGAGGCGACCCCACTTTGCTTCCGCGGCACGCGTGAATTCGGCAGCGGATCGGCTCACTTAGGTCACGTCCGCGGCAGATGGCACCCGTTTTCGTTTTGCGATAAATCTATGTATACTTGAGTCCTTAAGGGGTTCACGTTTTCTGCTACGTTACGATTGGCTTCGGCACTTCCGCTACAAGAGTCTAATGTATTCTTTACGTTATACAGATTGTTCAAAGCGTGTAAGGCAGAGATTTTGTTGGTCGACCTCTCAATGTTGAAGTCCTTATTGTTAATGTCATCGAAATTGCGCGGGTATCTAGGCGCAACGGTCGAGAGTAAGGCAGACTCGATGGCTAATATTTTACCAAATGTACTACAATCTGTTTTCTTTCGGGCATGTGCTTTCCGCAAAGACTAGAATGCAGGCCTACCTATACCAAGTGGTAATATCTGAAACAGTAACGATTTGCTAGTTGCTCCATCCGATGGTCTCTTCAGCTGAATGTATACTTGAACGGGATGGTCCACTAGTTGTATACGGTAAGTCGGTGTTTTGAACACTATCGCAATATGCTCATGTATATCAGTAGGCTGAAAACCACCAAATCCTTCCCACACCACTTGCCCGTCCTTCACTTCGAAAAATCGGACCTGTATGTCGTTTTTTCGCAAACATCTCGCATAGCAAAATTATTACGAAACCACCCTTGACCAAAGCTGTAGAATGACTGAGCTTGACATCTACAAGATTCGACATTGCCTTCTTAACAAATATAGGATCGTACACAACCGTCGGTAACGCGACATTGAATTTTCCCTTCTGAGATCCTTCTAAGAAAACTTGGAAACATAATCTCACCGCGTTAAGATCGATGCTAGTAGGCTGTCTTTTATGTTTGAAGCCAGTTTGAAAAGGATCTACGCGCTCTCGCGCTTTCGCTCGTACTCTCGCCCCTCCGCTTGTGCGCATTTACGCCTCGGCTTCCGCGCTGTCAAGCCTCCACGCTCACTCTCGTACGCTTCCACTCTCGCGCTTCCGCTCGTGCGCTGTCACGCTTGCGGTCGTGCGCTGTCACGTCTGCGCTCGTGCGCTCTCGCGCCTCCGCTCGTGCGCTCTCACATTCTTGCGTGCTCGTGCACTCTCGCGCCTCCATCTCGTTCCTCCGCTTTCGCGGCTACGCTCGCGATATTCAACAATACCGTGTCTTTTACGGAGACTGCGTCTCGGCAAGGGGGGACTAATGTTCCGGCAAACCGATACGCATTCGATCCGCTTTACCTACTTCGCGTAGCCGCGATCTGGTGACGTCACGTCGTCGAGGCGCCCCCACTTTGCTTCCGCGGCACGCGTGAATTCGGCAGCGGATCGGCTCACTTAGGTCACGTCCGCGGCAGATGGCACCCGTTTTCGTTTTGCGATAAATCTATGTATACTTGAGTCCTTAAGGGGTTCACGTTTTCTGCTACGTTACGATTGGCTTCGGCACTTCCGCTACAAGAGTCTAATGTATTCTTTACGTTATACAGATTGTTCAAAGCGTGTAAGGCAGAGATTTTGTTGGTCGACCTCTCAATGTTGAAGTCCTTATTGTTAATGTCATCGAAATTGCGCGGGTATCTAGGCGCAACGGTCGAGAGTAAGGCAGACTCGATGGCTAATATTTTACCAAATGTACTACAATCTGTTTTCTTTCGGGCATGTGCTTTCCGCAAAGACTAGAATGCAGGCCTACCTATACCAAGTGGTAATATCTGAAGCAGTAACGATTTGCTAGTTGCTCCATCCGATGGTCTCTTCAGCTGAATGTATACTTGAACGGGATGGTCCACTAGTTGTATACGGTAAGTCGGTGTTTTGAACACTATCGCAATATGCTCATGTACATCAGTAGGCTGAAAACCACCAAATCCTTCCCACACCACTTGCCCGTCCTTCACTTCGAAAAATCGGACCTGTATGTCGTTTTTTCGCAAACATCTCGCATAGCAAAATTATTACGAAACCACCCTTGACCAAAGCTGTAGAATGACTGAGCTTGACATCTACAAGATTCGACATTGCCTTCTTAACAAATATAGGATCGTACACAACCGTCGGTAACGCGACATTGAATTTTCCCTTCTGAGATCCTTCTAAGAAAACTTGGAAACATAATCTCACCGCGTTAAGATCGATGCTAGTAGGCTGTCTTTTATGTTTGAAGCCAGTTTGAAAAGGATCTACGCGCTCTCGCGCTTTCGCTCGTACTCTCGCCCCTCCGCTTGTGCGCATTTACGCCTCGGCTTCCGCGCTGTCAAGCCTCCACGCTCACTCTCGTACGCTTCCACTCTCGCGCTTCCGCTCGTGCGCTGTCACGCTTGCGGTCGTGCGCTGTCACGTCTGCGCTCGTGCGCTCTCGCGCCTCCGCTCGTGCGCTCTCACATTCTTGCGTGCTCGTGCACTCTCGCGCCTCCATCTCGTTCCTCCGCTTTCGCGGCTACGCTCGCGATATTCAACAATACCGCGTCTTTTACGGAGACTGCGTCTCGGCAAGGGGGGACTAATGTTCCGGCAAACCGATACGCATTCGATCCGCTTTACCTACTTCGCGTAGCCGCGATCGGGTGACGTCACGTCGTCGAGGCGCCTGCCACTTTGCGTCCGCGGCACGCGTGAATTCGGCAGCGGATCGGCTCACTTCGGTCACGTCCGCGGCTGATGGCACTCGTTTTCGTTTTGCGATAAATCTATGTATACTTGAGTCCTTAAGGGGTTCACGTTTTCTGCTACGTTACGATTGGCTTCGGCACTTCCGCTACAAGAGTCTAATGTATTCTTTACGTTATACAGATTGTTTGAAGCGTGTAAGGCAGAGATTTTGTTGGTCGACCTCTCAATGTCGAAGTCGTTATTGTTAATGTCATCAAAATTGCGCGGGTATCTAGGCGCAACGTTCGAGAGTAAGGCAGACTCGGTGGCTAATATTTTACCAAATGTACTATAATCTGTTTTCTTTCGGATATGTGCTTTCCGCAAAGACTAGAATGCAGGCCTACCTGTACCAAGTGGTAACATCTGAAACAGTAACGATTTGCTAGTTGCTCCATCCGATGGTCTCTTCAGCTGAATGTATACTTGAACGGGATGGTCCACTAGTTGTATACGGTAAGTCGGTGTTTTGAACACTATCGCAATATGCTCATGTACATCAGTAGGCTGAAAACCACCATATCCTTCCCACACCACTTGCCCGTCCTTCACTTCGAAAAATCGGACCTGTATGTCGTTTTTTCGCAAACATCTCGCATAGCAAAATTATTACCAAACCACCCTTGACCAAAGCTATAGAATGACTGAGCTTGACATCTACAAGATTCGACATTGCCTTCTTAACAAATATAGGATCGTACACAACCGTCGGTAACGCGACATTGGATTTTCCCTTCTGAGATCCTTCTAAGAAAACTTGGAAACATAATCTCACCGCGTTAAGATCGATGCTAGTAGGCTGTCTTTTATGTTTGAAGCCAGTTTGAAAAGGATCTACGCGCTCTCGCGCTGTCGCTCGTACTCTCGCCCCTCCGCTTGTGCGCATTTACGCCTCGGCTTCCGCGCTGTCAAGCCTCCACGCTCACTCTCGTACGCTTCCACTCTCGCGCTTCCGCTCGTGCGCTGTCACGCTTGCGGTCGTGCGCTGTCACGTCTGCGCTCGTGCGCTCTCGCGCCTCCGCTCGTGCGCTCTCACATTCTTGCGTGCTCGTGCACTCTCGCGCCTCCATCTCGTTCCTCCGCTTTCGCGGCTACGCTCGCGATATTCAACAATACCGCGTCTTTTACGGAGACTGCGTCTCGGCAAGGGGGGACTAATGTTCCGGCAAACCGATACGCATTCGATCCGCTTTACCTACTTCGCGTAGCCGCGATCTGGTGACGTCACGTCGTCGAGGCGCCCCCACTTTGCTTCCGCGGCACGCGTGAATTCGGCAGCGGATCGGCTCACTTAGGTCACGTCCGCGGCAGATGGCACCCGTTTTCGTTTTGCGATAAATCTATGTGTACTTGAGTCCTTAAGGGGTTCACGTTTTCTGCTACGTTACGATTGGCTTCGGCACTTCCGCTACAAGAGTCTAATGTATTCTTTACGTTATACAGATTGTTCAAAGCGTGTAAGGCAGAGATTTTGTTGGTCGACCTCTCAATGTTGAAGTCCTTATTGTTAATGTCATCGAAATTGCGCGGGTATCTAGGCGCAACGGTCGAGAGTAAGGCAGACTCGATGGCTAATATTTTACCAAATGTACTACAATCTGTTTTCTTTCGGGCATGTGCTTTCCGCAAAGACTAGAATGCAGGCCTACCTATACCAAGTGGTAATATCTGAAGCAGTAACGATTTGCTAGTTGCTCCATCCGATGGTCTCTTCAGCTGAATGTATACTTGAACGGGATGGTCCACTAGTTGTATACGGTAAGTCGGTGTTTTGAACACTATCGCAATATGCTCATGTACATCAGTAGGCTGAAAACCACCAAATCCTTCCCACACCACTTGCCCGTCCTTCACTTCGAAAAATCGGACCTGTATGTCGTTTTTTCGCAAACATCTCGCATAGCAAAATTATTACGAAACCACCCTTGACCAAAGCTGTAGAATGACTGAGCTTGACATCTACAAGATTCGACATTGCCTTCTTAACAAATATAGGATCGTACACAACCGTCGGTAACGCGACATTGAATTTTCCCTTCTGAGATCCTTCTAAGAAGACTTGGAAACATAATCTCACCGCGTTAAGATCGATGCTAGTAGGCTGTCTTTTATGTTTCAAGCCAGTTCGAAAAGGATCTACGCGCTCTCGCGCCGTCGCTCGTACTCTCGCTCCAGCGCTTGTGCGCATTTGCACTTCCGCTTTCGCGCTGTCAAGCCTCCACGCTCACTCTCGTACGCTTCCACTCTCGCGCTGCCGCTCGTGCGCTGTCACGCTTGCGGTCGTGCGCCGTCACGTCTGCGCTCGTGCGCTCTCGCGCCTCCGCTCGTGCGCTCTCACATTCTTGCGTGCTCGTGCACTCTCGCGCCTCCATCTCGTTCCTCCGCTTTCGCGCCTACTCTCGCGATATTCAACAATACCGCGTCTTTTACGGAGACTGCGTCTCGGCAAGGGGGGAGTAATGTTCCGGCAAACCGATACGCATTCGATCCGCTTTACCTACTTCGCGTAGCCGCCATCGGGTGACGTCACGTCGTCGAGGCGCCCCCACTTTGCGTCCGCGGCACGCGTGAATTCGGCAGCGGATCGGCTCACTTCGGTCACGTCCGCGGCTGATGGCACTCGTTTTCGTTTTGCGATAAATCTATGTATACTTGAGTCCTTAAGGGGTTCACGTTTTCTGCAACGTTACGATTGGCTTCGGCACTTCCGCTACAAGAGTCTAATGTATTCTTTACGTTATACAGATTGTTCAAAGCGTGTAAGGCAGAGATTTTGTTGGTCGACCTCTCAATGTTGAAGTCCCTATTGTTAATGTCATCGAAATTGCGCGGGTATCTAGGCGCAACGTTCGAGAGTAAGGCAGACTCGGTGGCTAATATTTTACCAAATGTACTACAATCTGTTTTCTTTCGGGCATGTGCTTTCCGCAAAGACTAGAATGCAGGCCTACCTATACCAAGTGGTAACATCTGAAACAGTAACGATTTGCTAGTTGCTCCATCCGATGGTCTCTTCAGCTGAATGTATACTTGAACGGGATGGTCCACTAGTTGTATACGGTAAGTCGGTGTTTTGAACACTATCGCAATATGCTCATGTACATCAGTAGGCTGAAAACCACCAAATCCTTCCCACACCACTTGCCCGTCCTTCACTTCGAAAAATCGGACCTGTATGTCGTTTTTTCGCAAACATCTCGCATAGTAAAATTATTACGAAACCACCCTTGACCAAAGCTGTAGAATGACTGAGCTTGACATCTACAAGATTCGACATTGCCTTCTTAACAAATATAGGATCGTACACAACCGTCGGTAACGCGACATTGAATTTTCCCTTCTGAGATCCTTCTAAGAAAACTTGGAAACATAATCTCACCGCGTTAAGATCGATGCTAGTAGGCTGTCTTTTATGTTTGAAGCCAGTTTGAAAAGGATCTACGCGCTCTCGCGCTGTCGCTCGTACTCTCGCCCCTCCGCTTGTATGCATTTAGGCCTCGGCTTCCGCGCTGTCAAGCCTCCACGCTCACTCTCGTACGCCTCCACTCTCGCGCTTCCGCTCGTGCGCTGTCACGTTTGCGGTCGTGCGCTGTCACGTCTGCGCTCGTGCGCCCTCGCGCCTCCGCTCGTGCGCTCTCACATTCTTGCGTGCTCGTGCACTCTCGCGCCTCCATCTCGTTCCTCCGCTTTCGCGGCTACGCTCGCGATATTCAACAATACCGCGTCTTTTACGGAGACTGCGTCTCGGCAAGGGGGGACTAATGTTCCGGCAAACCGATACGCATTCGATCCGCTTTACCTACTTCGCGTAGCCGCGATCTGGTGACGTCACGTCGTCGAGGCGCCCCCACTTTGCTTCCGCGGCACGCGTGAATTCGGCAGCGGATCGGCTCACTTAGGTCACGTCCGCGGCTGATGGCACTCGTTTTCGTTTTGCGATAAATCTATGTATACTTGAGTCCTTAAGGGGTTCACGTTTTCTGCTACGTTACGATTGGCTTCGGCACTTCCGCTACAAGAGTCTAATGTATTCTTTACGTTATACAGATTGTTCAAAGCGTGTAAGGCAGAGATTTTGTTGGTCGACCTCTCAATGTTGAAGACCCTATTGTTAATGTCATCGAAATTGCGCGGGTATCTAGGCGCAACGTTCGAGAGTAAGGCAGACTCGGTGGCTAATATTTTACCAAATGTACTACAATCTGTTTTCTTTCGGGCATGTGCTTTCCGCAAAGACTAGAATCCAGGCCTACCTATACCAAGTGGTAACATCTGAAACAGTAACGATTTGCTAGTTGCTCCATCCGATGGTCTCTTCAGCTGAATGTATACTTGAACGGGATGGTCCACTAGTTGTATACGGTAAGTCGGTGTTTTGAACACTATCGCAATATGCTCATGTACATCAGTAGGCTGAAAACCACCAAATCCTTCCCACACCACTTGCCCGTCCTTCACTTCGAAAAATCGGACCTGTATGTCGTTTTTTCGCAAACATCTCGCATAGCAAAATTATTACGAAACCACCCTTGACCAAAGCTGTAGAATGACTGAGCTTGACATCTACAAGATTCGACATTGCCTTCTTAACAAATATAGGATCGTACACAACCGTCGGTAACGCGACATTGAATTTTCCCTTCTGAGATCCTTCTAAGAAAACTTGGAAACATGATCTCACCGCATTCAGATCGATGCTAGTAGGCTGTCTTTTATGTTTGAAGCCAGTTTGAAAAGGATCTACGCGCTCTCGCGCTTTCGCTCGTACTCTCGCCCCTCCGCTTGTGCGCATTTACGCCTCGGCTTCCGCGCTGTCAAGCCTCCACGCTCACTCTCGTACGCTTCCACTCTCGCGCTTCCGCTCGTGCGCTGTCACGCTTGCGGTCGTGCGCTGTCAAGCCTCCACGCTCACTCTCGTACGCTTCCACTCTCGCGCTTCCGCTCGTGCGCTGTCACGCTTGCGGTCGTGCGCTGTCACGTCTGCGCTCGTGCGCTCTCGCGCCTCCGCTCGTGCGCTCTCACATTCTTGCGTGCTCGTGCACTCTCGCGCCTCCATCTCGTTCCTCCGCTTTCGCGGCTACGCTCGCGATATTCAACAATACCGCGTCTTTTACGGAGACTGCGTCTCGGCAAGGGGGGACTAATGTTCCGGCAAACCGATACGCATTCGATCCGCTTTACCTACTTCGCGTAGCCGCGATCTGGTGACGTCACGTCGTCGAGGCGCCCCCACTTTGCTTCCGCGGCACGCGTGAATTCGGCAGCGGATCGGCTCACTTAGGTCACGTCCGCGGCAGATGGCACCCGTTTTCGTTTTGCGATAAATCTATGTATACTTGAGTCCTTAAGGGGTTCACGTTTTCTGCTACGTTACGATTGGCTTCGGCACTTCCGCTACAAGAGTCTAATGTATTCTTTACGTTATACAGATTGTTCAAAGCGTGTAAGGCAGAGATTTTGTTGGTCGACCTCTCAATGTTGAAGTCCTTATTGTTAATGTCATCGAAATTGCGCGGGTATCTAGGCGCAACGGTCGAGAGTAAGGCAGACTCGATGGCTAATATTTTACCAAATGTACTACAATCTGTTTTCTTTCGGGCATGTGCTTTCCGCAAAGACTAGAATGCAGGCCTACCTATACCAAGTGGTAATATCTGAAACAGTAACGATTTGCTAGTTGCTCCATCCGATGGTCTCTTCAGCTGAATGTATACTTGAACGGGATGGTCCACTAGTTGTATACGGTAAGTCGGTGTTTTGAACACTATCGCAATATGCTCATGTATATCAGTAGGCTGAAAACCACCAAATCCTTCCCACACCACTTGCCCGTCCTTCACTTCGAAAAATCGGACCTGTATGTCGTTTTTTCGCAAACATCTCGCATAGCAAAATTATTACGAAACCACCCTTGACCAAAGCTGTAGAATGACTGAGCTTGACATCTACAAGATTCGACATTGCCTTCTTAACAAATATAGGATCGTACACAACCGTCGGTAACGCGACATTGAATTTTCCCTTCTGAGATCCTTCTAAGAAAACTTGGAAACATAATCTCACCGCGTTAAGATCGATGCTAGTAGGCTGTCTTTTATGTTTGAAGCCAGTTTGAAAAGGATCTACGCGCTCTCGCGCTTTCGCTCGTACTCTCGCCCCTCCGCTTGTGCGCATTTACGCCTCGGCTTCCGCGCTGTCAAGCCTCCACGCTCACTCTCGTACGCTTCCACTCTCGCGCTTCCGCTCGTGCGCTGTCACGCTTGCGGTCGTGCGCTGTCACGTCTGCGCTCGTGCGCTCTCGCGCCTCCGCTCGTGCGCTCTCACATTCTTGCGTGCTCGTGCACTCTCGCGCCTCCATCTCGTTCCTCCGCTTTCGCGGCTACGCTCGCGATATTCAACAATACCGTGTCTTTTACGGAGACTGCGTCTCGGCAAGGGGGGACTAATGTTCCGGCAAACCGATACGCATTCGATCCGCTTTACCTACTTCGCGTAGCCGCGATCTGGTGACGTCACGTCGTCGAGGCGCCCCCACTTTGCTTCCGCGGCACGCGTGAATTCGGCAGCGGATCGGCTCACTTAGGTCACGTCCGCGGCAGATGGCACCCGTTTTCGTTTTGCGATAAATCTATGTATACTTGAGTCCTTAAGGGGTTCACGTTTTCTGCTACGTTACGATTGGCTTCGGCACTTCCGCTACAAGAGTCTAATGTATTCTTTACGTTATACAGATTGTTCAAAGCGTGTAAGGCAGAGATTTTGTTGGTCGACCTCTCAATGTTGAAGTCCTTATTGTTAATGTCATCGAAATTGCGCGGGTATCTAGGCGCAACGGTCGAGAGTAAGGCAGACTCGATGGCTAATATTTTACCAAATGTACTACAATCTGTTTTCTTTCGGGCATGTGCTTTCCGCAAAGACTAGAATGCAGGCCTACCTATACCAAGTGGTAATATCTGAAGCAGTAACGATTTGCTAGTTGCTCCATCCGATGGTCTCTTCAGCTGAATGTATACTTGAACGGGATGGTCCACTAGTTGTATACGGTAAGTCGGTGTTTTGAACACTATCGCAATATGCTCATGTACATCAGTAGGCTGAAAACCACCAAATCCTTCCCACACCACTTGCCCGTCCTTCACTTCGAAAAATCGGACCTGTATGTCGTTTTTTCGCAAACATCTCGCATAGCAAAATTATTACGAAACCACCCTTGACCAAAGCTGTAGAATGACTGAGCTTGACATCTACAAGATTCGACATTGCCTTCTTAACAAATATAGGATCGTACACAACCGTCGGTAACGCGACATTGAATTTTCCCTTCTGAGATCCTTCTAAGAAAACTTGGAAACATAATCTCACCGCGTTAAGATCGATGCTAGTAGGCTGTCTTTTATGTTTGAAGCCAGTTTGAAAAGGATCTACGCGCTCTCGCGCTTTCGCTCGTACTCTCGCCCCTCCGCTTGTGCGCATTTACGCCTCGGCTTCCGCGCTGTCAAGCCTCCACGCTCACTCTCGTACGCTTCCACTCTCGCGCTCCGCTCGTGCGCTGTCACGCTTGCGGTCGTGCGCTGTCACGTCTGCGCTCGTGCGCTCTCGCGCCTCCGCTCGTGCGCTCTCACATTCTTGCGTGCTCGTGCACTCTCGCGCCTCCATCTCGTTCCTCCGCTTTCGCGGCTACGCTCGCGATATTCAACAATACCGCGTCTTTTACGGAGACTGCGTCTCGGCAAGGGGGGACTAATGTTCCGGCAAACCGATACGCATTCGATCCGCTTTACCTACTTCGCGTAGCCGCGATCGGGTGACGTCACGTCGTCGAGGCGCCTGCCACTTTGCGTCCGCGGCACGCGTGAATTCGGCAGCGGATCGGCTCACTTCGGTCACGTCCGCGGCTGATGGCACTCGTTTTCGTTTTGCGATAAATCTATGTATACTTGAGTCCTTAAGGGGTTCACGTTTTCTGCTACGTTACGATTGGCTTCGGCACTTCCGCTACAAGAGTCTAATGTATTCTTTACGTTATACAGATTGTTTGAAGCGTGTAAGGCAGAGATTTTGTTGGTCGACCTCTCAATGTCGGAGTCGTTATTGTTAATGTCATCAAAATTGCGCGGGTATCTAGGCGCAACGTTCGAGAGTAAGGCAGACTCGGTGGCTAATATTTTACCAAATGTACTATAATCTGTTTTCTTTCGGATATGTGCTTTCCGCAAAGACTAGAATGCAGGCCTACCTGTACCAAGTGGTAACATTTGAAACAGTAACGATTTGCCAGTTGCTCCATCCAATGGTCTCATCAGCTCAATGTATACTTGAACGGGATGGTCCACTTGTTGTATACGGTAAGTCGGTGTTTTGAACACTATCGCAATTTGTTCATGTACATCAGTAGGCTGAAAACCACCAAATCCTTTCCGCACCACTTGCCCGTCCTTCTCTTCGAAAAATCGGACCTGCATGTCGTTTTTTTGCAAACTTCTCTCATAGCAAAGTTATTACGAAACCACCCTTGACCAAAGCTGTAGAATGACTGAGTTTGACAACTACAAGATTCGACATTGCCTTCTTATCAAATATAGGATCGGACACAACCGCCGGTAACGCGACATTGAATTTTCCCTTCTGAGATCCTTCTAAGAAGACTTGGAAACATGATCTCACCGCATTCAGATCGATGCTAGTAGGCTGTCTTTTATGTTTGAAGCCAGTTTGAAAAGGATCTACGCGCTCTCGCGCTGTCGCTCGTACTCTCGCCCCTCCGCTTGTGAGCATTTACGCCTCGGCTTTCGCGCTGTCAAGCCTCCACGCTCACTCTCGTACGCCTCCACTCTCGTGCTGCCGCTCGTGCGCTGGCACGCTTGCGGTCGTGCGCTGTCACGTCTGCGCTCGTGCGCTCTCGCGCCTCCGCTCGTGCGCTCTCACATTCTTGCGTGCTCGTGCACTCTCGCGCCTCCATCTCGTTCCTCCGCTTTCGCGCCTACTCTCGCGATATTCAACAATACCGCGTCTTTTACGGAGACTGCGTCTCGGCAAGGGGGGAGTAATGTTCCGGCAAACCGATACGCATTCGATCCGCTTTACCTACTTCGCGTAGCCGCCATCGGGTGACGTCACGTCGTCGAGGCGCCCCCACTTTGCGTCCGCGGCACGCGTGAATTCGGCAGCGGATCGGCTCACTTCGGTCACGTCCGCGGCTGATGGCACTCGTTTTCGTTTTGCGATAAATCTATGTATACTTGAGTCCTTAAGGGGTTCACGTTTTCTGCTACGTTACGATTGGCTTCGGCACTTCCGCTACAAGAGTCTAATGTATTCTTTACGTTATACAGATTGTTCAAAGCGTGTAAGGCAGAGATTTTGTTGGTCGACCTCTCAATGTTGAAGTCCCTATTGTTAATGTCATCGAAATTGCGCGGGTATCTAGGCGCAACGTTCGAGAGTAAGGCAGACTCGGTGGCTAATATTTTACCAAATGTACTACAATCTGTTTTCTTTCGGGCATGTGCTTTCCGCAAAGACTAGAATGCAGGCCTACCTATACCAAGTGGTAACATCTGAAACAGTAACGATTTGCTAGTTGCTCCATCCGATGGTCTCTTCAGCTGAATGTATACTTGAACGGGATGGTCCACTAGTTGTATACGGTAAGTCGGTGTTTTGAACACTATCGCAATATGCTCACGTACATCAGTAGGCTGAAAACCACCAAATCCTTCCCACACCACTTGCCCGTCCTTCACTTCGAAAAATCGGACCTGTATGTCGTTTTTTCGCAAACATCTCGCATAGCAAAATTATTACGAAACCACCCTTGACCAAAGCTGTAGAATGACTGAGCTTGACATCTACAAGATTCGACATTGCCTTCTTAACAAATATAGGATCGTACACAACCGTCGGTAACGCGACATTGAATTTTCCCTTCTGAGATCCTTCTAAGAAAACTTGGAAACATAATCTCACCGCGTTAAGATCGATGCTAGTAGGCTGTCTTTTATGTTTGAAGCCAGTTTGAAAAGGATCTACGCGCTCTCGCGCTTTCGCTCGTACTCTCGCCCCTCCGCTTGTGCGCATTTACGCCTCGGCTTCCGCGCTGTCAAGCCTCCACGCTCACTCTCGTACGCTTCCACTCTCGCGCTTCCGCTCGTGCGCTGTCACGCTTGCGGTCGTGCGCTGTCACGTCTGCGCTCGTGCGCTCTCGCGCCTCCGCTCGTGCGCTCTCACATTCTTGCGTGCTCGTGCACTCTCGCGCCTCCATCTCGTTCCTCCGCTTTCGCGGCTACGCTCGCGATATTCAACAATACCGCGTCTTTTACGGAGACTGCGTCTCGGCAAGGGGGGACTAATGTTCCGGCAAACCGATACGCATTCGATCCGCTTTACCTACTTCGCGTAGCCGCGATCTGGTGACGTCACGTCGTCGAGGCGCCCCCACTTTGCTTCCGCGGCACGCGTGAATTCGGCAGCGGATCGGCTCACTTAGGTCACGTCCGCGGCAGATGGCACCCGTTTTCGTTTTGCGATAAATCTATGTATACTTGAGTCCTTAAGGGGTTCACGTTTTCTGCTACGTTACGATTGGCTTCGGCACTTCCGCTACAAGAGTCTAATGTATTCTTTACGTTATACAGATTGTTCAAAGCGTGTAAGGCAGAGATTTTGTTGGTCGACCTCTCAATGTTGAAGTCCTTATTGTTAATGTCATCGAAATTGCGCGGGTATCTAGGCGCAACGGTCGAGAGTAAGGCAGACTCGATGGCTAATATTTTATCAAATGTACTACAATCTGTTTTCTTTCGGGCATGTACTTTCCGCAAAGACTAGAATGCAGGCCTACCTGTACCAAGTGGTAACATCTGAAACAGTAACGATTTGCTAGTTACTCCATCCGATGGTCTCTTCAGCTGAATGTATACTTGAACGGGATGGTCCACTAGTTGTATACGGTAAGTCGGTGTTTTGAACACTATCGCAATATGCTCATGTACATCAGTAGGCTGAAAACCACCAAATCCTTCCCACACCACTTGCCCGTCCTTCACTTCGAAAAATCGGACCTGTATGTCGTTTTTTCGCAAACATCTCGCATAGCAAAATTATTACCAAACCACCCTTGAGCAAAGCTGTAGAATGACTGAGCTTGACATCTACAAGATTAGACATTGCCTTCTTAACAAATATAGGATCGTACACAACCGTCGGTAACGCGATATTGAATTTTCCCTTCTGAGATCCTTCTAAGAAAACTTGGAAACATAATCTCACCGCGTTAAGATCGATGCTAGTAGGCTGTCTTTTATGTTTGAAGCCAGTTTGAAAAGGATCTACGCGCTCTCGCGCTGTCGCTCGTACTCTCGCCCCTCCGCTTGTATGCATTTAGGCCTCGGCTTCCGCGCTGTCAAGCCTCCACGCTCACTCTCGTACGCCTCCACTCTCGCGCTTCCGCTCGTGCGCTGTCACGCTTGCGGTCGTGCGCTGTCACGTCTGCGCTCGTGCGCCCTCGCGCCTCCGCTCGTGCGCTCTCACATTCTTGCGTGCTCGTGCACTCTCGCGCCTCCATCTCGTTCCTCCGCTTTCGCGCCTACGCTCGCGATATTCAACAATACCGCGTCTTTTACGGAGACTGCGTCTCGGCAAGGGGGGAGTAATGTTCCGGCAAACCGATACGCATTCGATCCGCTTTACCTACTTCGCGTAGCCGCGATCGGGTGACGTCACGTCGTCGAGGCGCCTGCCACTTTGCGTCCGCGGCACGCGTGAATTCGGCAGCGGATCGGCTCACTTCGGTCACGTCCGCGGCTGATGGCACTCGTTTTCGTTTTGCGATAAATCTATGTATACTTGAGTCCTTAAGGGGTTCACGTTTTCTGCTACGTTACGATTGGCTTCGGCACTTCCGCTACAAGAGTCTAATGTATTCTTTACGTTATACAGATTGTTCGAAGCGTGTAAGGCAGAGATTTTGTTGGTCGACCTCTCAATGTCGAAGTCGTTATTGTTAATGTCATCAAAATTGCGCGGGTATCTAGGCGCAACGTTCGAGAGTAAGGCAGACTCGGTGGCTAATATTTTACCAAATGTACTATAATCTGTTTTCTTTCGGATATGTGCTTTCCGCAAAGACTAGAATGCAGGCCTACCTGTACCAAGTGGTAACATTTGAAACAGTAACGATTTGCCAGTTGCTCCATCCAATGGTCTCATCAGCTCAATGTATACTTGAACGGGATGGTCCACTTGTTGTATACGGTAAGTCGGTGTTTTGAACACTATCGCAATTTGTTCATGTACATCAGTAGGCTGAAAACCACCAAATCCTTCCCGCACCACTTGCCCGTCCTTCTCTTCGAAAAATCGGACCTGCATGTCGTTTTTTTGCAAACTTCTCTCATAGCAAAGTTATTACGAAACCACCCTTGACCAAAGCTGTAGAATGACTGAGCTTGACAACTACAAGATTCGACATTGCCTTCTTATCAAATATAGGATCGGACACAACCGTCGGTAACGCGACATTGAATTTTCCCTTCTGAGATCCTTCTAAGAAAACTTGGAAACATGATCTCACCGCATTCAGATCGATGCTAGTAGGCTGTCTTTTATGTTTGAAGCCAGTTTGAAAAGGATCTACGCGCTCTCGCGCTGTCGCTCGTACTCTCGCCCCTCCGCTTGTGAGCATTTACGCCTCGGCTTTCGCGCTGTCAAGCCTCCACGCTCACTCTCGTACGCCTCCACTCTCGTGCTGCCGCTCGTGCGCTGTCACGCTTGCGGTCGTGCGCTGTCACGTCTGCGCTCGTGCGCTCTCGCGCCTCCGCTCGTGCGCTCTCACATTCTTGCGTGCTCGTGCACTCTCGCGCCTCCATCTCGTTCCTCCGCTTTCGCGCCTACTCTCGCGATATTCAACAATACCGCGTCTTTTACGGAGACTGCGTCTCGGCAAGAGGGGAGTAATGTTCCGGCAAACCGATACGCATTCGATCCGCTTTACCTACTTCGCGTAGCCGCCATCGGGTGACGTCACGTCGTCGAGGCGCCCCCACTTTGCGTCCGCGGCACGCGTGAATTCGGCAGCGGATCGGCTCACTTCGGTCACGTCCGCGGCTGATGGCACCCGCTTTCGTTTTGCGATAAATCTATGTATACTTGAGTCCTTAAGGGGTTCACGTTTTCTGCTACGTTACGATTGGCTTCGGCACTTCCGCTACAAGAGTCTAATGTATTCTTTACGTTATACAGATTGTTCAAAGCGTGTAAGGCAGAGATTTTGTTGGTCGACCTCTCAATGTTGAAGTCCCTATTGTTAATGTCATCGAAATTGCGCGGGTATCTAGGCGCAACGGTCGAGAGTAAGGCAGACTCGATGGCTAATATTTTACCAAATGTACTACAATCTGTTTTCTTTCGGGCATGTACTTTCCGCAAAGACTAGAATGCAGGCCTACCTGTACCAAGTGGTAACATCTGAAACAGTAACGATTTGCTAGTTACTCCATCCGATGGTCTCTTCAGCTGAATGTATACTTGAACGGGATGGTCCACTAGTTGTATACGGTAAGTCGGTGTTTTGAACACTATCGCAATATGCTCATGTACATCAGTAGGCTGAAAACCA
This sequence comes from Lasioglossum baleicum, assembly GCF_051020765.1. Lineage (NCBI taxonomy): Eukaryota > Metazoa > Arthropoda > Insecta > Hymenoptera > Halictidae > Lasioglossum > Lasioglossum baleicum. The sequence goes on from NW_027469084.1 coordinate 1,829,435, forward strand.
CCAAATCCTTCCCACACCACTTGCCCGTCCTTCACTTCGAAAAATCGGACCTGTATGTCGTTTTTTCGCAAACATCTCGCATAGCAAAATTATTACCAAACCACCCTTGAGCAAAGCTGTAGAATGACTGAGCTTGACATCTACAAGATTAGACATTGCCTTCTTAACAAATATAGGATCGTACACAACCGTTGGTAACGCGATATTGAATTTTCCCTTCTGAGATCCTTCTAAGAAAACTTGGAAACATAATCTCACCGCGTTAAGATCGATGCTAGTAGGCTGTCTTTTATGTTTGAAGCCAGTTTGAAAAGGATCTACGCGCTCTCGCGCTGTCGCTCGTACTCTCGCCCCTCCGCTTGTATGCATTTAGGCCTCGGCTTCCGCGCTGTCAAGCCTCCACGCTCACTCTCGTACGCCTCCACTCTCGCGCTTCCGCTCGTGCGCTGTCACGCTTGCGGTCGTGCGCTGTCACGTCTGCGCTCGTGCGCCCTCGCGCCTCCGCTCGTGCGCTCTCACATTCTTGCGTGCTCGTGCACTCTCGCGCCTCCATCTCGTTCCTCCGCTTTCGCGCCTACGCTCGCGATATTCAACAATACCGCGTCTTTTACGGAGACTGCGTCTCGGCAAGGGGGGAGTAATGTTCCGGCAAACCGATACGCATTCGATCCGCTTTACCTACTTCGCGTAGCCGCGATCGGGTGACGTCACGTCGTCGAGGCGCCTGCCACTTTGCGTCCGCGGCACGCGTGAATTCGGCAGCGGATCGGCTCACTTCGGTCACGTCCGCGGCTGATGGCACTCGTTTTCGTTTTGCGATAAATCTATGTATACTTGAGTCCTTAAGGGGTTCACGTTTTCTGCTACGTTACGATTGGCTTCGGCACTTCCGCTACAAGAGTCTAATGTAATCTTTACGTTATACAGATTGTTCGAAGCGTGTAAGGCAGAGATTTTGTTGGTCGACCTCTCAATGTCGAAGTCGTTATTGTTAATGTCATCAAAATTGCGCGGGTATCTAGGCGCAACGTTCGAGAGTAAGGCAGACTCGGTGGCTAATATTTTACCAAATGTACTATAATCTGTTTTCTTTCGGATATGTGCTTTCCGCAAAGACTAGAATGCAGGCCTACCTGTACCAAGTGGTAACATTTGAAACAGTAACGATTTGCCAGTTGCTCCATCCAATGGTCTCATCAGCTCAATGTATACTTGAACGGGATGGTCCACTTGTTGTATACGGTAAGTCGGTGTTTTGAACACTATCGCAATATGCTCATGTACATCAGTAGGCTGAAAACCACCATATCCTTCCCACACCACTTGCCCGTCCTTCACTTCGAAAAATCGGACCTGTATGTCGTTTTTTCGCAAACATCTCGCATAGCAAAATTATTACCAAACCACACTTGACCAAAGCTATAGAATGACTGAGCTTGACATCTACAAGATTCGACATTGCCTTCTTAACAAATATAGGATCGTACACAACCGTCGGTAACGCGACATTGAATTTTCCCTTCTGAGATCCTTCTAAGAAAACTTGGAAACATAATCTCACCGCGTTAAGATCGATGCTAGTAGGCTGTCTTTTATGTTTGAAGCCAGTTTGAAAAGGATCTACGCGCTCTCGCGCTTTCGCTCGTACTCTCGCCCCTCCGCTTGTGCGCATTTACGCCTCGGCTTCCGCGCTGTCAAGCCTCCACGCTCACTCTCGTACGCTTCCACTCTCGCGCTTCCGCTCGTGCGCTGTCACGCTTGCGGTCGTGCGCTGTCACGTCTGCGCTCGTGCGCTCTCGCGCCTCCGCTCGTGCGCTCTCACATTCTTGCGTGCTCGTGCACTCTCGCGCCTCCATCTCGTTCCTCCGCTTTCGCGGCTACGCTCGCGATATTCAACAATACCGCGTCTTTTACGGAGACTGCGTCTCGGCAAGGGGGGACTAATGTTCCGGCAAACCGATACGCATTCGATCCGCTTGACCTACTTCGCGTAGCCGCGATCTGGTGACGTCACGTCGTCGAGGCGCCCCCACTTTGCTTCCGCGGCACGCGTGAATTCGGCAGCGGATCGGCTCACTTAGGTCACGTCCGCGGCAGATGGCACCCGTTTTCGTTTTGCGATAAATCTATGTATACTTGAGTCCTTAAGGGGTTCACGTTTTCTGCTACGTTACGATTGGCTTCGGCACTTCCGCTACAAGAGTCTAATGTATTCTTTACGTTATACAGATTGTTCAAAGCGTGTAAGGCAGAGATTTTGTTGGTCGACCTCTCAATGTTGAAGTCCTTATTGTTAATGTCATCGAAATTGCGCGGGTATCTAGGCGCAACGGTCGAGAGTAAGGCAGACTCGATGGCTAATATTTTACCAAATGTACTACAATCTGTTTTCTTTCGGGCATGTACTTTCCGCAAAGACTAGAATGCAGGCCTACCTGTACCAAGTGGTAACATCTGAAACAGTAACGATTTGCTAGTTGCTCCATCCGATGGTCTCTTCAGCTGAATGTATACTTGAACGGGATGGTCCACTAGTTGTATACGGTAAGTCGGTGTTTTGAACACTATCGCAATATGCTCATGTACATCAGTAGGCTGAAAACCACCAAATCCTTCCCACACCACTTGCCCGTCCTTCACTTCGAAAAATCGGACCTGTATGTCGTTTTTTCGCAAACATCTCGCATAGCAAAATTATTACCAAACCACCCTTGACCAAAGCTGTAGAATGACTGAGCTTGACATCTACAAGATTCGACATTGCCTTCTTAACAAATATAGGATCGTACACAACCGTCGGTAACGCGATATTGAATTTTCCCTTCTGAGATCCTTCTAAGAAAACTTGGAAACATAATCTCACCGCGTTAAGATCGATGCTAGTAGGCTGTCTTTTATGTTTGAAGCCAGTTTGAAAAGGATCTACGCGCTCTCGCGCTGTCGCTCGTACTCTCGCCCCTCCGCTTGTATGCATTTAGGCCTCGGCTTCCGCGCTGTCAAGCCTCCACGCTCACTCTCGTACGCCTCCACTCTCGCGCTTCCGCTCGTGCGCTGTCACGCTTGCGGTCGTGCGCTGTCACGTCTGCGCTCGTGCGCCCTCGCGCCTCCGCTCGTGCGCTCTCACATTCTTGCGTGCTCGTGCACTCTCGCGCCTCCATCTCGTTCCTCCGCTTTCGCGCCTACGCTCGCGATATTCAACAATACCGCGTCTTTTACGGAGACTGCGTCTCGGCAAGGGGGGAGTAATGTTCCGGCAAACCGATACGCATTCGATCCGCTTTACCTACTTCGCGTAGCCGCGATCGGGTGACGTCACGTCGTCGAGGCGCCTGCCACTTTGCGTCCGCGGCACGCGTGAATTCGGCAGCGGATCGGCTCACTTCGGTCACGTCCGCGGCTGATGGCACTCGTTTTCGTTTTGCGATAAATCTATGTATACTTGAGTCCTTAAGGGGTTCACGTTTTCTGCTACGTTACGATTGGCTTCGGCACTTCCGCTACAAGAGTCTAATGTATTCTTTACGTTATACAGATTGTTCGAAGCGTGTAAGGCAGAGATTTTGTTGGTCGACCTCTCAATGTCGAAGTCGTTATTGTTAATGTCATCGAAATTGCGCGGGTATCTAGGCGCAACGGTCGAGAGTAAGGCAGACTCGATGGCTAATATTTTACCAAATGTACTACAATCTGTTTTCTTTCGGGCATGTACTTTCCGCAAAGACTAGAATGCAGGCCTACCTGTACCAAGTGGTAACATCTGAAACAGTAACGATTTGCTAGTTGCTCCATCCGATGGTCTCTTCAGCTGAATGTATACTTGAACGGGATGGTCCACTAGTTGTATACGGTAAGTCGGTGTTTTGAACACTATCGCAATATGCTCATGTACATCAGTAGGCTGAAAACCACCAAATCCTTCCCACACCACTTGCCCGTCCTTCTCTTCGAAAAATCGGACTTGCATGTCGTTTTTTTGCAAACTTCTCGCATAGCAAAATTATTACGAAACCACCCTTGACCAAAGCTGTAGAATGACTGAGCTTGACAACTACAAGATTCGACATTGCCTTCTTATCAAATATAGGATCGGACACAACCGCCGGTAACACGACATTCAATTTTCCCTTCTGAGATCCTTCTAAGAAGACTTGGAAACATAATCTCACCGCGTTCAGATCGATGCTAGTAGGCTGTCTTTTATGTTCGAAGCCAGTTCGAAAAGGATCCACGCGCTCTCGCGCTGTCGCTCGTACTCTCGCCCCTCCGCTTATGCGCATTTACGCCTCGGCTTTCGCTCTGTCAAGCCTCCACGCTCACTGTAGTACGCTTCCACTCTCGCGCTTCCGCTCGTGCGCTGTCACGCTTGCGGTCGTGCGCTATCACGTCTGCGCTCGTGCGCTATCGCGCCTCCATCTCGTTCCTCCGCTTTCGCGCCTACGCTCGCGATATTCAACAATACCGCGTCTTTTACGGAGACTGCGTCTCGGCAATGGGGGAGTAATGTTCCGGCAAACCGATACGCATTCGATCCGCTTTACCTACTTCGCGTAGCCGCGATCGCGTGACGTCACGTCGTCGAGGCGCCCCCCACTTTGCGTCCGCGGCACGCGTGAATTCGGCAGCGGATCGGCTCACTTCGGTCACGTCCGCGGCTGATGGCACTCGTTTTCGTTTTGCGATAAATCTATTGCGACGTTGTCCCTTTTTCGAACGGTTTTATGGCCGACGAAAAACGGTCAACCCCGAGATTTTATAGGCTCTGAGACCGGGCCGTGCGCGGCCGTGCGGACACGGTCCTCTCGGTGCAAAGGCGGAACTCGGTGGAGGCTTGAACGAACAACGCGACGATAGTTCGGGTGCCAGGTATTGAGAAAATACCACACGAAACACGATGGTGACCTCGAACTCGGGGAAGCCGAGTCCGAGAGTCAAGCCTCCACGAAACGCGGTCTGAAATAATGACGCGAACGGCCAGATGATTCGAGCGCAGGAGATAACGGGGACAGCCCTCACGGCAGGACGGATCTCGCAGGTGAAGAATCAACAAACGGAATTGGCTCTTAATCTTTAATGGTCACGAAAGTAAAAGATACAGGCGAGCGGCCACGAGGCCGCGAACCGGGAGCCCGCGCTCCTTGTACACTTTAGCGGAAGATGATCGTTCGCTGAGCGCGTTAGTCTATCGTGATTCTATCGCGGACGTACGATGCTACGGTACAATATTCGATTTGTTCGTCGATACAAGATTCCGCGAGGCGCGGATGAACGGCGCAATTCCTACGACTGTCGCGAGAGTCCGAGGCGAAGCGAAATTGCCGACGTGCGATGGATAATCCGCGGCCGTACGCGGGATTCGAGGCGCGTAGACCGCCGCGGTTCACGCGTAATTCCGCCTACGCTTCTACCGTCGCCGACTATCCGAACCGAAGACTATTCGAGACTTATTCGATACCGACACAACTCCCGAGGAAGACTTCCGATTTACGAAATTAAGGGAACTCTTGTCGCGAAGGCTCACAGCGTCCTTGAGGAGGACGCGAGCGAAGGCTCGAGGCGCCCTGCGCCTCGGCTCTTACGAAATCTCCGAGGACGAGACGAACACGTGTCGTCCTCGCGCGAATAACACGAGCCACCACGATTAACGAATCGAGGAATCACAGAATCGACTTACCGTTGACGATATTTGTTCGAGCCGTTCACCGGACTTCTGGACCCTCGTAGTAGGTCGTTTCTCGTTACAATTTCCGCGTTGAAAGGAACCCGGAATAAAGCCACCCGCGACGCGATACAACTACGGTATTTGCGGGATTCGGTAGTCGGAAAGAACGATATTGATGGAGCGTAAATACGACTGTACTCAAGGAGTCTCGGTGCGACAGTGGTTCCTCGATCCGCATCGACGGAACGCATCGATCCTGGTTCCCCCCACTCTGAGCGTATTGCCGAATTTTCCGATAGGTGCCGTACGCAACGCAACTAGGTTGTCGCAGGATCGCAACTACGAAAAAGTCCTAGGGCCCCAGACTTTACGCGACCACTTAATTTACCGCGACCTTTGAATTCCCGCTCGCCCTCGGCGAGCGGTTCGCATAATCCTCGGCAGCCAATTCGACACACCACCCACGCTGAGATCCTAGTTGAGCGGGATGAGACGGCGGCGGGACTCGGGCATGCTGGTGTTCGCTATAGGATCTCTTCGTCCCACGACGGCGCCTCCGGGTTTGTTCGCCCGTGTGTGATGACTTATTTTGCTGCTTCCGGCGCCGGATTTGTTCGTTGGCCATCCTTTTATTCGGTATTTGATCCTTCGGCACCTTTTCGGACTCGTACGCTTTCTTTAGGATCGATAATTGCCTGAAACGTCGTACTCCGTACGCACAACAGATGGCATTAGTACGGTGCACGAAATCGGAAGATTTTCCTCTCGGAGTGCTCTTATGGCCTGCGGGTGGCTTACGTAACCGAAAAAGGTCGGTCCGGTCCACACGTAATTCGGCTGTTTGACCGAGTTCAAACGGCGAAGTGACGTCGCACGCTTGCAACGTCACAACTCCCCCCCCCCTTAAAAATGGACCGGACTGCCCCGTGGCTTGTCGACTCTGTGACTTTATGGCTCGCCAAATAAGAGCATTCCCTTCGGAAGTCAACCTTTACAGTAGAGCCTCCACCAGTGGACAAACACATACCCAATTCTTACCCTTCGATAACCGCTATCTTCTTCATGCTTTTTCCTTCTACTTCTTTCATCGTTTTGATGTTATCGATCCCTAATACATTTCGTAGCTTTTCCCTCGCGTTTCAGATTATTCTCTTTACGCACTTTTCCTCCGACCACGGTTTATCTAATCGGCTCATCATAATTTCCATGCAAGCAAGATAATCTCGTACCGGTTCTTCTTCGCCCTGTTTTCGTACTCGTAAATCGTGTTCTAATAATTCCTGATAATCGGGATCGAAAAAATTTTGCCGCCACTCGGAGACGAATTCGGCCCACGAGGTTAATCTTCCGCGAGTCTTATACCAGAAGGCCGCGTTTCCCGAAAAACAAATTGGTAGACAGTCGAGGAGGTCTTCGTCCTCGATTTTCGAACTCGATCTCAAATCCTCTAGAGTGGAGAGAAACGTTTCCGCGTCCTCGTCCGCTCTCCCGGCAAAATTCAAACGCCACTTTCTAATGGTGTCGAATGCTGCTGAGGATTTATCTCGCTCATCGTCTGATGATTCGGAACTATCGTCTGTCCTTCCTCCTCGAATCTCCGGTACTTTACGCGATCCGTATTGACGTGGGGACGGGCGTGGTGGCCGAAGTCTCGTATTATCGCTAGCTTTCGTTTCGTTTACGGTCTCTTCCTGTATGAATGGACCGTGCGATGGAGGATCGCGAGACGTCCCTTCTCCCGGATCATAATCGCTATCGCTGTAAGCGGAGCGATAGTCTCTGTCCATTTTCGAGTCACCCGATATATTCGGTACGAAATTCGGATGTTTATTTTCCCTACGATAGCTAGCGCGCGGTCCTTCGTCGCCAAGGCCTTCGGTCGCTCGCGTTGTTTACTTTCCGCGTCCGGACGCTCTATCTCCCCGTACGAGATCTCTTGTTACGCTCTGTCGCCACGCGGCTCGAAATTGTCTCTCGAAAGTCTCTTTGTTCTCGATAACCCTGACTCTCGAATTTGAAACCGTTGCCACACAGTACGCCTATGGTTCCTATTACCTTGAAGCGTTCTTGCTTCAACAAGGTCGCGAAGAGAAAAAAAAGAATTTAACCGATCGCGTAAATATTCTGTTCACGAACAAAGACGTGTACGACGAAATTCTAGGCTACGAAATTCTGGCCCAGCACCGTAAGACGTACACTCCCGTAATACAATTTATTACAATTTCACAATTATTACACGAAAATCAGTAAATCATGGCAATGAAATTGCTCGTCAATTTTGTACACAGAATATTTCGTGCTGGCTCTTCGGAATCTTCCTCGCCAGACTCGCAACGAATCGAAATCAAAATTTTTCGCTTTCGAATTGAGTGTGTTTCTCGTGTCTCACTGGGTCGGATCGAACAGTCTCTTTCGAACGTTCGCGATTTCACGCTTCTACGAGAATACGACCTCGAGATTCCCGTAATTTACCACGATCAGGTAGTACCGTACGCTACCTGCGAGAGTCACCCGTTATTTTCCTGTGCCTCTCTCCGTTGTCGGGAAAAACCCTTGCGAGAGAGAGGTCCCTGTTCGGACGCCAATTTGCGACGTTGTCCCTTTTTCGAACGGTTTTATGGCCGACGAAAAACGGTCAACCCCGAGATTTTATAGGCTCTGAGACCGGGCCGTGCGCGGCCGTGCGGACACGGTCCTCTCGGTGCAAAGGCGGAACTCGGTGGAGGCTTGAACGAACAACGCGACGATAGTTCGGGCGCCAGGTATTGAGAAAATACCACGCGAAACACGATGGTGACCTCGAACTCGGGGAAGCCGAGTCCGAGAGTCAAGCCTCCACGAAACGCGGTCTGAAATAATGACGCGAACGGCCAGATGATTCGAGCGCAGGAGATAACGGGGACAGCCCTCACGGCAGGACGGATCTCGCAGGTGAAGAATCAACAAACGGAATTGGCTCTTAATCTTTAATGGTCACGAAAGTAAAAGATACAGGCGAGCGGCCACGAGGCCGCGAACCGGGAGCCCGCGCTCCTTGTACACTTTAGCGGAAGATGATCGTTCGCTGAGCGCGTTAGTCTATCGTGATTCTATCGCGGACGTACGATGCTACGGTACAATATTCGATTTGTTCGTCGATACAAGATTCCGCGAGGCGCGGATGAACGGCGCAATTCCTACGACTGTCGCGAGAGTCCGAGGCGAAGCGAAATTGCCGACGTGCGATGGATAATCCGCGGCCGTACGCGGGATTCGAGGCGCGTAGACCGCCGCGGTTCACGCGTAATTCCGCCTACGCTTCTACCGTCGCCGACTATCCGAACCGAAGACTATTCGAGACTTATTCGATACCGACACAACTCCCGAGGAAGACTTCCGATTTACGAAATTAAGGGAACTCTTGTCGCGAAGGCTCACAGCGTCCTTGAGGAGGACGCGAGCGAAGGCTCGAGGCGCCCTGCGCCTCGGCTCTTACGAAATCTCCGAGGACGAGACGAACACGTGTCGTCCTCGCGCGAATAACACGAGCCACCACGATTAACGAATCGAGGAATCACAGAATCGACTTACCGTTGACGATATTGGTTCGAGCCGTTCACCGGACTTCTGGACCCTCGTAGTAGGTCGTTTCTCGTTACAATTTCCGCGTTGAAAGGAACCCGGAATAAAGCCACCCGCGACGCGATACAACTACGGTATTTGCGGGATTCGGTAGTCGGAAAGAACGATATTGATGGAGCGTAAATACGACTGTACTCAAGGAGTCTCGGTGCGACAGTGGTTCCTCGATCCGCATCGACGGAACGCATCGATCCTGGTTCCCCCCACTCTGAGCGTATTGCCGAATTTTCCGATAGGTGCCGTACGCAACGCAACTAGGTTGTCGCAGGATCGCAACTACGAAAAAGTCCTAGGGCCCCAGACTTTACGCGACCACTTAATTTACCGCGACCTTTGAATTCCCGCTCGCCCTCGGCGAGCGGTTCGCATAATCCTCGGCAGCCAATTCGACACACCACCCACGCTGAGATCCTAGTTGAGCGGGATGAGACGGCGGCGGGACTCGGGCATGCTGTTGTTCGCTATAGGATCTCTTCGTCCCATGACGGCGCCTCCGGGTTTGTTCGCCCGTGTGTGATGACTTATTTTGCTGCTTCCGGCGCCGGATTTGTTCGTTGGCCATCCTTTTATTCGGTATTTGATCCTTCGGCACCTTTTCGGACTCGTACGCTTTCTGTAGGATCGATAATTGCCTGAAACGTCGTACTCCGTACGCACAACAGATGGCATTAGTACGGTGCACGAAATCGGAAGATTTTCCTCTCGGAGTGCTCTTATGGCCTGCGGGTGGCTTACGTAACCGAAAAAGGTCGGTCCGGTCCACACGTAATTCGGATGTTTGACCGAGTTCAAACGGCGAAGTGACGTCGCACGCTTGCAACGTCACACTATGTATACTTGAGTCCTTAAGGGGTTCACGTTTTCTGCTACGTTACGATTGTCCTCGGCACTTCCGTTACAAGATGTCTAATGTATTCTTTACGTTATACAGATCGTTCAAAGCTCATAAGGCAGAGATTTTGTTAGTCGAACTCTCAATGTCGAAGTCGTTATTGTTAATGCCATCGAAATTGCGCGGGTATCAAGGCGCAACGTTCGAGTGTAAGGCAGACTCGGTGGCTAATATTTTACCAAATGTACTATAATCTGTTTTCTTTCGGGCAAATGCTTTCTGCAAAGACCAGAATGCAGGCCTACCTGTACCAAGTGGTAACATTTGAAACAGTAACGATTTGCTAGTTGCTCCATCCGATGGTCTCTTCAGCTGAATGTATACTTGAACGGGATGGTCCACTTGTTGTATACGGTAAGTCGGAGTTTTGAACACTATCGCAATTTGTTCATGTACATCAGTAGGCTGAAAACCACCAAATCCTTCCCACACCACTTGACCGTCCTTCTCTACGAAAAATCGGACCTGTATGTCGTTTTTTTGCAAACTTCTCGCATAGCAAAATTATTACCAAACCACCCTTGACCAAAGCTGTAGAATGACTGAGCTTTACATTTACAAGATTCGACATTGCCTTCATATCGAATATAGGATCGTACACAACCGTCGGTAACGCGACATTGAATTTTCCCTTCTGAGATCCTTCTAAGAAAACTTGGGAACATAATCTCACCGCGTTCAGATCGATGCTAGTAGGCTGTCTTTTATGTTCGAAGCCAGTTCGAAAAGGATCTACGCGCTCTCGCGCTGTCGCTTGTACTCTCGCCCCTCCGCTTATGCGCATTTACGCCTCGGCTTTCGAGCTGTCAAGCTTCCACGCTCGTGCGCATTTACGCCTCCGCTTTCGCGCTGTCAATCCTCCACGCTCGTGCGCATTTACTCCCCCGCTTTCGCGCTGTCAAGCCTCCCCGCTCACTCTAGTACGCTTCCACTCTCGCGCTTCCGCTCGTGCGCTGTCACGCTTGCGGTCGTGCGCTATCGCGCCTCCATCTCGTTCCTCCGCTTTCGCGACTACGCTCGCGATATTCAACAATACCGCGTCTTTTACGGAGACTGCGTCTCGGCAAGGGGGGAGTAATGTTCCGGCAAACCGATACGCATTCGATCCGCTTTACCGACTTCGCGTAGCCGCGATCGGGTGACGTCACGTCGTCGAGGTGCCCCCCATTTTGCGTCCGCGGCACGCGTGAATTCGGCAGCGGATCGGCTCACTTCGGTCACGTCTGCTGCTCATGACACTCGTTTTCGTTTTGCGATAAATCTATGTATACTTGAGTCCTTAAGGGGTTCACGTTTTCTGCTACGTTACGATTGGCTTCGGCAATTCCGCTACAAGAGTCTAATGTATTCTTTACGTTATACAGATCGTTCAAAGCGTGTAAGGCAGAGATTTTGTTGGTCGACCTCTCAATGTCGAAGTCGTTATTGTTAATGTCATCGAAATTGCGCGGGTATCTAGGCGCAACGTTCGAGAGTAAGGCAGACTCGGTGGCTAATATTTTACCAAATGTACTATAATCTGTTTTCTTTCGGGCAAATGCTTTCTGCAAAGACCAGAATGCAGGCCTACCTGTACCAAGTGGTAACATTTGAAACAGTAGCGATTTGCTAGTTGCTCCATCCGATGGTATCTTCAGCTGAATGTATACTTGAACGGGATGGTCCACTTGTTGTATACGGTAAGTCGGTGTTTTGATCACTATCGCAATTTGTTCATGTACATCAGTAGGCTGAAAACCACCAAATCCTTCCCACACCACTTGACCGTCCTTCTCTACGAAAAATCGGACCTGTATGTCGTTTTTTTGCAAACTTCTCGCATAGCAAAATTATTACCAAACCACCCTTGACCAAAGCTGTAGAATGACTGAGCTTTACATTTACAAGATTCGACATTGCCTTCATATCGAATATAGGATCGTACACAACCGTCGGTAACGCGACATTGAATTTTCCCTTCTGAGATCCTTCTAAGAAAACTTGGAAACATAATCTCACCGCGTTCAGATCGATGCTAGTAGGCTGTCTTTTATGTTCGAAGCCAGTTCGAAAAGGATCTACGCGCTCTCGCGCTGTCGCTTGTACTCTCGCCCCTCCGCTTATGCGCATTTACGCCTCGGCTTTCGAGCTGTCAAGCTTCCACGCTCGTGCGCATTTACGCCTCCGCTTTCGCGCTGTCAATCCTCCACGCTCGTGCGCATTTACTCCCCCGCTTTCGCGCTGTCAAGCCTCCACGCTCACTCTCGTACGCCTCCACTCTCGCACCTCCGCTGGTGCGCTGTCACGCTTGCACTCGTGCACTCTCGCGCCTCCTCCTCGTACCTCCGCTTTCGCGCCTACGCTCGCGATATTCAACAATCCCGCGACTTTTACCGAGGCTGCGTCTCGGCAAGGGGAAGTAATGTTCCGGCAAACCGATACGCATTCGATCCGCTTTACCGACTTCGCGTAGCCGCGATCGGGTGACGTCACGTCGTCGAGGTGCCCCCCACTTTGCGTCCGCGGCACGCGTGAATTCGGCAGCGGATCGGCTCACTTCGGTCACGTCCGCGGCTGATGGCACTCGTTTTCGTTTTGTGATAAATCTATGTATACTTAAGTCCTTAAGGGGTTCACGTTTTCTGCTACGTTACGATTGGCTTCGGCACTTCCGCTACAAGAGTCTAATGTATTCTTTACGTTATACAGATCGTTCAAAGCGTGTTAGGCAGAGATTTTGTTGGTCGACCTCTCAATGTCGAAGTCGTTATTGTTAATGTCATCGAAATTGCGCGGGTATCTAGGCGCAACGTTCGAGAGTAAGGCAGACTCGGTGGCAAGGATTTTACCAAATGTACTATAATCTGTTTTCTATCGGGCATATGCTTTCCGCAAAGACTAGAATGCAGGCCTACCTGTACCAAGTGGTAACATCTGAAACAGTAACGATTTGCTAGTTGCTCCATCCGATGGTCTCTTCAGCTGAATGTATACTTGAACGGGATGGTCCACTTGTTGTATACGGTAAGTCGGTGTTTTGAACACTATCGCAATTTGTTCATGTACATCAGTAGGCTGAAAACCACCAAATCCTTCCCACACCACTTGCCCGTCCTTCTCCTCGAAAAATCGGACCTGTATGGCGTTTTTTTTGCAAACTTCTCGCATAGCAAAATTATTACCAAACCACCCTTGACCAAAGCTGTAGAATGACTGAGCTTGACATCTACAAGATTCGACATTGCCTTCTTATCAAATATAGGATCGGACACAACCGTCGGTAACGCGACATTGAATTTTCCCTTCTGAGATCCTTCTAAGAAAACTTGGAAACATTATCTCACCGCGTTCAGATCGATGCTAGTAGGCTGTCTTTTATGTTCGAAGCCAGTTCGAAAAGGATCCACGCGCTCTCGCACTGTCGCTCGTACTCTCGCCCCACCGCTTGTGCGCATTTACGCCTCGGCTTTCGCGCTGTCAAGCCTCCACGCTCACTCTCGTACGCCTCCACTCTCGCGCCTCCGCTCGTGCGCTGTCACGCTTGCGGTCGTGCGCTGTTACGTCTGCGCTCGTGCGCTCTCGCGCCTCCGCTCGTGCGCTCTCACATTCTTGCGTGCTCGTGCGCTCTCGCGCCTTCATCTCGTACCTCCGCTTTCGCGCCTACGCTCGCGATATTCAACAATCCCGCGACTTTTACCGAGGCTGCGTCTCGGCAAGGGGAAGAAATGTTCCGGCAAACCGATACGCATTCGATCCGCTTTTCCGACTTCGCGTAGCCGCGATCGGGTGACGTCACGTCGTCGAGGCGCCCCCCACTTTGCGTCCGCGGCACGCGTGAATTCGGCAGCGGATCGGCTCACTTCGGTCACGTCCGCGGCTGATGGCACTCGTTTTCGTTTTGCGATAAATCTATGTATACTTGAGTCCTTAAGGGGTTCACGTTTTCTGCTACATTACGATTGGCTTCGGCACTTCCGCTACAAGAGTCTAATGTATTCTTTACGTTATACAGATCGTTCAAAGCGTGTAAGGCAGAGATTTTGTTGGTCGACCTCTCAATGTCGAAGTCGTTATTGTTAATGTCATCGAAACTGCGAGGGTATCTAGGCGCAACGTTCGAGAGTAAGGCAGACTCGGTGGCTAATATTTTACCAAATGTACTATAATCTGTTTTCTTTCGCGCAAATGCTTTCTGCAAAGACCAGAATGCAGGCCTACCTGTACCAAGTGGTAACATTTGAAACAGTAACGATTTGCTAGTTGCTCCATCCGATGGTCTCTTCAGCTGAATGTATACTTGAACGGGATGGTCCACTTGTTGTATACGGTAAGTCGGTGTTTTGAACACTATCGCAATTTGTTCATGTACATCAGTAGGCTGAAAACCACCAAATCCTTCCCACACCACTTGCCCGTCCTTCTCCTCGAAAAATCGGACCTGTATGGCGTTTTTTTGCAAACTTCTCGCATAGCAAAATTATTACCAAACCAACCTTGACCAAAGCTGTAGAATGACTGAGCTTGACATCTACAAGATTCGACATTGCCTTCTTATCAAATATAGGATCGGACACAACCGTCGGTAACGCGACATTGAATTTTCCCTTCTGAGATCCTTCTAAGAAAACTTGGAAACATTATCTCACCGCGTTCAGATCGATGCTAGTAGGCTGTCTTTTATGTTCGAAGCCAGTTCGAAAAGGATCCACGCGCTCTCGCGCTGTCGCTCGTACTCTCGCCCCTCCGCTTGTGCGCATTTACGCCTCGGCTTTCGCGCTGTCAAGCCTCCACGCTCACTCTCGTACGCCTCCACTCTCGCGCCTCCGCTCGTGCGCTCTCACATTCTTGCGTGCTCGTGCGCTCTCGCGCCTTCATCTCGTTCCTCCGCTTTCGCGCCTACGCTCGCGATATTCAACAATACCGCGTCTTTTACGCAGACTGCGTCTCGGCAAGGGGGGAGTAATGTTCCGGCAAACCGATACGCATTCGATCCGCTTTACCTACTTCGCGTAGCCGCGATCGGGTGACGTCACGTCGTCGAGGCGCCCCCCACTTTGCGTCCGCGGCACGCGTGAATTCGGCAGCGGATCGGCTCACTTCCGTCACGTCCGCGGCTGATGGCACTCGTTTTCGTTTTGCGATAAATCTATGTATACTTGAGTCCTTAAGGGGTTCACGTTTTCTGCTACGTTACGATCGGCTTCGGCACTTCCGCTAAAAGAGTCTAATGTATTCTTTACGTTATACACATCGTTCAAAGCGTGTAAGGCAGAGATTTTGTTGGTCGACCTCTCAATGTCGAAGTCGTTATTGTTAATGTCATCGAAATTGCGCGGGTATCTAGGCGCAACGTTCGAGAGTAAGGCAGACTCGGTGGCTAATATTTTACCAAATGTACTGTAGTGGACATGGTGCGTTGGAAAGAGGGACTTTCCGGACGCGGAAATTCCATCCTTCTCAAGTGTGCACGTTGGACGGTTGCGTTGAGGGTTCGGTCGTAAAAGTGACGATTGCCAGAACCCTGACCCAACCGTTGCAATGTCCTTGGCAACGACGATTTTTGAATTGTTTTGGGGAGAAAACTTTCTCCTTACTCTTGAGGAACGGAGAATTCCTCCCCTTATTTTAACGGTTTTTCCCACGTTGCTAATCCTCCCACCAAAAAGGATTTTTACCAGTAGACCAGAAAGCTTGTGGCACTCGTTGAGAACGCATCGCTCGAGAGTTGTCCGCGCTACGTGACGTTATATCTTTGTACTTTGTAGTACGTGATAGTCGTTAACGTTATAATCTAGTTTTCTCGTTATTGTTGTTATTGTTACATTTCGTTTTATTTCGTTATTGTTATGTGTTATTGTTTTGATAAATAAACATTTATATTCGTTGTCTGTTAACAACGCGAAACATATTTGTTACACACTGAACTACCCGTCATCCTAAAGTACTATAATCTGTTTTCTTTCGGGCAAATGCTTTCTGCAAAGACCAGAATGCAGGCCTACCTGTACCAAGTGGCAACATTTGAAACAGTAACGATTTGCTAGTTGCTCCATCCGATGGTCTCTTCAGCTGAATGTATACTTGAACGGGATGGTCCACTTGTTGTATACGGTAAGTCGGTGTTTTGATCACTATCGCAATTTGTTCATGTACATCAGTAGGCTGAAAACCACCAAATCCTTCCCACACCACTTGACCGTCCTTCTCTACGAAAAATCGGACCTGTATGTCGTTTTTTTGCAAACTTCTCGCATAGCAAAATTATTACCAAACCACCCTTGACCAAAGCTGTAGAATGACTGAGCTTTACATCTACAAGATTCGACATTGCCTTCTTATCAAATATAGGATCGTACACAACCGTCGGTAACGCGACATTGAATTTTCCCTTCTGAGATCCTTCTAAGAAAACTTGGAAACATAATCTCACCGCGTTCAGATCGATGCTAGTAGGCTGTCTTTTATGTTCGAAGCCAGTTCGAAAAGGATCTACGCGCTCTCGCGCCGTCGCTCGTACTCTCGCTCCACCGCTTGTGCGCATTTGCACCTCCGCTTTCGCGCTGTCAAGCCTCCACGCTCACTCGCGTACGCCTCCACTCTCGCGCCTCCGCTCGTGCGCTGTCACGCTTGCGGTCGTGCGCTGTCACGTCTGCGCTCGTGCGCTCTCGCGCCTCCGCTCGTGCGCTCTCACATTCTTGCGTGCTCGTGCGCTCTCGCGCCTCCATCTCGTTCCTCCGCTTTCGCGCCTACGCTCGCGATATTCAACAATACCGCGTCTTTTACGGAGACTGCGTCTCGGCAAGGGGGGAGTAATGTTCCGGCAAACCGATACGCATTTGAACCGCTTTACCTACTTCGCGTAGCCGCGATCGGGTGACGTCACGTCGTCGAGGCGCCCCCCACTTTGCGTCCGCGGCACGCGTGAATTCGGCAGCGGAACGGCTCACTTCGGTCACGTCCGCGGCTGATGGCACTCGTTTTCGTTTTGCGATAAATCTATGTATACTTGGGTCCTTAAGGGGTTCACGTTTTCTGCTACGTTACGATTGGCTTCGGTACTTCCGCTAAAAGAGTCTAATGTATTCTTTACGTTATACAGATCGTTCAAAGCGTGTAAGGCAGAGATTTTGTTGGTCGACCTCTCAATGTCGAAGTCGTTATTGTTAATGTCATCGAAATTGCGCGGGTATCTAGGCGCAACGTTCGAGAGTAAGGCAGACTCGGTGGCTAATATTTTACCAAATGTACTACAATCTGTATTCTTTCGGGCATGTGCTTTCCGCAAAGACTAGAATGCAGGCCTACCTATACCAAGTGGTAACATCTGAAACAGTAACGATTTGCTAGTTGCTCCATCCGATGGTCTCTTCAGCTGAATGTATACTTGAACGGGATGGTCCACTAGTTGTATACGGTAAGTCGGTGTTTTGAACACTATCGCAATATGCTCATGTACATCAGTAGGCTGAAAACCACCAAATCCTTCCCACACCACTTGCCCGTCCTTCACTTCGAAAAATCGGACCTGTATGTCGTTTTTTCGCAAACATCTCGCATAGCAAAATTATTACCAAACCACCCTTGACCAAAGCTGTAGAATGACTGAGCTTTACATCTACAAGATTCGACATTGCCTTCTTATCAAATATAGGATCGTACACAACCGTCGGTAACGCGACATTGAATTTTCCATTCTGAGATCCTTCTAAGAAAACTTGGAAACATAATCTCACCGCGTTCAGATCGATGCTAGTAGGCTGTCTTTTATGTTCGAAGCCAGTTCGAAAAGGATCCACACGCTCTCGCGCTGTCGCTCGTACTCTCGCCCCTCCGCTTATGCGCATTTACGCCTCGGCTTTCGCGCCTCCGCTCGTGCGCTCTCACATTTTTGCGTGCTCGTACGCTCTCGCGCCTTCATCTCGTTCCTCCGCTTTCGCGCCTACGCTCGCGATATTCAACAATACCGCGTCTTTTACGGAGACTGCGTCTCGGCAAGGGGGGAGTAATGTTTCGGCAAACCGATACGCATTCGATCCGCTTTACCTACTTCGCGTAGCCGCGATCGGGTGACGTCACGTCGTCGAGGCGCCCCCACTTTGCGTCCGCGCCACGCGTGAATTCGGCAGCGGATCGGCTCACTTCGGTCACGTCCGCGGCTGATGGCACTCGTTTTCGTTTTGCGATAAATCTATGTATACTTGAGTCCTTAAGGGGTTCACGTTTTCGGCTACGTTACGATTGGCTTCGGCACTTCCGCTACAAGAGTCTAATGTATTCTTTACGTTATACAGATCGTTCAAAGCGTGTAACACAGCGATTTTGTTGGTCGACCTCTCAATGTCGAAGTCGTTATTGTTAATGTCATCGAAATTGCGCGGGTATCTTGGCGCAACGTTCGAGAGTAACGTTCCAAATGTACTATAATCTGTTTTCTTTCGGGCAAATGCTTTCTGCAAAGACCAGAATGCAGGCCTACCTGTACCAAGTGGTAACATTTGAAACAGTAACGATTTCCTAGTTGCTCCATCCGATGGTCTCTTCAGCTGAATGTATACTTGAACGGGATGGTCCACTTGTTGTATACGGTAAGTCGGTGTTTTGAACACTATCGCAATTTGTTCATGTACATCAGTACGCTGAAAACCACCAAATCCTTCCCACACCACTTGCCCGCCCTTCTCTTCGAAAAATCGGACCTGTATGTCGTTTTTTTGCAAACTTCTCGCATAGCAAAATTATTACTAAACCACCCTTGGCCAAAGCTGTAGAATGACTGAGCTTGACATCTACAAGATTCGACATTGCCTTCTTATCAAATATAGGATCGGACACAACCGTCGGTAACGCGACATTGAATTTTCCCTTCTGAGATCCTTCTAAGAAAACTTGGAAACATAATCTCACCGCGTTCAGATCGATGCTAGTAGGCTGTCTTTTATGTTCGAAGCCAGTTCGAAAAGGATCCACGCGCTCTCGCGCTGTCGCTCGTACTCTCGCCCCTCCGCTTGTGCGCATTTACGCCTCGGCTTTCGCGCTGTCAAGCCTCCACGCTCACTCTCGTACGCCTCCACTCTCGCGCCTCCGCTCGTGCGCTCTCACATTCTTGCGTGCTCGTGCGCTCTCGCGCCTTCATCTCGTTCCTCCGCTTTCGCGCCTACGCTCGCGATATTCAACAATACCGCGTCTTTTACGCAGACTGCGTCTCGGCAAGGGGGGAGTAATGTTCCGGCAAACCGATACGCATTCGATCCGCTTTACCTACTTCGCGTAGCCGCGATCGGGTGACGTCACGTCGTCGAGGCGCCCCCCACTTTGCGTCCGCGGCACGCGTGAATTCGGCAGCGGATCGGCTCACTTCCGTCACGTCCGCGGCTGATGGCACTCGTTTTCGTTTTGCGATAAATCTATGTATACTTGAGTCCTTAAGGGGTTCACGTTTTCTGCTACGTTACAATCGGCTTCGGCACTTCCGCTAAAAGAGTCTAATGTATTCTTTACGTTATACACATCGTTCAAAGCGTGTAAGGCAGAGATTTTGTTGGTCGACCTCTCAATGTCGAAGTCGTTATTGTTAATGTCATCGAAATTGCGCGGGTATCTAGGCGCAACGTTCGAGAGTAAGGCAGACTCGGTGGCTAATATTTTACCAAATGTACTGTAGTGGACATGGTGCGTTGGAAAGAGGGACTTTCCGGACGCGGAAATTCCATCCTTCTCAAGTGTGCACGTTGGACGGTTGCGTTGAGGGTTCGGTCGTAAAAGTGACGATTGCCAGAACCCTGACCCAACCGTTGCAATGTCCTTGGCAACGACGATTTTTGAATTGTTTTGGGGAGAAAACTTTCTCCTTACTCTTGAGGAACGGAGAATTCCTCCCCTTATTTTAACGGTTTTCCCACGTTGCTAATCCTCCCACCAAAAAGGATTTTTACCAGTAGACCAGAAAGCTTGTGGCACTCGTTGAGAACGCATCGCTCGAGAGTTGTCCGCGCTACGTGACGTTATATCTTTGTACTTTGTAGTACGTGATAGTCGTTAACGTTATAATCTAGTTTTCTCGTTATTGTTGTTATTGTTACATTTCGTTTTATTTCGTTATTGTTATGTGTTATTGTTTTGATAAATAAACATTTATATTCGTTGTCTGTTAACCACGCGAAACATTTTTGTTACACACTGAACTACCCGTCATCCTAAAGTACTATAATCTGTTTTCTTTTGGGCAAATGCTTTCTGCAAAGACCAGAATGCAGGCCTACCTGTACCAAGTGGCAACATTTGAAACAGTAACGATTTGCTAGTTGCTCCATCCGATGGTCTCTTCAGCTGAATGTATACTTGAACGGGATGGTCCACTTGTTGTATACGGTAAGTCGGTGTTTTGATCACTATCGCAATTTGTTCATGTACATCAGTAGGCTGAAAACCACCAAATCCTTCCCACACCACTTGACCGTCCTTCTCTACGAAAAATCGGACCTGTATGTCGTTTTTTTGCAAACTTCTCGCATAGCAAAATTATTACCAAACCACCCTTGACCAAAGCTGTAGAATGACTGAGCTTTACATCTACAAGATTCGACATTGCCTTCTTATCAAATATAGGATCGTACACAACCGTCGGTAACGCGACATTGAATTTTCCCTTCTGAGATCCTTCTAAGAAAACTTGGAAACATAATCTCACCGCGTTCAGATCGATGCTAGTAGGCTGTCTTTTATGTTCGAAGCCAGTTCGAAAAGGATCTACGCGCTCTCGCGCCGTCGCTCGTACTCTCGCTCCACCGCTTGTGCGCATTTGCACCTCCGCTTTCGCGCTGTCAAGCCTCCACGCTCACTCGCGTACGCCTCCACTCTCGCGCCTCCGCTCGTGCGCTGTCACGCTTGCGGTCGTGCGCTGTCACGTCTGCGCTCGTGCGCTCTCGCGCCTCCGCTCGTGCGCTCTCACATTCTTGCGTGCTCGTGCGCTCTCGCGCCTCCATCTCGTTCCTCCGCTTTCGCGCCTACGCTCGCGATATTCAACAATACCGCGTCTTTTACGGAGACTGCGTCTCGGCAAGGGGGGAGTAATGTTCCGGCAAACCGATACGCATTTGAACCGCTTTACCTACTTCGCGTAGCCGCGATCGGGTGACGTCACGTCGTCGAGGCGCCCCCCACTTTGCGTCCGCGGCACGCGTGAATTCGGCAGCGGAACGGCTCACTTCGGTCACGTCCGCGGCTGATGGCACTCGTTTTCGTTTTGCGATAAATCTATGTATACTTGGGTCCTTAAGGGGTTCACGTTTTCTGCTACGTTACGATTGGCTTCGGTACTTCCGCTAAAAGAGTCTAATGTATTCTTTACGTTATACAGATCGTTCAAAGCGTGTAAGGCAGAGATTTTGTTGGTCGACCTCTCAATGTCGAAGTCGTTATTGTTAATGTCATCGAAATTGCGCGGGTATCTAGGCGCAACGTTCGAGAGTAAGGCAGACTCGGTGGCTAATATTTTACCAAATGTACTACAATCTGTATTCTTTCGGGCATGTGCTTTCCGCAAAGACTAGAATGCAGGCCTACCTATACCAAGTGGTAACATCTGAAACAGTAACGATTTGCTAGTTGCTCCATCCGATGGTCTCTTCAGCTGAATGTATACTTGAACGGGATGGTCCACTAGTTGTATACGGTAAGTCGGTGTTTTGAACACTATCGCAATATGCTCATGTACATCAGTAGGCTGAAAACCACCAAATCCTTCCCACACCACTTGCCCGTCCTTCACTTCGAAAAATCGGACCTGTATGTCGTTTTTTCGCAAACATCTCGCATAGCAAAATTATTACCAAACCACCCTTGACCAAAGCTGTAGAATGACTGAGCTTTACATCTACAAGATTCGACATTGCCTTCTTATCAAATATAGGATCGTACACAACCGTCGGTAACGCGACATTGAATTTTCCCTTCTGAGATCCTTCTAAGAAAACTTGGAAACATAATCTCACCGCGTTCAGATCGATGCTAGTAGGCTGTCTTTTATGTTCGAAGCCAGTTCGAAAAGGATCCACGCGCTCTCGCGCTGTCGCTCGTACTCTCGCCCCTCCGCTTATGCGCATTTACGCCTCGGCTTTCGCGCCTCCGCTCGTGCGCTCTCACATTTTTGCGTGTCGTGCGCTCTCGCGCCTTCATCTCGTTCCTCCGCTTTCGCGCCTACGCTCGCGATATTCAACAATCCCGCGACTTTTACGGAGGCTGCGTCTCGGCAAGGGGAAGTAATGTTCCGGCAAACCGATACGCATTCGATCCACTTTACCGACTTCGCGGAGCCGCTATCGGGTGACGTCACGTCGTCGAGGCGCCCCCCACTTTGCGTCCGCGGCACGCGTGAATTCGGCAGCGGATCGGCTCACTTCGGTCACGTCCGCGGCTGATGGCACTCGTTATCGTTTTGCGATCAATCTATGTGTACTTGAGTCCTTAAAGGGTTCACGTTTTCTGCTACGTTACGATTGGCTTCGGCACTTCCGCTACAAGAGTCTAATGTATTCTTTACGTTATACAGATCGATCAAAGCGTGTAAGGCAGAGATTTTGTTGGTCGACCTCTCAATGTCGAAGTCGTTATTGTTAATGTCATCGAAATTGCGCGGGTATCTAGGCGCAACGTTCGAGAGTAAGGCAGACTCGGTGGCAAGGATTTTACCAAATGTACTATAATCTGTTTTCTTTCGGGCATATGCTTTCCGCAAAGACTAGAATGCAGGCCTACCTGTACCAAGTGGTAACATCTGAAACAGTAACGATTTGCTAGTTGCTCCATCCGATGGTCTCTTCAGCTGAATGTATACTTGAACGGGATGGTCCACTTGTTGTATACGGTAAGTCGGTGTTTTGAACACTATCGCAATTTGTTCATGTACATCAGTAGGCTGAAAACCACCAAATCCTTCCCACACCACTTGTCCGTCCTTCTCCTCGAAAAATCGGACCTGTATGTCGTTTTTTTGCAAACTTCTCGCATAGCAAAATTATTACCAAACCACCCTTGACCAAAGCTGTAGAATGACTGAGCTTGACATCTACAAGATTCGACATTGCCTTCTTATCAAATATAGGATCGTACACAACCGTCGGTAACGCGACATTGAATTTTCCATTCTGAGATCCTTCTAAGAAAACTTGGAAACATAATCTCACCGCGTTCAGATCGATGCTAGTAGGCTGTCTTTTATGTTCGAAGCCAGTTCGAAAAGGATCCACGCGCTCTCGCGCTGTCGCTCGTACTCTCGCCCCTCCGCTTATGCGCATTTACGCCTCGGCTTTCGCGCCTCCGCTCGTGCGCTCTCACATTTTTGCGTGCTCGTGCGCTCTCGCGCCTTCATCTCGTTCCTCCGCTTTCGCGCCTACGCTCGCGATATTCAACAATACCGCGTCTTTTACGGAGACTGCGTCTCGGCAAGGGTGGAGTAATGTTTCGGCAAATCGATACGCATTCGATCCGCTTTACCTACTCCGCGTAGCCGCGATCGGGTGACGTCACGTCGTCGAGGCGCCCCCACTTTGCGTCCGCGCCACGCGTGAATTCGGCAGCCGATCGGCTCACTTCGGTCACGTCCGCGGCTGATGGCACTCGTTTTCGTTTTGCGATAAATCTATGTATACTTGAGTCCTTAAGGGGTTCACGTTTTCTGCTACATTACGATTGGCTTCGGCACTTCCGCTACAAGAGTCTAATGTATTCTTTACGTTATACAGATCGTTCAAAGCGTGTAAGGCAAAGATTTTGTTGGTCGACCTCTCAATGTCGAAGTCGTTATTGTTAATGTCATCGAAATTGCGCGGGTATCTAGGCGCAACGTTCGAGAGTAAGGCAGACTCGGTGGCTAATATTTTACCAAATGTACTATAATCTGTTTTCTTTCGGGCAAATGCTTTCTGCAAAGACCAGAATGCAGGCCTACCTGTACCAAGTGGTAACATTTGAAACAGTAACGATTTGCTAGTTGCTCCTTCCGATGGTCTCTTCAGCTGAATGTATACTTGGACGGGATGGTCCACTTGTTGTATACGGTAAGTCGGTGTTTTGAACACTATCGCAATTTGTTCATGTACATCAGTAGGCTGAAAACCACCAAATCCTTCCCACACCACTTGTCCGTCCTTCTCCTCGAAAAATCGGACCTGTATGTCGTTTTTTTGCAAACTTCTCGCATAGCAAAATTATTACCAAACCACCCTTGACCAAAGCTGTAGAATGACTGAGCTTGACATCTACAAGATTCGACATTGCCTTCTTATCAAATATAGGATCGTACACAACCGTCGGTAACGCGACATTGAATTTTCCATTCTGAGATCCTTCTAAGAAAACTTGGAAACATAATCTCACCGCGTTCAGATCGATGCTAGTAGGCTGTCTTTTATGTTCGAAGCCAGTTCGAAAAGGATCCACGCGCTCTCGCGCTGTCGCTCGTACTCTCGCCCCTCCGCTTATGCGCATTTACGCCTCGGCTTTCGCGCCTCCGCTCGTGCGCTCTCACATTCTTGCGTGCTCGTGCGCTCTCGCGCCTTCATCTCGTTCCTCCGCTTTCGCGCCTACGCTCGCGATATTCAACAATACCGCGTCTTTTACGCAGACTGCGTCTCGGCAAGGGGGGAGTAATGTTCCGGCAAACCGATACGCATTCGATTCGCTTTACCTACTTCGCGTAGCCGCGATCGGGTGACGTCACGTCGTCGAGGCGCCCCCCACTTTGCGTCCGCGGCACGCGTGAATTCGGCAGCGGATCGGCTCACTTCGGTCACGTCCGCGGCTGATGGCACTCGTTTTCGTTTTGCGATAAATCTATGTATACTTGAGTCCTTAAGGGGTTCACGTTTTCTGCTACGTTACGATTGGCTTCGGTACTTCCGCTAAAAGTGTCTAATGTATTCTTTACGTTATACAGAACGTTCAAAGCGTGTAAGGCAGAGATTTTGTTGGTCGACCTCTCAATGTCGAAGTCGTTATTGTTAATGTCATGGAAATTGCGCAGGAATCTAGGCGCAACGTTCGAGAGTAAGGCAGACTCGGTGGCTAATATTTTACCAAATGTACTGTAGTGGACATGGTGCGTTGGAAAGAGGGACTTTCCGGACGCGGAAATTCCATCCTTCTCAAGTGTGCACGTTGGACGGTTGCGTTGAGGGTTCGGTCGTAAAAGTGACGATTGCCAGAACCCTGACCCAACCGTTGCAATGTCCTTGGCAACGACGATTTTTGAATTGTTTTGGGGAGAAAACATTCTCCTTACTCTTGAGGAACGGAGAATTCCTCCCCTTATTTTAACGGTTTTTCCCACGTTGCTAATCCTCCCACCAAAAAGGATTTTTACCAGTAGACCAGAAAGCTTGTGGCACTCGTTGAGAACGCATCGCTCGAGAGTTGTCCGCGCTACGTGACGTTATATCTTTGTACTTTGTAGTACGTGATAGTCGTTAACGTTATAATCTAGTTTTCTCGTTATTGTTGTTATTGTTACATTTCGTTTTATTTCGTTATTGTTATGTGTTATTGTTTTGATAAATAAACATTTATATTCGTTGTCTGTTAACCACGCGAAACATATTTGTTACACACTGAACTACCCGTCATCCTAAAGTACTATAATCTGTTTTCTTTCGGGCAAATGCTTTCTGCAAAGACCAGAATGCAGGCCTACCTGTACCAAGTGGCAACATTTGAAACAGTAACGATTTGCTAGTTGCTCCATCCGATGGTCTCTTCAGCTGAATGTATACTTGAACGGGATGGTCCACTTGTTGTATACGGTAAGTCGGTGTTTTGATCACTATCGCAATTTGTTCATGTACATCAGTAGGCTGAAAACCACCAAATCCTTCCCACACCACTTGACCGTCCTTCTCTACGAAAAATCGGACCTGTATGTCGTTTTTTTGCAAACTTCTCGCATAGCAAAATTATTACCAAACCACCCTTGACCAAAGCTGTAGAATGACTGAGCTTTACATCTACAAGATTCGACATTGCCTTCTTATCAAATATAGGATCGTACACAACCGTCGGTAACGCGACATTGAATTTTCCCTTCTGAGATCCTTCTAAGAAAACTTGGAAACATAATCTCACCGCGTTCAGATCGATGCTAGTAGGCTGTCTTTTATGTTCGAAGCCAGTTCGAAAAGGATCTACGCGCTCTCGCGCCGTCGCTCGTACTCTCGCTCCACCGCTTGTGCGCATTTGCACCTCCGCTTTCGCGCTGTCAAACCTCCACGCTCACTCGCGTACGCCTCCACTCTCGCGCCTCCGCTCGTGCGCTGTCACGCTTGCGGTCGTGCGCTGTCACGTCTGCGCTCGTGCGCTCTCGCGCCTCCGCTCGTGCGCTCTCACATTCTTGCGTGCTCGTGCGCTCTCGCGCCTCCATCTCGTTCCTCCGCTTTCGCGCCTACGCTCGCGATATTCAACAATACCGCGTCTTTTACGGAGACTGCGTCTCGGCAAGGGGGGAGTAATGTTCCGGCAAACCGATACGCATTTGAACCGCTTTACCTACTTCGCGTAGCCGCGATCGGGTGACGTCACGTCGTCGAGGCGCCCCCCACTTTGCGTCCGCGGCACGCGTGAATTCGGCAGCGGAACGGCTCACTTCGGTCACGTCCGCGGCTGATGGCACTCGTTTTCGTTTTGCGATAAATCTATGTATACTTGGGTCCTTAAGGGGTTCACGTTTTCTGCTACGTTACGATTGGCTTCGGTACTTCCGCTAAAAGAGTCTAATGTATTCTTTACGTTATACAGATCGTTCAAAGCGTGTAAGGCAGAGATTTTGTTGGTCGACCTCTCAATGTCGAAGTCGTTATTGTTAATGTCATCGAAATTGCGCAGGAATCTAGGCGCAACGTTCGAGAGTAAGGCAGACTCGGTGGCTAATATTTTACCAAATGTAATATAATCTGTTTTCTTTCGGGCATATGCTTTCCGCAAAGACTAGAATGCAGGCCTACCTGTACCAAGTGGTAACATTTGAAACAGTAACGATTTGCTAGTTGCTCCATCCGATGGTCTCTTCAGCTTAATGTATACTTGAACGGGATGGTCCACTTGTTGTATACGGTAAGTCGGTGTTTTGATCACTATCGCAATTTGTTCATGTACATCAGTATGCTGAAAACCACCAAATCCTTCCCACACCACTTGACCGTCCTTCTCTACGAAAAATCGGACCTGTATGTCGTTTTTTGCAAACTTCTCGCATAGCAAAATTATTACCAAACCACCCTTGACCAAAGCTGTAGAATGACTGAGCTTTACATCTACAAGATTCGACATTGCCTTCTTATCAAATATAGGATCGTACACAACCGTCGGTAACGCGACATTGAATTTTCCCTTCTGAGATCCTTCTAAGAAAACTTGGAAACATAATCTCACCTCGTTCAGATCGATGCTAGTAGGCTGTCTTTTATGTTCGAAGCCAGTTCGAAAAGGATCTACGCGCTCTCGCGCCGTCGCTCGTACTCTCGCTCCACCGCTTGTGCGCATTTGCACCTCCGCTTTCGAGCTGTCAAGCTTCCACGCTCGTGCGCATTTACGCCTCCGCTTTCGCTCTGTCAAACCTCCACGCTCGTGCGCATTTACTCCCCCGCTTTCGCGCTGTCAAGCCTCCACGCTCACTCTCGTACGCCTCCACTCTCGCACCTCCGCTGGTGCGCTGTCACGCTTGCACTCGTGCGCTCTCGCGCCTTCTCCTCGTACCTCCGCTTTCGCGCCTACGCTCGCGATATTCAACAATCCCGCGACTTTTACCGAGGCTGCGTCTCGGCAAGGGGAAGTAATGTTCCGGCAAACCGATACGCATTCGATCCGCTTTACCGACTTCGCGTAGCCGCGATCGGGTGACGTCACGTCGTCGAGGTGCCCCCCACTTTGCGTCCCCGGCACGCGTGAATTCGGCAGCGGATCGGCTCACTTCGGTCACGTCTGCTGCTCATGACACTCGTTTTCGTTTTGCGATAAATCTATGTATGCTTGAGTCCTTAAGGGGTTCACGTTTTCTGCTACGTTACGATTGCCCTCGGCACTTCCGTTACAAGATGTCTAATGTATTCTTAACGTTATACAGATCGTTCAAAGCTCGTAAGGCAGAGATTTTGTTAGTCGAACTCTCAATGTCGAAGTCGTTATTGTTAATGCCATCGAAATTGCGCGGGTATCAAGGCGCAACGTTCGAGTGTAAGGCAGACTCGGTGGCTAATATTTTACCAAATGTACTATAATCTGTTTTCTTTCGGGCAAATGCTTTCTGCAAAGACCAGAATGCAGGCCTACCTGTACCAAGAGGTAACATCTGAAACAGTAACGATTTGCTAGTTGCTCCATCCGATGGTCTCTTCAGCTGAATGTATACTTGAACGGGATAGTCCACTTGTTGTATACGGTAAGTCGGTGTTTTGAACACTATCGCAATTTGTTCATGTACATCAGTAGGCTGAAAACCACCAAATCCTTCCCACACCACTTGCCCGTCCTTCTCCTCGAAAAATCGGACCTGTATGTCGTTTTTTTGCAAACTTCTCGCATAGCAAAATTATTACCAAACCACGCTTGACCAAAGCTGTAGAATGACTGAGCTTGACATCTACAAGATTCGACATTGCCTTCTTATCAAATATAGGATCGGACACAACCGTCGGTAACGCGACATTGAATTTTCCCTTCTGAGATCCTTCTAAGAAAACTTGGAAACATTATCTCACCGCGTTCAGATCGATGCTAGTAGGCTGTCTTTTATGTTCGAAGCCAGTTCGAAAAGGATCCACGCGCTCTCGCACTGTCGCTCGTACTCTCGCCCCTCCGCTTGTGCGCATTTACGCCTCGGCTTTCGCGCTGTCAAGCCTCCACGCTCACTCTCGTACGCCTCCACTCTCGCGCCTCCGCTCGTGCGCTGTCATGCTTGCGGTCGTGCGCTCTCACATTCTTGCGTGCTCTTGCGCTCTCGCGCCTTCATCTTGTTCCTCCGCTTTCGCGCCTACGCTCGCGATATTCAACAATACCGCGTCTTTTACGCAGACTGCGTCTCGGCAAGGGGGGAGTAATGTTCCGGCAAACCGATCCGCATTCGATCCGCTTTACCTACTTCGCGTAGCCGCGATCGGGTGACGTCACGTCGTCGGGGCGCTCCCCACTTTGCGTCCGCGGCACGCGTGAATTCGGCAGCGGATCGGCTCACTTCGGTCACGTCCGCGGCTGATGGCACTCGTTTTCGTTTTGCGATAAATCTATGTGTACTTGAGTCCTTAAAGGGTTCACGTTTTCTGCTACGTTACGATTGGCTGCGGCACTTCCGCTACAAGAGTCTAATGTATTCTTTACGTTATACAGATCGTTCAAAGCGTGTTAGGCAGAGATTTTGTTGGTCGACCTCTCAATGTCGAAGTCGTTATTGTTAATGTCATCGAAATTGCGCGGGTCTCTAGGCGCAACGTTCGAGAGTAAGGCAGACTCGGTGGCAAGGATTTTACCAAATGTACTATAATCTGTTTTCTTTCGGGCATATGCTTTCCGCAAAGACTAGAATGCAGGCCTACCTGTACCAAGTGGTAACATCTGAAACAGTAACGATTTGCTAGTTGCTCCATCCGATTTGTCTCTTCAGCTGAATGTATACTTGAACGGGATGGTCCACTTGTTGTATACGGTAAGTCGGTGTTTTGAACACTATCGCAATTTGTTCATGTACATCAGTAGGCTGAAAACCACCAAATCCTTCCCACACCACTTGCCCGTCCTTCTCCTCGAAAAATCGGACCTGTATGTCGTTTTTTTGCAAACTTCTCGCATAGCAAAATTATTACCAGACCACCCTTGACCAAAGCTGTAGAATGACTGAGCTTGACATCTACAAGATTCGACATTGCCTTCTTATCAAATATAGGATCGGACACAACCGTCGGTAACGCGACATTGAATTTTCCCTTCTGAGATCCTTCTAAGAAAACTTGGAAACATAATCTCACCGCGTTCAGATCGATGCTAGTAGGCTGTCTTTTATGTTCGAAGCCAGTTCGAAAAGGATCCACGCGCTCTCGCACTGTCGCTCGTACTCTCGCCCCTCCGCTTGTGCGCATTTACGCCTCGGCTTTCGCGCTGTCAAGCCTCCACGCTCACTCTCGTACGCCTCCACTCTCGCGCCTCCGCTCGTGCGCTGTCACGCTTGCGGTCGTGCGCTCTCACATTCTTGCGTGCTCTTGCGCTCTCGCGCCTTCATCTTGTTCCTCCGCTTTCGCGCCTACGCTCGCGATATTCAACAATACCGCGTCTTTTACGCAGACTGCGTCTCGGCAAGGGGGGAGTAATGTTCCGGCAAACCGATACGCATTCGATCCGCTTTACCTACTTCGCGTAGCCGCGATCGGATGACGTCACGTCGTCGGGGCGCTCCCCACTTTGCGTCCGCGGCACGCGTGAATTCGGCAGCGGATCGGCTCACTTCGGTCACGTCCGCGGCTGATGGCACTCGTTTTCGTTTTGCGATAAATCTATGTGTACTTGAGTCCTTAAAGGGTTCACGTTTTCTGCTACGTTACGATTGGCTTCGGCACTTCCGCTACAAGAGTCTAATGTATTCTTTACGTTATACAGATCGTTCAAAGCGTGTTAGGCAGAGATTTTGTTGGTCGACCTCTCAATGTCGAAGTCGTTATTGTTAATGTCATCGAAATTGCGCGGGTCTCTAGGCGCAACGTTCGAGAGTAAGGCAGACTCGGTGGCAAGGATTTTACCAAATGTACTATAATCTGTTTTCTTTCGGGCATATGCTTTCCGCAAAGACTAGAATGCAGGCCTACCTGTACCAAGTGGTAACATCTGAAACAGTAACGATTTGCTAGTTGCTCCATCCGATGGTCTCTTCAGCTGAATGTATACTTGAACGGGATGGTCCACTTGTTGTATACGGTAAGTCGGTGTTTTGAACACTATCGCAATTTGTTCATGTACATCAGTAGGCTGAAAACCACCAAATCCTTCCCACACAACTTGCCCGTCCTTCTCCTCGAAAAATCGGACCTGTATGTCGTTTTTTTGCAAACTTCTCGCATAGCAAAATTATTACCAGACCACCCTTGACCAAAGCTGTAGAATGACTGAGCTTGACATCTACAAGATTCGACATTGCCTTCTTATCAAATATAGGATCGGACACAACCGTCGGTAACGCGACATTGAATTTTCCCTTCTGAGATCCTTCTAAGAAAACTTGGAAACATTATCTCACCGCGTTCAGATCGATGCTAGTAGGCTGTCTTTTATGTTCGAAGCCAGTTCGAAAAGGATCCACGCGCTCTCGCACTGTCGCTCGTACTCTCGCCCCTCCGCTTGTGCGCATTTACGCCTCGGCTTTCGCGCTGTCAAGCCTCCACGCTCACTCTCGTACGCCTCCACTCTCGCGCCTCCGCTCGTGCGCTGTCACGCTTGCGGTCGTGCGCTCTCACATTCTTGCGTGCTCTTGCGCTCTCGCGCCTTCATCTTGTTCCTCCGCTTTCGCGCCTACGCTCGCGATATTCAACAATACCGCGTCTTTTACGCAGACTGCGTCTCGGCAAGGGGGGAGTAATGTTCCGGCAAACCGATACGCATTCGATCCGCTTTACCTACTTCGCGTAGCCGCGATCGGGTGACGTCACGTCGTCGGGGCGCTCCCCACTTTGCGTCCGCGGCACGCGTGAATTCGGCAGCGGATCGGCTCACTTCGGTCACGTCCGCGGCTGATGGCACTCGTTTTCGTTTTGCGATAAATCTATGTGTACTTGAGTCCTTAAAGGGTTCACGTTTTCTGCTACGTTACGATTGGCTTCGGCACTTCCGCTACAAGAGTCTAATGTATTCTTTACGTTATACAGATCGTTCAAAGCGTGTTAGGCAGAGATTTTGTTGGTCGACCTCTCAATGTCGAAGACGTTATTGTTAATGTCATCGAAATTGCGCGGATATCTAGGCGCAACGTTCGAGAGTAAGCCAGACTCGGTGGCAAGGATTTTACCAAATGTACTATAATCTGTTTTCTTTCGGGCATATGCTTTCCGCAAAGACTAGAATGCAGGCCTACCTGTACCAAGTGGTAACATTTGAAACAGTAACGATTTGCTAGTTGCTCCATCCGATGGTCTCTTCAGCTGAATGTATACTTGAACGGGATGGTCCACTTGTTGTATACGGTAAGTCGGTGTTTTGAACACTATCGCAATTTGTTCATGTACATCAGTAGGCTGAAAACCACCAAATCCTTCCCAAACCACTTGCCCGTCCTTCTCTTCGAAAAATCGGACCTGTATGTCGTTTTTTTGCAAACTTCTCGCATAGCAAAATTATTACCAAACCACCCTTGACCAAAGCTGTAGAATGACTGAGCTTGACATCTACAAGATTCGACATTGCCTTCTTATCAAATATAGGATCGTACACAACCGTCGGTAACGCGACATTGAATTTTCCCTTCTGAGATCCTTCTAAGAAAACTTGGAAACATTATCTCACCGCGTTCAGATCGATGCTAGTAGGCTGTCTTTTATGTTCGAAGCCATTTCGAAAAGGATCCACGCGCTCTCGCACTGTCGCTCGTACTCTCGCCCCTCCGCTTGTGCGCATTTACGCCTCGGCTTTCGCGCTGTCAAGCCTCCACGCTCACTCTCGTACGCCTCCACTCTCGCGCCTCCGCTCGTGCGCTGTCACGCTTGCGGTCGTGCGCTCTCACATTCTTGCGTGCTCTTGCGCTCTCGCGCCTTCATCTTGTTCCTCCGCTTTCGCGCCTACGCTCGCGATATTCAACAATACCGCGTCTTTTACGCAGACTGCGTCTCGGCAAGGGGGGAGTAATGTTCCGGCAAACCGATACGCATTCGATCCGCTTTACCTACTTCGCGTAGCCGCGATCGGGTGACGTCACGTCGTCGGGGCGCTCCCCACTTTGCGTCCGCGGCACGCGTGAATTCGGCAGCGGATCGGCTCACTTCGGTCACGTCCGCGGCTGATGGCACTCGTTTTCGTTTTGCGATAAATCTATGTGTACTTGAGTCCTTAAAGGGTTCACGTTTTCTGCTACGTTACGATTGGCTTCGGCACTTCCGCTACAAGAGTCTAATGTATTCTTTACGTTATACAGATCGTTCAAAGCGTGTTAGGCAGAGATTTTGTTGGTCGACCTCTCAATGTCGAAGTCGTTATTGTTAATGTCATCGAAATTGCGCGGATATCTAGGCGCAACGTTCGAGAGTAAGCCAGACTCGGTGGCAAGGATTTTACCAAATGTACTATAATCTGTTTTCTTTCGGGCATATGCTTTCCGCAAAGACTAGAATGCAGGCCTACCTGTACCAAGTGGTAACATTTGAAACAGTAACGATTTGCTAGTTGCTCCATCCGATGGTCTCTTCAGCTGAATGTATACTTGAACGGGATGGTCCACTTGTTGTATACGGTAAGTCGGTGTTTTGAACACTATCGCAATTTGTTCATGTACATCAGTAGGCTGAAAACCACCAAATCCTTCTCAAACCACTTGCCCGTCCTTCTCTTCGAAAAATCGGACCTGTATGTCGTTTTTTTGCAAACTTCTCGCATAGCAAAATTATTACCAAACCACCCTTGACCAAAGCTGTAGAATGACTGAGCTTGACATCTACAAGATTCGACATTGCCTTCTTATCAAATATAGGATCGTACACAACCGTCGGTAACGCGACATTGAATTTTCCCTTCTGAGATCCTTCTAAGAAAACTTGAAAACATTATCTCACCGCGTTCAGATCGATGCTAGTAGGCTGTCTTTTATGTTCGAAGCCAGTTCGAAAAGGATCCACGCGCTCTCGCACTGTCGCTCGTACTCTCGCCCCTCCGCTTGTGCGCATTTACGCCTCGGCTTTCGCGCTGTCAAGCCTCCACGCTCACTCTCGTACGCCTCCACTCTCGCGCCTCCACTCTCGCGCCTCCGCTCGTGCGCTGTCACGCTTGCGGTCGTGCGCTCTCACATTCTTGCGTGCTCTTGCGCTCTCGCGCCTTCATCTTGTTCCTCCGCTTTCGCGCCTACGCTCGCGATATTCAACAATACCGCGTCTTTTACGCAGACTGCGTCTCGGCAAGGGGGGAGTAATGTTCCGGCAAACCGATACGCATTCGATCCGCTTTACCTACTTCCCGTAGCCGCGATCGGGTGACGTCACGTCGTCGGGGCGCTCCCCACTTTGCGTCCGCGGCACGCGTGAATTCGGCAGCGGATCGGCTCACTTCGGTCACGTCCGCGGCTGATGGCACTCGTTTTCGTTTTGCGATAAATCTATGTGTACTTGAGTCCTTAAAGGGTTCACGTTTTCTGCTACGTTACGATTGGCTTCGGCACTTCCGCTACAAGAGTCTAATGTATTCTTTACGTTATACAGATCGTTCAAAGCGTGTTAGGCAGAGATTTTGTTGGTCGACCTCTCAATGTCGAAGTCGTTATTGTTAATGTCATCGAAATTGCGCGGGTCTCTAGGCGCAACGTTCGAGAGTAAGGCAGACTCGGTGGCAAGGATTTTACCAAATGTACTATAATCTGTTTTCTTTCGGGCATATGCTTTCCGCAAAGACTAGAATGCAGGCCTACCTGTACCAAGTGGTAACATCTGAAACAGTAACGATTTGCTAGTTGCTCCATCCGATGGTCTCTTCAGCTGAATGTATACTTGAACGGGATGGTCCACTTGTTGTATACGGTAAGTCGGTGTTTTGAACACTATCGCAATTTGTTCATGTACATCAGTAGGCTGAAAACCACCAAATCCTTCCCACACAACTTGCCCGTCCTTCTCCTCGAAAAATCGGACCTGTATGTCGTTTTTTTGCAAACTTCTCGCATAGCAAAATTATTACCAGACCACCCTTGACCAAAGCTGTAGAATGACTGAGCTTGACATCTACAAGATTCGACATTGCCTTCTTATCAAATATAGGATCGGACACAACCGTCGGAAACGCGACATTGAATTTTCCCTTCTGAGATCCTTCTAAGAAAACTTGGAAACATTATCTCACCGCGTTCAGATCGATGCTAGTAGGCTGTCTTTTATGTTCGAAGCCATTTCGAAAAGGATCCACGCGATCTCGCACTGTCGCTCGTACTCTCGCCCCTCCGCTTGTGCGCATTTACGCCTCGGCTTTCGCGCTGTCAAGCCTCCACGCTCACTCTCGTACGCCTCCACTCTCGCGCCTCCGCTCGTGCGCTGTCACGCTTGCGGTCGTGCGCTCTCACATTCTTGCGTGCTCTTGCGCTCTCGCGCCTTCATCTTGTTCCTCCGCTTTCGCGCCTACGCTCGCGATATTCAACAATACCGCGTCTTTTACGCAGACTGCGTCTCGGCAAGGGGGGAGTAATGTTCCGGCAAACCGATACGCATTCGATCCGCTTTACCTACTTCGCGTAGCCGCGATCGGGTGACGTCACGTCGTCGGGGCGCTCCCCACTTTGCGTCCGCGGCACGCGTGAATTCGGCAGCGGATCGGCTCACTTCGGTCACGTCCGCGGCTGATGGCACTCGTTTTCGTTTTGCGATAAATCTATGTGTACTTGAGTCCTTAAAGGGTTCACGTTTTCTGCTACGTTACGATTGGCTTCGGCACTTCCGCTACAAGAGTCTAATGTATTCTTTACGTTATACAGATCGTTCAAAGCGTGTTAGGCAGAGATTTTGTTGGTCGACCTCTCAATGTCGAAGTCGTTATTGTTAATGTCATCGAAATTGCGCGGATATCTAGGCGCAACGTTCGAGAGTAAGCCAGACTCGGTGGCAAGGATTTTACCAAATGTACTATAATCTGTTTTCTTTCGGGCATATGCTTTCCGCAAAGACTAGAATGCAGGCCTACCTGTACCAAGTGGTAACATTTGAAACAGTAACGATTTGCTAGTTGCTCCATCCGATGGTCTCTTCAGCTGAATGTATACTTGAACGGGATGGTCCACTTGTTGTATACGGTAAGTCGGTGTTTTGAACACTATCGCAATTTGTTCATGTACATCAGTAGGCTGAAAACCACCAAATCCTTCCCAAACCACTTGCCCGTCCTTCTCTTCGAAAAATCGGACCTGTATGTCGTTTTTTTGCAAACTTCTCGCATAGCAAAATTATTACCAAACCACCCTTGACCAAAGCTGTAGAATGACTGAGCTTGACATCTACAAGATTCGACATTGCCTTCTTATCAAATATAGGATCGTACACAACCGTCGGTAACGCGACATTGAATTTTCCCTTCTGAGATCCTTCTAAGAAAACTTGAAAACATTATCTCACCGCGTTCAGATCGATGCTAGTAGGCTGTCTTTTATGTTCGAAGCCAGTTCGAAAAGGATCCACGCGCTCTCGCACTGTCGCTCGTACTCTCGCCCCTCCGCTTGTGCGCATTTACGCCTCGGCTTTCGCGCTGTCAAGCCTCCACGCTCACTCTCGTACGCCTCCACTCTCGCGCCTCCACTCTCGCGCCTCCGCTCGTGCGCTGTCACGCTTGCGGTCGTGCGCTCTCACATTCTTGCGTGCTCTTGCGCTCTCGCGCCTTCATCTTGTTCCTCCGCTTTCGCGCCTACGCTCGCGATATTCAACAATACCGCGTCTTTTACGCAGACTGCGTCTCGGCAAGGGGGGAGTAATGTTCCGGCAAACCGATACGCATTCGATCCGCTTTACCTACTTCCCGTAGCCGCGATCGGGTGACGTCACGTCGTCGGGGCGCTCCCCACTTTGCGTCCGCGGCACGCGTGAATTCGGCAGCGGATCGGCTC
Source organism: Lasioglossum baleicum (assembly GCF_051020765.1). Classification (NCBI taxonomy): domain Eukaryota; kingdom Metazoa; phylum Arthropoda; class Insecta; order Hymenoptera; family Halictidae; genus Lasioglossum; species Lasioglossum baleicum. The sequence continues at coordinate 1,866,380 of NW_027469084.1, forward strand.
ACTTCGGTCACGTCCGCGGCTGATGGCACTCGTTTTCGTTTTGCGATAAATCTATGTGTACTTGAGTCCTTAAAGGGTTCACGTTTTCTGCTACGTTACGATTGGCTTCGGCACTTCCGCTACAAGAGTCTAATGTATTCTTTACGTTATACAGATCGTTCAAAGCGTGTTAGGCAGAGATTTTGTTGGTCGACCTCTCAATGTCGAAGTCGTTATTGTTAATGTCATCGAAATTGCGCGGGTCTCTAGGCGCAACGTTCGAGAGTAAGGCAGACTCGGTGGCAAGGATTTTACCAAATGTACTATAATCTGTTTTCTTTCGGGCATATGCTTTCCGCAAAGACTAGAATGCAGGCCTACCTGTACCAAGTGGTAACATCTGAAACAGTAACGATTTGCTAGTTGCTCCATCCGATGGTCTCTTCAGCTGAATGTATACTTGAACGGGATGGTCCACTTGTTGTATACGGTAAGTCGGTGTTTTGAACACTATCGCAATTTGTTCATGTACATCAGTAGGCTGAAAACCACCAAATCCTTCCCACACAACTTGCCCGTCCTTCTCCTCGAAAAATCGGACCTGTATGTCGTTTTTTTGCAAACTTCTCGCATAGCAAAATTATTACCAGACCACCCTTGACCAAAGCTGTAGAATGACTGAGCTTGACATCTACAAGATTCGACATTGCCTTCTTATCAAATATAGGATCGGACACAACCGTCGGAAACGCGACATTGAATTTTCCCTTCTGAGATCCTTCTAAGAAAACTTGGAAACATTATCTCACCGCGTTCAGATCGATGCTAGTAGGCTGTCTTTTATGTTCGAAGCCAGTTCGAAAAGGATCCACGCGCTCTCGCACTGTCGCTCGTACTCTCGCCCCTCCGCTTGTGCGCATTTACGCCTCGGCTTTCGCGCTGTCAAGCCTCCACGCTCACTCTCGTACGCCTCCACTCTCGCGCCTCCGCTCGTGCGCTGTCACGCTTGCGGTCGTGCGCTCTCACATTCTTGCGTGCTCTTGCGCTCTCGCGCCTTCATCTTGTTCCTCCGCTTTCGCGCCTACGCTCGCGATATTCAACAATACCGCGTCTTTTACGCAGACTGCGTCTCGGCAAGGGGGGAGTAATGTTCCGGCAAACCGATACGCATTCGATCCGCTTTACCTACTTCGCGTAGCCGCGATCGGGTGACGTCACGTCGTCGGGGCGCTCCCCACTTTGCGTCCGCGGCACGCGTGAATTCGGCAGCGGATCGGCTCACTTCGGTCACGTCCGCGGCTGATGGCACTCGTTTTCGTTTTGCGATAAATCTATGTGTACTTGAGTCCTTAAAGGGTTCACGTTTTCTGCTACGTTACGATTGGCTTCGGCACTTCCGCTACAAGAGTCTAATGTATTCTTTACGTTATACAGATCGTTCAAAGCGTGTTAGGCAGAGATTTTGTTGGTCGACCTCTCAATGTCGAAGTCGTTATTGTTAATGTCATCGAAATTGCGAGGATATCTAGGCGCAACGTTCGAGAGTAAGCCAGACTCGGTGGCAAGGATTTTACCAAATGTACTATAATCTGTTTTCTTTCGGGCATATGCTTTCCGCAAAGACTAGAATGCAGGCCTACCTGTACCAAGTGGTAACATTTGAAACAGTAACGATTTGCTAGTTGCTCCATCCGATGGTCTCTTCAGCTGAATGTATACTTGAACGGTATGGTCCACTTGTTGTATACGGTAAGTCGGTGTTTTGAACACTATCGCAATTTGTTCATGTACATCAGTAGGCTGAAAACCACCAAATCCTTCCCAAACCACTTGCCCGTCCTTCTCTTCGAAAAATCGGACCTGTATGTCGTTTTTTTGCAAACTTCTCGCATAGCAAAATTATTACCAAACCACCCTTGACCAAAGCTGTAGAATGACTGAGCTTGACATCTACAAGATTCGACATTGCCTTCTTATCAAATATAGGATCGTACACAACCGTCGGTAACGCGACATTGAATTTTCCCTTCTGAGATCCTTCTAAGAAAACTTGGAAACATTATCTCACCGCGTTCAGATCGATGCTAGTAGGCTGTCTTTTATGTTCGAAGCCAGTTCGAAAAGGATCCACGCGCTCTCGCACTGTCGCTCGTACTCTCGCCCCTCCGCTTGTGCGCATTTACGCCTCGGCTTTCGCGCTGTCAAGCCTCCACGCTCACTCTCGTACGCCTCCACTCTCGCGCCTCCGCTCGTGCGCTGTCACGCTTGCGGTCGTGCGCTCTCACATTCTTGCGTGCTCTTGCGCTCTCGCGCCTTCATCTTGTTCCTCCGCTTTCGCGCCTACGCTCGCGATATTCAACAATACCGCGTCTTTTACGCAGACTGCGTCTCGGCAAGGGGGGAGTAATGTTCCGGCAAACCGATACGCATTCGATCCGCTTTACCTACTTCGCGTAGCCGCGATCGGGTGACGTCACGTCGTCGGGGCGCTCCCCACTTTGCGTCCGCGGCACGCGTGAATTCGGCAGCGGATCGGCTCACTTCGGTCACGTCCGCGGCTGATGGTACTCGTTTTCGTTTTGCGATAAATCTATGTGTACTTGAGTCCTTAAAGGGTTCACGTTTTCTGCTACGTTACGATTGGCTTCGGCACTTCCGCTACAAGAGTCTAATGTATTCTTTACGTTATACAGATCGTTCAAAGCGTGTTAGGCAGAGATTTTGTTGGTCGACCTCTCAATGTCGAAGTCGTTATTGTTAATGTCATCGAAATTGCGCGGGTATCTAGGCGCAACGTTCGAGAGTAAGCCAGACTCGCTGGCAAGGATTTTACCAAATGTGCTATAATCTGTTTTCTTTCGGGCAGCCTGCGGGATGCATCCTCTCGCACGTGTTTTTGCTCGACTAGCCTGCGGGATGCATCCTCTCGCACGTGTTTTTGCTCGACTAGCCTGCGGGATGCATCCTCTCGCACGTGTTTTTACTCGACTAGCCTGCGGGATGCATCCTCTCGCACGTGTTTTTACTCGACTACCCTGCGGGATGCATACTCTCGCACGTGTTTTTGCTCGACTAGCCATGCGCATCCCAAAAAACCTGCGCATGCGCATCCCAAAAAACCTGCGCATGCGCATCCCACAAAACCTGCGTATGCGCATCCCACAAAACCTCGCACGTGTTTTTACTCGACTAGCCTGCGGGATGCATCCTCTCGCACGTGTATTTGCTCGACTAGCCATGCGCATCCCAAAAAACCTGCGCATGCGCATCCCACAAAACCTGCGCATGCGCATCCCACAAAACCTCGCACGTGTTTTTACTCGTCTAGCCTGCGGGATGCATCCTCTCGCACGTGTTTTTACTCGACTAGCCTGCGGGATGCATCCTCTCGCACGTGTTTTTGCTCGACTAGCCATGCGCATCCCATAAAACCTGCGCATGCGCATCCCACAAAACCTGCGCATGCGCATACCACAAAACCTCGCACGTGTTTTTACTCGACTAGCCTGCGGGATGCATCCTCTCGCACGTGTTTTTACTCGACTAGCCTGCGGGATGCATCCTCTCGCACGTGTTTTTACTCGACTAGCCTGCGGGATGCATCCTCTCGCACGTGTTTTTGCTCGACTAGCCTGCGGGATGCATCCTCTCGCACGTGTTTTTGCTCGACTAGCCTGCGGGATGCATCCTCTCGCACGTGTTTTTGCTCGACTAGGCATGCGCATCCCAAAAAACCTGCGCATGCGCATCCAAAAAAACCTGCGCATGCGCATCCCACAAAACCTGCGCATGCGCATCCCACAAAACCTGCGCATGCGCATCCCACAAAACCTGCGCATGCGCATCCCACAAAACCTCGCACGTGTTTTTACTCGACTAGCCTGCGGGATGCATCCTCTCGCACGTGTTTTTACTCGACTAGCCTGCGGGATGCATCCTCTCGCACGTGTTTTTACTCGACTAGCCTGCGGGATGCATCCTCTCGCACGTGTTTCTACTCGACTAGCCTGCGGGATGCATCCTCTCGCACGTGTTTTTACTCGACTAGCCTGCGGGATGCATCCTTTCGCACGTGTTTTTACTCGACTAGCCTGCGGGATGCATCCTCTCGCACGTGTTTTTGCTCGACTAGCCTGCGGGATGCATCCTCTCGCACGTGTTTGTGCTCGACTAGCCTGCGGGATGCATCCTCTCGCACGCGTTTTTACTCGACTAGCCTGCGGGATGCATCCTCTCGCACGTGTTTTTGCTCGACTAGCCTGCGGGATGCATCCTCTCGCACGTGTTTTTGCTCGACTAGCCTGCGGGATGCATCCTCTCGCACGTGTTTTTACTCGACTAGCCTGCGGGATGCATCCTCTCGCACGTGTTTTTACTCGACTACCCTGCGGGATGCATCCTCTCGCACGTGTTTTTGCTCGACTAGCCTGCGGGATGCATCCTCTCGCACGTGTTTTTACTCGACTAGCCTACGGGATGCATCCTCTCGCACGTGTTTTTGCTCGACTAGCCTGCGGGATGCATCCTCTCGCACGTGTTTTTACTCGACTAGCCTGCGGGATTCATCCTCTCGCACGTGTTTTTACTCGACTAGCCTGCGGGATGCATCATCTCGCACTTGTTTTTACTCGAATAGCCTGCGGGATGCATCCTCTCGCACGTGTTTTTACTCGACTAGCCTGCGGGATGCATCCTCTCGCACGTGTTTTTACTCGACTAGCCTGCGGGATGCATCGCCTCGCACGTGTATTTGCTCGACTAGCCTGCGGGATGCATCCTCTCGCACGTGTTTTTACTCGACTAGCCTGCGGGATTCATCCTCTCGCACGTGTTTTTACTCGACTAGCCTGCGGGATGCATCCTCTCGCACGTGTTTTTGCTCGACTAGCCTGCGGGATGCATCCTCTCGCACGTGTTTTTGCTCGACTAGCCTGCGGGATGCATCCTCTCGCACGTGTTTTTGCTCGACTAGGCATGCGCATCCCAAAAAACCTGCGCATGCGCATCCCAAAAAACCTGCGCATGCGCATCCCAAAAAACCTGCGCATGCGCATCCCACAAAACCTGCGCATGCGCATCCCACAAAACCTGCGCATGCGCATCCCACAAAACCTCGCACGTATTTTTACTCGACTAGCCTGCGGGATGCATCCTCTCGCACGTGTTTTTACTCGACTAGCCTGCGGGATGCATCCTCTCGCACGTGTTTCTACTCGACTAGCCTGCGGGTTGTATCCTCTCGCACGTGTTTTTACTCGACTAGCCTGCGGGATGCATCCTTTCGCACGTGTTTTTACTCGACTAGCCTGCGGGATGCATCCTCTCGCACGTGTTTTTGCTCGACTAGCCTGCGGGATGCATCCTTTCGCACGTGTTTTTACTCGACTAGCCTGCGGGATGCATCCTCTCGCACGTGTTTTTACTCGACTAGCCTGCGGGATGCATCCTATCGCACGTGTTTTTGCTCGACTAGCCTGCGGGATGCATCCTCTCGCACGTGTTTTTGCTCGACTAGCCTGCGGGATGCATCCTCTCGCACGTGTTTTTGCTCGATTAGCCTGCGGGATGCATCCTCTCGCACGTGTTTTTGCTCGACTAGCCTGCGGGACGCATCCTCTCGCACGTGTTTTTACTCGACTAGCCTGCGGGATGCATCCTCTCGCACGTGTTTTTACTCGACTAGCCTGCGGGAAGCATCCTCTTGCACGTGTTTTTACTCGACTAGCATGCGGGATGCATCCTCTCGCACGTGTTTTTACTCGACTAGCCTGCGGGAAGCATCCTCTCGCACGTGTTTTTACTCGACTAGCCTGCGGGAAGCATCCTCTTGCACGTGTTTTTACTCGACTAGCCTGCGGGATGCATCCTCTCGCACGTGTTTTTACTCGACTAGCCTGCGGGATGCATCCTCTCGCACGTGTTTTTACTCGACTACCCTGCGGGATGCATCCTCTCGCACGTGTATTTGCTCGACTAGCCATGCGCATCCCAAAAAACCTGCGCATGCGCATCCCACAAAACCTGCGCATGCGCATCCCACAAAACCTCGCACGTGTTTTTACTCGTCTAGCCTGCGGGATGCATCCTCTCGCACGTGTTTTTACTCGACTAGCCTGCGGGATGCATCCTCTCGCACGTGTTTTTGCTCGACTAGCCATGCGCATCCCATAAAACCTGCGCATGCGCATCCCACAAAACCTGCGCATGCGCATACCACAAAACCTCGCACGTGTTTTTACTCGACTAGCCTGCGGGATGCATCCTCTCGCACGTGTTTTTACTCGACTAGCCTGCGGGATGCATCCTCTCGCACGTGTTTTTACTCGACTAGCCTGCGGGATGCATCCTCTCGCACGTGTTTTTGCTCGACTAGCCTGCGGGATGCATCCTCTCGCACGTGTTTTTGCTCGACTAGCCTGCGGGATGCATCCTCTCGCACGTGTTTTTGCTCGACTAGGCATGCGCATCCCAAAAAACCTGCGCATGCGCATCCCAAAAAACCTGCGCATGCGCATCCCACAAAACCTGCGCATGCGCATCCCACAAAACCTGCGCATGCGCATCCCACAAAACCTCGCACGTGTTTTTACTCGACTAGCCTGCGGGATGCATCCTCTCGCACGTGTTTTTACTCGACTAGCCTGCGGGATGCATCCTCTCGCACGTGTTTTTACTCGACTAGCCTGCGGGATGCATCCTCTCGCACGTGTTTCTACTCGACTAGCCTGCGGGATGCATCCTCTCGCACGTGTTTTTACTCGACTAGCCTGCGGGATGCATCCTTTCGCACGTGTTTTTACTCGACTAGCCTGCGGGATGCATCCTCTCGCACGTGTTTTTGCTCGACTAGCCTGCGGGATGCATCCTCTCGCACGTGTTTGTGCTCGACTAGCCTGCGGGATGCATCCTCTCGCACGCGTTTTTACTCGACTAGCCTGCGGGATGCATCCTCTCGCACGTGTTTTTGCTCGACTAGCCTGCGGGATGCATCCTCTCGCACGTGTTTTTGCTCGACTAGCCATGCGCATCCCATAAAACCTGCGCATGCGCATCCCACAAAACCTGCGCATGCGCATACCACAAAACCTCGCACGTGTTTTTACTCGACTAGCCTGCGGGATGCATCCTCTCGCACGTGTTTTTACTCGACTAGCCTGCGGGATGCATCCTCTCGCACGTGTTTTTACTCGACTAGCCTGCGGGATGCATCCTCTCGCACGTGTTTTTGCTCGACTAGCCTGCGGGATGCATCCTCTCGCACGTGTTTTTGCTCGACTAGCCTGCGGGATGCATCCTCTCGCACGTGTTTTTGCTCGACTAGGCATGCGCATCCCAAAAAACCTGCGCATGCGCATCCCAAAAAACCTGCGCATGCGCATCCCACAAAACCTGCGCATGCGCATCCCACAAAACCTGCGCATGCGCATCCCACAAAACCTGCGCATGCGCATCCCACAAAACCTCGCACGTGTTTTTACTCGACTAGCCTGCGGGATGCATCCTCTCGCACGTGTTTTTACTCGACTAGCCTGCGGGATGCATCCTCTCGCACGTGTTTTTACTCGACTAGCCTGCGGGATGCATCCTCTCGCACGTGTTTCTACTCGACTAGCCTGCGGGATGCATCCTCTCGCACGTGTTTTTACTCGACTAGCCTGCGGGATGCATCCTTTCGCACGTGTTTTTACTCGACTAGCCTGCGGGATGCATCCTCTCGCACGTGTTTTTGCTCGACTAGCCTGCGGGATGCATCCTCTCGCACGTGTTTGTGCTCGACTAGCCTGCGGGATGCATCCTCTCGCACGCGTTTTTACTCGACTAGCCTGCGGGATGCATCCTCTCGCACGTGTTTTTGCTCGACTAGCCTGCGGGATGCATCCTCTCGCACGTGTTTTTGCTCGACTAGCCTGCGGGATGCATCCTCTCGCACGTGTTTTTACTCGACTAGCCTGCGGGATGCATCCTCTCGCACGTGTTTTTACTCGACTACCCTGCGGGATGCATCCTCTCGCACGTGTTTTTGCTCGACTAGCCTGCGGGATGCATCCTCTCGCACGTGTTTTTACTCGACTAGCCTACGGGATGCATCCTCTCGCACGTGTTTTTGCTCGACTAGCCTGCGGGATGCATCCTCTCGCACGTGTTTTTACTCGACTAGCCTGCGGGATTCATCCTCTCGCACGTGTTTTTACTCGACTAGCCTGCGGGATGCATCATCTCGCACTTGTTTTTACTCGAATAGCCTGCGGGATGCATCCTCTCGCACGTGTTTTTACTCGACTAGCCTGCGGGATGCATCCTCTCGCACGTGTTTTTACTCGACTAGCCTGCGGGATGCATCGCCTCGCACGTGTATTTGCTCGACTAGCCTGCGGGATGCATCCTCTCGCACGTGTTTTTACTCGACTAGCCTGCGGGATTCATCCTCTCGCACGTGTTTTTACTCGACTAGCCTGCGGGATGCATCCTCTCGCACGTGTTTTTGCTCGACTAGCCTGCGGGATGCATCCTCTCGCACGTGTTTTTGCTCGACTAGCCTGCGGGATGCATCCTCTCGCACGTGTTTTTGCTCGACTAGGCATGCGCATCCCAAAAAACCTGCGCATGCGCATCCCAAAAAACCTGCGCATGCGCATCCCACAAAACCTGCGCATGCGCATCCCACAAAACCTGCGCATGCGCATCCCACAAAACCTCGCACGTATTTTTACTCGACTAGCCTGCGGGATGCATCCTCTCGCACGTGTTTTTACTCGACTAGCCTGCGGGATGCATCCTCTCGCACGTGTTTCTACTCGACTAGCCTGCGGGTTGTATCCTCTCGCACGTGTTTTTACTCGACTAGCCTGCGGGATGCATCCTTTCGCACGTGTTTTTACTCGACTAGCCTGCGGGATGCATCCTCTCGCACGTGTTTTTGCTCGACTAGCCTGCGGGATGCATCCTCTCGCACGTGTTTGTGCTCGACTAGCCTGCGGGATGCATCCTCTCGCACGTGTTTTTACTCGACTAGCCTGCGGGAAGCATCCTCTCGCACGTGTTTTTACTCGACTAGCCTGCGGGATGCATCCTCTCGCACGTGTTTTTACTCGACTAGCCTGCGGTAAGCATCCTCTTGCACGTGTTTTTACTCGACTAGCCTGCGGGATGCATCCTCTCGCACGTGTTTTTACTCGACTAGCCTGCGGGATGCATCCTCTCGCACGTGTTTTTACTCGACTAGCCTGCGGTAAGCATCCTCTTGCACGTGTTTTTACTCGACTAGCCTGCGGGATGCATCCTCTCGCACGTGTTTTTACTCGACTAGCCTGCGGGATGCATCCTCTCGCACGTGTTTTTACTCGACTACCCTGCGTGATGCATCCTCTCGCACGTGTTTTTGCTCGACTAGCCATGCGCATCCCAAAAAACCTGCGCATGCGCATCCCACAAAACCTGCGCATGCGCATCCCACAATACCTCGCACGTGTTTTTACTCGACTAGCCTGCGGGATGCATCCTCTCGCACGTGTTTTTACTCGACTAGCCTGCGGGATGCATCCTCTCGCACGTGTTTTTACTCGACTAGCCTGCAGGATGCATCCTCTCGCACGTGTTTTTACTCGACTAGCCTGCGGGATGCATCCTCTCGCACGTGTTTTTGCTCGACTAGCCTGCGGGATGCATCCTATCGCACGTGTTTTTGCTCGACTAGCCTGCGGGATGCATCCTCTCGCACGTGTTTTTGCTCGACTAGCCTGCGGGATGCATCCTCTCGCACGTGTTTTTGCTCGATTAGCCTGCGGGATGCATCCTCTCGCACGTGTTTTTGCTCGACTAGCCTGCGGGACGCATCCTCTCGCACGTGTTTTTACTCGACTAGCCTGCGGAATGCATCCTCTCGCACGTGTTTTTACTCGACTAGCCTGCGGGATGCATCCTCTCGCACGTGTTTTTGCTCGACTAGCCTGCGGGATGCATCCTATCGCACGTGTTTTTGCTCGACTAGCCTGCGGGATGCATCCTCTCGCACGTGTTTTTGCTCGACTAGCCTGCGGGATGCATCCTCTCGCACGTGTTTTTGCTCGATTAGCCTGCGGGATGCATCCTCTCGCACGTGTTTTTGCTCGACTAGCCTGCGGGACGCATCCTCTCGCACGTGTTTTTACTCGACTAGCCTGCGGGATGCATCCTCTCGCACGTGTTTTTACTCGACTAGCCTGCGGGAAGCATCCTCTTGCACGTGTTTTTACTCGACTAGCATGCGGGATGCATCCTCTCGCACGTGTTTTTACTCGACTAGCCTGCGGGAAGCATCCTCTCGCACGTGTTTTTACTCGACTAGCCTGCGGGAAGCATCCTCTTGCACGTGTTTTTACTCGACTAGCCTGCGGGATGCATCCTCTCGCACGTGTTTTTACTCGACTAGCCTGCGGGATGCATCCTCTCGCACGTGTTTTTACTCGACTACCCTGCGGGATGCATCCTCTCGCACGTGTATTTGCTCGACTAGCCATGCGCATCCCAAAAAACCTGCGCATGCGCATCCCACAAAACCTGCGCATGCGCATCCCACAAAACCTCGCACGTGTTTTTACTCGTCTAGCCTGCGGGATGCATCCTCTCGCACGTGTTTTTACTCGACTAGCCTGCGGGATGCATCCTCTCGCACGTGTTTTTGCTCGACTAGCCATGCGCATCCCATAAAACCTGCGCATGCGCATCCCACAAAACCTGCGCATGCGCATACCACAAAACCTCGCACGTGTTTTTACTCGACTAGCCTGCGGGATGCATCCTCTCGCACGTGTTTTTACTCGACTAGCCTGCGGGATGCATCCTCTCGCACGTGTTTTTACTCGACTAGCCTGCGGGATGCATCCTCTCGCACGTGTTTTTGCTCGACTAGCCTGCGGGATGCATCCTCTCGCACGTGTTTTTGCTCGACTAGCCTGCGGGATGCATCCTCTCGCACGTGTTTTTGCTCGACTAGGCATGCGCATCCCAAAAAACCTGCGCATGCGCATCCCAAAAAACCTGCGCATGCGCATCCCACAAAACCTGCGCATGCGCATCCCACAAAACCTGCGCATGCGCATCCCACAAAACCTCGCACGTGTTTTTACTCGACTAGCCTGCGGGATGCATCCTCTCGCACGTGTTTTTACTCGACTAGCCTGCGGGATGCATCCTCTCGCACGTGTTTTTACTCGACTAGCCTGCGGGATGCATCCTCTCGCACGTGTTTCTACTCGACTAGCCTGCGGGATGCATCCTCTCGCACGTGTTTTTACTCGACTAGCCTGCGGGATGCATCCTTTCGCACGTGTTTTTACTCGACTAGCCTGCGGGATGCATCCTCTCGCACGTGTTTTTGCTCGACTAGCCTGCGGGATGCATCCTCTCGCACGTGTTTGTGCTCGACTAGCCTGCGGGATGCATCCTCTCGCACGCGTTTTTACTCGACTAGCCTGCGGGATGCATCCTCTCGCACGTGTTTTTGCTCGACTAGCCTGCGGGATGCATCCTCTCGCACGTGTTTTTGCTCGACTAGCCTGCGGGATGCATCCTCTCGCACGTGTTTTTACTCGACTAGCCTGCGGGATGCATCCTCTCGCACGTGTTTTTACTCGACTACCCTGCGGGATGCATACTCTCGCACGTGTTTTTGCTCGACTAGCCATGCGCATCCCAAAAAACCTGCGCATGCGCATCCCAAAAAACCTGCGCATGCGCATCCCACAAAACCTGCGTATGCGCATCCCACAAAACCTCGCACGTGTTTTTACTCGACTAGCCTGCGGGATGCATCCTCTCGCACGTGTTTTTGCTCGACTAGCCATGCGCATCCCAAAAAACCTGCGCATGCGCATCCCAAAAAATCTGCGCATGCGCATCCCACAAAACCTGCGCATGCGCATCCCACAAAACCTCGCACGTGTTTGTGCTCGAGTAGCCTGCGGGATGCATCCTTTCGCACGTGTTTTTACTCGACTAGCCTGCGGGATTCATCCTCTCGCACGTGTTTTTGCTCGACTAGCCTGCGGGATGCATCCTCTCGCACGTGTTTTTGCTCGACTAGCCTGCGGGATGCATCCTCTCGCACGTGTTTTTGCTCGACTAGCCATGCGCATCCCAAAAAATCTGCGCATGCGCATCCCACAAAACCTGCGCATGCGCATCCCACAAAACCTCGCACGTGTTTGTGCTCGACTAGCCTGCGGGATGCATCCTTTCGCACGTGTTTTTACTCGACTAGCCTGCGGGATGCATCCTCTCGCACGTGTTTTTGCTGGACTAGCCTGCGGGATGCATCCTCTCGCACGTGTTTTTACTCGACTAGCCTGCGGGATGCATCCTCTCGCACGTGTTTTTACTCGACTAGCCTGCGGGATGCATCCTCTCGCACGTGTTTTTGACCGACTAGCCTGCGGGATGCATCCTCTCGCACGTGTTTTTGCTCGACTAGCCTGCGGGATGCATCCTCTCGCACGTGTTTTTACTCGACTAGCCTGCGGGATGCATCCTCTCGCACGTGTTTTTACTCGACTACCCTGCGGGATGCATACTCTCGCACGTGTTTTTGCTCGACTAGCCATGCGCATCCCAAAAAACCTGCGCATGCGCATCCCAAAAAACCTGCGCATGCGCATCCCACAAAACCTGCGTATGCGCATCCCACAAAACCTCGCACGTGTTTTTACTCGACTAGCCTGCGGGATGCATCCTCTCGCACGTGTTTTTGCTCGACTAGCCATGCGCATCCCAAAAAACCTGCGCATGCGCATCCCAAAAAATCTGCGCATGCGCATCCCACAAAACCTGCGCATGCGCATCCCACAAAACCTCGCACGTGTTTGTGCTCGACTAGCCTGCGGGATGCATCCTTTCGCACGTGTTTTTACTCGACTAGCCTGCGGGATTCATCCTCTCGCACGTGTTTTTGCTCGACTAGCCTGCGGGATGCATCCTCTCGCACGTGTTTGTGCTCGACTAGCCTGCGGGATGCATCTTCTCGCACGTGTTTTTACTCGACTAGCCTGCGGGATGCATCCTCTCGCACGTGTTTTTGCTCGACTAGCCTGCGGGATGCATCCTCTCGCACGTGTTTTTGCTCGACTAGCCATGCGCATCCCAAAAAATCTGCGCATGCGCATCCCACAAAACCTGCGCATGCGCATCCCACAAAACCTCGCACGTGTTTGTGCTCGACTAGCCTGCGGGATGCATCCTTTCGCACGTGTTTTTACTCGACTAGCCTGCGGGATGCATCCTCTCGCACGTGTTTTTGCTCGACTAGCCTGCGGGATGCATCCTCTCGCACGTGTTTTTGCTCGACTAGCCTGCGGGATGCATCCTCTCGCACGTGTTTTTACTCGACTAGCCTGCGGGATGCATCCTCTCGCACGTGTTTTTACTCGACTAGCCATGCGCATCCCAAAAAACCTGCGCATGCGCATCCCAAAAAATCTGCGCATGCGCATCCCACAAAACCTGCGCATGCGCATCCCACAAAACCTCGCACGTGTTTGTGCTCGACTAGCCTGCAGGATGCATCCTTTCGCACGTGTTTTTACTCGACTAGCCTGCGGGATGCATCCTCTCGCACGTGTTTGTGCTCGACTAGCCTGCGGGATGCATCCTCTCGCACGTGTTTTTGCTCGACTAGCCTGCGGGATGCATCCTCTCGCACGTGTTTTTACTCGACTAGCCTGCGGGATGCATCCTCTCGCACGTGTTTTTGCTCGACTAGGCATGCGCATCCCAAAAAACCTGCGCATGCGCATCCCAAAAAACCTGCGCATGCGCATCCCACAAAACCTCGCACGTGTTTGTGCTCGACTAGCCTGCGGGATGCATCCTTTCGCACGTGTTTTTACTCGACTAGCCTGCGGGATGCATCCTCTCGCACGTGTTTTTGCTCGACTAGCCTGCGGGATGCATCCTCTCGCACGTGTTTTTGCTCGACTAGCCTGCGGGATGCATCCTCTCGCACGTGTTTTTACTCGACTAGCCTGCGGGATGCATCCTCTCGCACGTGTTTTTGCTCGACTAGCCTGCGGGATGCATCCTCTCGCACGTGTTTTTGCTCGACTAGACATGCGCATCCCAAAAAACCTGCGCATGCGCATCCCAAAAAACCTGCGCATGCGCATCCCAAAAAACCTGCGCATGCGCATCCCACAAAACCTGCGCATGCGCATCCCACAAAACCTCGCACGTGTTTTTACTCGACTAGCCTGCGGGATGCATCCTCTCGCACGTGTTTTTACTCGACTAGCCTGCGGGATGCATCCTCTCGCACGTGTTTCTACTCGACTAGCCTGCGGGATGCATCCTCTCGCACGTGTTTTTACTCGACTAGCCTGCGGGATGCATCGTCTCGCACGTGTTTTTACTCGACTAGCCTGCTGGATGCATCCTCTCGCACGTGTTTTTGCTCGACTAGCCATGCGCATCCCAAAAAACCTGCGCATGCGCATCCCAAAAAATCTGCGCATGCGCATCCCACAAAACCTGCGCATGCGCATCCCACAAAACCTCGCACGTGTTTGTGCTCGACTAGCCTGCGGGATGCATCCTTTCGCACGTGTTTTTACTCGACTAGCCTGCGGGATGCATCCTCTCGCACGTGTTTCTACTCGACTAGCCTGCGGGATGCATCCTCTCGCACGTGTTTTTACTCGACTAGCCTGCGGGATGCATCGTCTCGCACGTGTTTTAACTCGACTAGCCTGCGGGATGCATCCTCTCGCACGTGTTTGTGCTCGACTAGCCTGCGGGATGCATCCTCTCGCACGTGTTTTTGCTCGACTAGCCTGCGGGATGCATCCTCTCGCACGTGTTTTTGCTCGACTAGCCTGCGGGATGCATCCTCTCGCACGTGTTTTTACTCGACTAGCCTGCGGGATGCATCCTCTCGCACGTGTTTTTACTCGACTACCCTGCGGGATGCATCCTCTCGCACGTGTTTTTGCTCGACTAGCCATGCGCATCCCAAAAAACCTGCGCATGCGCATCCCAAAAAACCTGCGCATGCGCATCCCACAAAACCTGCGTATGCGCATCCCACAAAACCTCGCACGTGTTTTTACTCGACTAGCCTGCGGGATGCATCCTCTCGCACGTGTTTTTACTGGACTAGCCTGCGGGATGCATCCTCTCGCACGTGTTTTTGCTCGACTAGCCATGCGCATCCCAAAAAACCTGCACATGCGCATCCCAAAAAACCTGCGCATGCGCATCCCACAAAACCTGCGCATGCGCATCCCACAAAACCTCGCACGTGTTTTTACTCGACTAGCCTGCGGGATGCATCCTCTCGCACGTGTTTTTGCTCGGCTAGCCTGCGGGATGCATCCTCTCGCACGTGTTTTTGCTCGACTAGCCATGCGCATCCCAAAAAACCTGCGCATGCGCATCCCAAAAAACCTGCGCATGCGCATCCCACAAAACCTGCGCATGCGCATCCCACAAAACCTCGCACGTGTTTTTACTCGACTAGCCTGCGGGATGCATCCTCTCGCACGTGTTTTTACTCGACTAGCCTGCGGGATGCATCGTCTCGCACGTGTTTTTACTCGACTAGCCTGCGGGATGCATCCTCTCGCACGTGTTTTTGCTCGACTAGCCTGCGGGATGCATCCTCTCGCACGTGTTTTTGCTCGACTAGGCATGCGCATCCCAAAAAACCTGCGCATGCGCATCCCAAAAAACCTGCGCATGCGCATCCCACAAAACCTGCGCATGCGCATCCCACAAAACCTCGCACGTGTTTGTGCTCGACTAGCCTGCGGGATGCATCCTTTCGCACGTGTTTTTACTCGACTAGCCTGCGGGATGCATCCTCTCGCACGTGTTTTTGCTCGACTAGCCTGCGGGATGCATCCTCCCGCACGTGTTTTTGCTCGACTAGCCTGCGGGATGCATCGTCTCGCACGTGTTTTTAGTCGACTAGCCTGCGGGATGCATCCTCTCGCACATGTTTTTGCTCGACTAGCCATGCGCATCCCAAAAAACCTGCGCATGCGCATCCCAAAAAATCTGCGCATGCGCATCCCACAAAACCTGCGCATGCGCATCCCACAAAACCTCGCACGTGTTTGTGCTCGACTAGCCTGCGGGATGCATCCTTTCGCACGTGTTTTTACTCGACTAGCCTGCGGGATGCATCCTCTCGCACGTGTTTTTGCTCGACTAGCCTGCGGGATGCATCCTCTCGCACGTGTTTTTACTCGACTAGCCTGCGGGATGCATCCTCTCGCACGTGTTTTTACTCGACTAGCCTGCGGGATGCATCCTCTCGCACGTGTTTTTGCTCGACTAGCCTGCGGGATGCATCCTCTCGCACGTGTTTTTGCTCGACTAGCCTGCGGGATGCATCCTCTCGCACGTGTTTTTACTCGACTAGCCTGCGGGATGCATCCTCTCGCACGTGTTTTTACTCGACTACCCTGCGGGATGCATACTCTCGCACGTGTTTTTGCTCGACTAGCCATGCGCATCCCAAAAAACCTGCGCATGCGCATCCCAAAAAACCTGCGCATGCGCATCCCACAAAACCTGCGTATGCGCATCCCACAAAACCTCGCACGTGTTTTTACTCGACTAGCCTGCGGGATGCATCCTCTCGCACGTGTTTTTGTTCGACTAGCCATGCGCATCCCAAAAAACCTGCGCATGCGCATCCCAAAAAATCTGCGCATGCGCATCCCACAAAACCTGCGCATGCGCATCCCACAAAACCTCGCACGTGTTTGTGCTCGACTAGCCTGCGGGATGCATCCTTTCGCACGTGTTTTTACTCGACTAGCCTGCGGGATTCATCCTCTCGCACGTGTTTTTGCTCGACTAGCCTGCGGGATGCATCCTCTCGCACGTGTTTGTGCTCGACTAGCCTGCGGGATGCATCTTCTCGCACGTGTTTTTACTCGACTAGCCTGCGGGATGCATCCTCTCGCACGTGTTTTTGCTCGACTAGCCTGCGGGATGCATCCTCTCGCACGTGTTTTTGCTCAACTAGCCATGCGCATCCCAAAAAATCTGCGCATGCGCATCCCACAAAACCTGCGCATGCGCATCCCACAAAACCTCGCACGTGTTTGTGCTCGACTAGCCTGCGGGATGCATCCTTTCGCACGTGTTTTTACTCGACTAGCCTGCGGGATGCATCCTCTCGCACGTGTTTTTGCTCGACTAGCCTGCGGGATGCATCCTCTCGCACGTGTTTTTGCTCGACTAGCCTGCGGGATGCATCCTCTCGCACGTGTTTTTACTCGACTAGCCTGCGGGATGCATCCTCTCGCACGTGTTTTTGCTCGACTAGCCATGCGCATCCCAAAAAACCTGCACATGCGCATCCCAAAAAACCTGCGCATGCGCATCCCACAAAACCTGCGCATGCGCATCCCACAAAACCTCGCACGTGTTTTTACTCGACTAGCCTGCGGGATGCATCCTCTCGCACGTGTTTTTGCTCGGCTAGCCTGCGGGATGCATCCTCTCGCACGTGTTTTTGCTCGACTAGCCATGCGCATCCCAAAAAACCTGCGCATGCGCATCCCACAAAACCTGCGCATGCGCATCCCACAAAACCTCGCACGTGTTTTTACTCGACTAGCCTGCGGGATGCATCCTCTCGCACGTGTTTTTACTCGACTAGCCTGCGGGATGCATCGTCTCGCACGTGTTTTTACTCGACTAGCCTGCGGGATGCATCCTCTCGCACGTGTTTTTGCTCGACTAGCCTGCGGGATGCATCCTCTCGCACGTGTTTTTGCTCGACTAGGCATGCGCATCCCAAAAAACCTGCGCATGCGCATCCCAAAAAACCTGCGCATGCGCATCCCACAAAACCTCGCACGTGTTTGTGCTCGACTAGCCTGCGGGATGCATCCTTTCGCACGTGTTTGTGCTCGACTAGCCTGCGGGATGCATCCTTTCGCACGTGTTTTTACTCGACTAGCCTGCGGGATGCATCCTCTCGCACGTGTTTTTGCTCGACTAGCCTGCGGGATGCATCCTCCCGCACGTGTTTTTGCTCGACTAGCCTGCGGGATGCATCGTCTCGCACGTGTTTTTACTCGACTAGCCTGCGGGATGCATCCTCTCGCACATGTTTTTGCTCAACTAGCCATGCGCATCCCAAAAAACCTGCGCATGCGCATCCCAAAAAATCTGCGCATGCGCATCCCACAAAACCTGCGCATGCGCATCCCACAAAACCTCGCACGTGTTTGTGCTCGACTAGCCTGCGGGATGCATCCTTTCGCACGTGTTTTTACTCGACTAGCCTGCGGGATGCATCCTCTCGCACGTGTTTTTGCTCGACTAGCCTGCGGGATGCATCCTCTCGCACGTGTTTGTGCTCGACTAGCCTGCGGGATGCATCCTCTCGCACGTGTTTTTACTCGACTAGCCATGCGCATCCCAAAAAACCTGCGCATGCGCATCCCAAAAAACCTGCGCATGCGCATCCCAAAAAACCTGCGCATGCGCATCCCACAAAACCTGCGTATGCGCATCGCACAAAACCTCGCACGTGTTTTTACTCGACTAGCCTGCGGGATGCATCCTCTCGCACGTGTTTTTACTCGACTAGCCTGCGGGATGCATCCTCTCGCACGTGTTTTTGCTCGACTAGCCATGCGCATCCCAAAAAACCTGCGCATGCGCATCCCACAAAACCTGCGCATGCGCATCCCACAAAACCTCGCACGTGTTTGTGCTCGACTAGCCTGCGGGATGCATCCTTTCGCACGTGTTTTTACTCGACTAGCCTGCGGGATGCATCCTCTCGCACGTGTTTTTGCTCGACTAGCCTGCGGGATGCATCCTCTCGCACGTGTTTTTACTCGACTAGCCTGCGGGATGCATCCTCTCGCACGTGTTTTTGCTCGGCTAGCCTGCGGGATGCATCCTCTCGCACGTGTTTTTGCTCGGCTAGCCTGCGGGATGCATCCTCTCGCACGTGTTTGTGCTCGACTAGCCTGCGGGATGCATCCTCTCGCACGTGTTTTTACTCGACTAGCCTGCGGGATGCATCCTCTCGCACGTGTTTTTGCTCGGCTAGCCTGCGGGATGCATCCTCTCGCACGTGTTTTTGCTCGGCTAGCCTGCGGGATGCATCCTCTCGCACGTGTTTTTGCTCGACTAGCCATGCGCATCCCAAAAAACCTGCGCATGCGCATCCCAAAAAACCTGCGCATGCGCATCCCACAAAACCTCGCACGTGTTTTTACTCGACTAGCCTGCGGGATGCATCCTCTCGCACGTGTTTTTACTCGACTAGCCTGCGGGATGCATCCTCTCGCACGTGTTTTTGCTCGACTAGCCTGCGGGATGCATCCTCTCGCACGTGTTTGTGCTCGACTAGCCTGCGGGATGCATCCTCTCGCACGTGTTTTTGCTCGACTAGCCATGCGCATCCCAAAAAACCTGCACATGCGCATCCCAAAAAACCTGCGCATGCGCATCCCAAAAAATCTGCGCATGCGCATCCCACAAAACCTGCGCATGCGCATCCCACAAAACCTCGCACGTGTTTGTGCTCGACTAGCCTGCGGGATGCATCCTTTCGCACGTGTTTTTACTCGACTAGCCTGCGGGATGCATCCTCTCGCACGTGTTTTTGCTCGACTAGCCTGCGGGATGCATTATCTCGCACGTGTTTGTGCTCGACTAGCCTGCGGGATGCATCCTCTCGCACGTGTTTTTACTCGACTAGCCTGCGGGATGCATCCTCTCGCACGTGTTTTTGCTCGACTAGCCTGCGGGATGCATCCTCTCGCACGTGTTTTTGCTCGACTAGCCTGCGGGATGCATCCTCTCGCACGTGTTTTTGCTCGACTAGACATGCGCATCCCAAAAAACCTGCGCATGCGCATCCCAAAAAACCTGCGCATGCGCATCAAACAAAACCTGCGCATGCGCATCCAACAAAACCTCGCACGTGTTTTTACTCGACTAGCCTGCGGGATGCATCCTCTCGCACGTGTTTTTACTCGACTAGCCTGCGGGATGCATCCTCTCGCACGTGTTTCTACTCGACTAGCCTGCGGGATGCATCCTCTCGCACGTGTTTGTGCTCGACTAGCCTGCGGGATGCATCCTCTCGCACGTGTTTTTGCTCGACTAGCCATGCGCATCCCAAAAAACCTGCACATGCGCATCCCAAAAAACCTGCGCATGCGCATCCCAAAAAATCTGCGCATGCGCATCCCACAAAACCTGCGCATGCGCATCCCACAAAACCTCGCACGTGTTTGTGCTCGACTAGCCTGCGGGATGCATCCTTTCGCACGTGTTTTTACTCGACTAGCCTGCGGGATGCATCCTCTCGCACGTGTTTGTGCTCGACTAGCCTGCGGGATGCATCCTTTCGCACGTGTTTGTGCTCGACTAGCCTGCGGGATGCATCCTTTCGCACGTGTTTTTACTCGACTAGCCTGCGGGATGCATCCTCTCGCACGTGTTTTTGCTCGACTAGCCTGCGGGATGCATCCTCCCGCACGTGTTTTTGCTCGACTAGCCTGCGGGATGCATCGTCTCGCACGTGTTTTTACTCGACTAGCCTGCGGGATGCATCCTCTCGCACATGTTTTTGCTCAACTAGCCATGCGCATCCCAAAAAACCTGCGCATGCGCATCCCAAAAAATCTGCGCATGCGCATCCCACAAAACCTGCGCATGCGCATCCCACAAAACCTCGCACGTGTTTGTGCTCGACTAGCCTGCGGGATGCATCCTTTCGCACGTGTTTTTACTCGACTAGCCTGCGGGATGCATCCTCTCGCACGTGTTTTTGCTCGACTAGCCTGCGGGATGCATCCTCTCGCACGTGTTTGTGCTCGACTAGCCTGCGGGATGCATCCTCTCGCACGTGTTTTTACTCGACTAGCCATGCGCATCCCAAAAAACCTGCGCATGCGCATCCCAAAAAACCTGCGCATGCGCATCCCAAAAAACCTGCGCATGCGCATCCCACAAAACCTGCGTATGCGCATCGCACAAAACCTCGCACGTGTTTTTACTCGACTAGCCTGCGGGATGCATCCTCTCGCACGTGTTTTTACTCGACTAGCCTGCGGGATGCATCCTCTCGCACGTGTTTTTGCTCGACTAGCCATGCGCATCCCAAAAAACCTGCGCATGCGCATCCCACAAAACCTGCGCATGCGCATCCCACAAAACCTCGCACGTGTTTGTGCTCGACTAGCCTGCGGGATGCATCCTTTCGCACGTGTTTTTACTCGACTAGCCTGCGGGATGCATCCTCTCGCACGTGTTTTTGCTCGACTAGCCTGCGGGATGCATCCTCTCGCACGTGTTTTTACTCGACTAGCCTGCGGGATGCATCCTCTCGCACGTGTTTTTGCTCGGCTAGCCTGCGGGATGCATCCTCTCGCACGTGTTTTTGCTCGGCTAGCCTGCGGGATGCATCCTCTCGCACGTGTTTGTGCTCGACTAGCCTGCGGGATGCATCCTCTCGCACGTGTTTTTACTCGACTAGCCTGCGGGATGCATCCTCTCGCACGTGTTTTTGCTCGGCTAGCCTGCGGGATGCATCCTCTCGCACGTGTTTTTGCTCGGCTAGCCTGCGGGATGCATCCTCTCGCACGTGTTTTTGCTCGACTAGCCATGCGCATCCCAAAAAACCTGCGCATGCGCATCCCAAAAAACCTGCGCATGCGCATCCCACAAAACCTCGCACGTGTTTTTACTCGACTAGCCTGCGGGATGCATCCTCTCGCACGTGTTTTTACTCGACTAGCCTGCGGGATGCATCCTCTCGCACGTGTTTTTGCTCGACTAGCCTGCGGGATGCATCCTCTCGCACGTGTTTGTGCTCGACTAGCCTGCGGGATGCATCCTCTCGCACGTGTTTTTGCTCGACTAGCCATGCGCATCCCAAAAAACCTGCACATGCGCATCCCAAAAAACCTGCGCATGCGCATCCCAAAAAATCTGCGCATGCGCATCCCACAAAACCTGCGCATGCGCATCCCACAAAACCTCGCACGTGTTTGTGCTCGACTAGCCTGCGGGATGCATCCTTTCGCACGTGTTTTTACTCGACTAGCCTGCGGGATGCATCCTCTCGCACGTGTTTTTGCTCGACTAGCCTGCGGGATGCATCCTCTCGCACGTGTTTGTGCTCGACTAGCCTGCGGGATGCATCCTCTCGCACGTGTTTTTACTCGACTAGCCTGCGGGATGCATCCTCTCGCACGTGTTTTTGCTCGACTAGCCTGCGGGATGCATCCTCTCGCACGTGTTTTTGCTCGACTAGCCTGCGGGATGCATCCTCTCGCACGTGTTTTTGCTCGACTAGACATGCGCATCCCAAAAAACCTGCGCATGCGCATCCCAAAAAACCTGCGCATGCGCATCCAACAAAACCTCGCACGTGTTTTTACTCGACTAGCCTGCGGGATGCATCCTCTCGCACGTGTTTTTACTCGACTAGCCTGCGGGATGCATCCTCTCGCACGTGTTTCTACTCGACTAGCCTGTGGGATGCATCCTCTCGCACGTGTTTTTATTCGACTAGCCTGCGGGATGCATCGTCTCGCACGTGTTTTAACTCGACTAGCCTGCGGGATGCATCCTCTCGCACGTGTTTTTGCTCGACTACCCATGCGCATCCCAAAAAACCTGCGCATGCGCATCCCAAAAAATCTGCGCATGCGCATCCCACAAAACCTGCGCATGCGCATCCCACAAAACCTCGCACGTGTTTGTGCTCGACTAGCCTGCGGGATGCATCCTTTCGCACGTGTTTTTACTCGACTAGCCTGCGGGATGCATCCTCTCGCACGTGTTTTTGCTCGACTAGCCTGCGGGATGCATCCTCTCGCACGTGTTTGTGCTCGACTAGCCTGCGGGATGCATCCTCTCGCACGTGTTTTTGCTCGACTAGCCTGCGGGATGCATCCTCTCGCACGTGTTTTTACTCGACTAGCCTGCGGGATGCATCCTCTCGCACGTATTTTTACTCGACTACCCTGCGGGATGCATCCTCTCGCACGTGTTTTTGCTCGACTAGCCATGCGCATCCCAAAAAACCTGCGCATGCGCATCCCAAAAAACCTGCGCATGCGCATCCCAAAAAACCTGCGCATGCGCATCCCACAAAACCTCGCACGTGTTTTTACTCGACTAGCCTGCGGGATGCATCCTCTCGCACGTGTTTTTACTCGACTAGCCTGCGGGATGCATCCTCTCGCACGTGTTTTTACTCGACTAGCCTGCGGGATGCATCCTCTCGCACGTGTTTTTACTCGACTACCCTGCGGGATGCATCGTCTCGCACGTGTTTTTACTCGACTAGCCTGCGGGATGCATCCTCTCGCACGTGTTTTTGCTCGACTAGCCATGCGCATCCCAAAAAACCTGCGCATGCGCATCCCACAAAACCTGCGCATGCGCATCCCACAAAACCTCGCACGTGTTTGTGCTCGACTAGCCTGCGGGATGCATCCTTTCGCACGTGTTTTTACTCGACTAGCCTGCGGGATGCATCCTCTCGCACGTGTTTTTGCTCGACTAGCCTGCGGGATGCATCCTCTCGCACGTGTTTGTGCTCGACTAGCCTGCGGGATGCATCCTCTCGCACGTGTTTTTACTCGACTAGCCTGCGGGATGCATCCTCTCGCACGTGTTTTTGCTCGGCTAGCCTGCGGGATGCATCCTCTCGCACGTGTTTTTGCTCGGCTAGCCTGCGGGATGCATCCTCTCGCACGTGTTTTTGCTCCACTAGCCATGCGCATCCCAAAAAACCTGCGCATGCGCATCCCAAAAAACCTGCGCATGCGCATCCCACAAAACCTCGCACGTGTTTTTACTCGACTAGCCTGCGGGATGCATCCTCTCGCACGTGTTTTTACTCGACTAGCCTGCGGGATGCATCGTCTCGCACGTGTTTTTACTCGACTAGCCTGCGGGATGCATCCTCTCGCACGTGTTTTTGCTCGACTAGCCTGCGGGATGCATCCTCTCGCACGTGTTTGTGCTCGACTAGCCTGCGGGATGCATCCTCTCGCACGTGTTTTTACTCGACTAGCCTGCGGGATGCATCCTCTCGCACGTGTTTTTGCTCGGCTAGCCTGCGGGATGCATCCTCTCGCACGTGTTTTTGCTCGGCTAGCCTGCGGGATGCATCCTCTCGCACGTGTTTTTGCTCCACTAGCCATGCGCATCCCAAAAAACCTGCGCATGCGCATCCCAAAAAACCTGCGCATGCGCATCCCACAAAACCTCGCACGTGTTTTTACTCGACTAGCCTGCGGGATGCATCCTCTCGCACGTGTTTTTACTCGACTAGCCTGCGGGATGCATCGTCTCGCACGTGTTTTTACTCGACTAGCCTGCGGGATGCATCCTCTCGCACGTGTTTTTGCTCGACTAGCCATGCGCATCCCAAAAAACCTGCGCATGCGCATCCCAAAAAATCTGCGCATGCGCATCCCACAAAACCTCGCACGTGTTTGTGCTCGACTAGCCTGCGGGATGCATCCTTTCGCACGTGTTTTTACTTGACTAGCCTGCGGGATGCATCCTCTCGCACGTGTTTTTGCTCGACTAGCCTGCGGGATGCATCCTCTCGCACGTGTTTGTGCTCGACTAGCCTGCGGGATGCATCCTCTCGCACGTGTTTTTACTCGTCTAGCCTGCGGGATGCATCCTCTCGCATGTGTTTTTGCTCGACTAGCCTGCGGGATGCATCCTCTCGCACGTGTTTTTGCTCGACTAGCCTGCGGGATGCATCCTCTCGCACGTGTTTTTGCTCGACTAGCCATGCGCATCCCAAAAAACCTGCGCATGCGCATCCCAAAAAATCTGCGCATGCGCATCCCACAAAACCTGCGCATGCGCATCCCACAAAAACTCGCACGTGTTTGTGCTCGACTAGCCTGCGGGATGCATCCTTTCGCACGTGTTTTTACTCGACTAGCCTGCGGGATGCATCCTCTCGCACGTGTTTGTGCTCGACTAGCCTGCGGGATGCATCCTCTCGCACGTGTTTTTGCTCGACTAGCCTGCGGGATGCATCCTCTCGCACGTGTTTTTACTCGACTAGCCTGCGGGATGCATCCTCTCGAACGGTTTTTGCTCGACTAGCCTGCGGGATGCATCCTCTCGCACGTGTTTTTGCTCGACTAGGCATGCGCATCCCAAAAAACCTGCGCATGCGCATCCCACAAAACCTGCGCATGCGCATCCCACAAAACCTCGCACGTGTTTGTGCTCGACTAGCCTGCGGGATGCATCCTTTCGCACGTGTTTTTACTCGACTAGCCTGCGGGATGCATCCTCTCGCACGTGTTTTTGCTCGACTAGCCTGCGGGATGCATCCTCTCGCACGTGTTTTTGCTCGACTAGCCTGCGGGATGCATCCTCTCGCACGTGTTTTTACTCGACTAGCCTGCGGGATGCATCCTCTCGCACGTGTTTTTGCTCGACTAGCCATGCGCATCCCAAAAAATCTGCGCATGCGTATCCCACAAAACCTGCGCATGCGCATCACACAAAACCTCGCACGTGCTTGTGCTCGACTAGCCTGCGGGATGCATCCTTTCGCACGTGTTTTTACTCGACTAGCCTGCGGGATGCATCCTCTCGCACGTGTTTTTGCTCGACTAGCCATGCGCATCCCAAAAAACCTGCGCATGCGCATCCCAAAAAACCTGCGCATGCGCATCCCACAAAACCTGCGTATGCGCATCCCACAAAACCTCGCACGTGTTTTTACTCGACTAGCCTGCGGGATGCATCCTCTCGCACGTGTTTTTACTCGACTAGCCTGCGGGATGCATCGTCTCGCACGTGTTTTTACTCGACTAGCCTGCGGGATGCATCCTCTCGCACGTGTTTTTGCTCGACTAGCCATGCGCATCCCAAAAAACCTGCGCATGCGCATCCCACAAAACCTCGCACGTGTTTGTGCTCGACTAGCCTGCGGGATGCATCCTTTCGCACGTGTTTTTACTCGACTAGCCTGCGGGATGCATCCTCTCGCACGTGTTTTTGCTCGACTAGCCTGCGGGATGCATCCTCTCGCACGTGTTTGTGCTCGACTAGCCTGCGGGATGCATCCTCTCGCACGTGTTTTTGCTCGACTAGCCATGGGCATCCCAAAAAACCTGCGCATGCGCATCCCAAAAAACCTGCGCATGCGCATCCCAAAAAACCTCGCACGTGTTTTTACTCGACTAGCCTGCGGGATGCATCCTCTCGCACGTGTTTTTACTCGACTAGCCTGCGGGATGCATCCTCTCGCACGTGTTTTTACTCGACTAGCCTGCGGGATGCATCCTCTCGCACGTGTTTTTACTCGACTAGCCTGCGGGATGCATCGTCTCGCACGTGTTTTTACTCGACTAGCCTGCGGGATGCATCCTCTCGCACGTGTTTTTGCTCGACTAGCCATGCGCATCCCAAAAAACCTGCGCATGCGCATCCCACAAAACCTGCGCATGCGCATCCCACAAAACCTCGCACGTGTTTGTGCTCGACTAGCCTGCGGGATGCATCCTTTCGCACGTGTTTTTACTCGACTAGCCTGCGGGATGCATCCTCTCGCACGTGTTTTTGCTCGACTAGCCTGCGGGATGCATCCTCTCGCACGTGTTTGTGCTCGACTAGCCTGCGGGATGCATCCTCTCGCACGTGTTTTTACTCGACTAGCCTGCGGGATGCATCCTCTCGCACGTGTTTTTGCTCGGCTAGCCTGCGGGATGCATCCTCTCGCACGTGTTTTTGCTCGGCTAGCCTGCGGGATGCATCCTCTCGCACGTGTTTTTGCTCGACTAGCCATGCGCATCCCAAAAAACCTGCGCATGCGCATCCCAAAAAACCTGCGCATGCGCATCCCACAAAACCTCGCACGTGTTTTTACTCGACTAGCCTGCGGGATGCATCCTCTCGCACGTGTTTTTACTCGACTAGCCTGCGGGATGCATCGTCTCGCACGTGTTTTTACTCGACTAGCCTGCGGGATGCATCCTCTCGCACGTGTTTTTGCTCGACTAGCCATGCGCATCCCAAAAAACCTGCGCATGCGCATCCCAAAAAATCTGCGCATGCGCATCCCACAAAACCTCGCACGTGTTTGTGCTCGACTAGCCTGCGGGATGCATCCTTTCGCACGTGTTTTTACTTGACTAGCCTGCGGGATGCATCCTCTCGCACGTGTTTTTGCTCGACTAGCCTGCGGGATGCATCCTCTCGCACGTGTTTGTGCTCGACTAGCCTGCGGGATGCATCCTCTCGCACGTGTTTTTACTCGTCTAGCCTGCGGGATGCATCCTCTCGCATGTGTTTTTGCTCGACTAGCCTGCGGGATGCATCCTCTCGCACGTGTTTTTGCTCGACTAGCCATGCGCATCCCAAAAAACCTGCGCATGCGCATCCCAAAAAATCTGCGCATGCGCATCCCACAAAACCTGCGCATGCGCATCCCACAAAACCTCGCACGTGTTTGTGCTCGACTAGCCTGCGGGATGCATCCTTTCGCACGTGTTTTTACTCGACTAGCCTGCGGGATGCATCCTCTCGCACGTGTTTGTGCTCGACTAGCCTGCGGGATGCATCCTCTCGCACGTGTTTTTGCTCGACTAGCCTGCGGGATGCATCCTCTCGCACGTGTTTTTACTCGACTAGCCTGCGGGATGCATCCTCTCGCACGTGTTTTTGCTCGACTAGGCATGCGCATCCCAAAAAACCTGCGCATGCGCATCCCACAAAACCTGCGCATGCGCATCCCACAAAACCTCGCACGTGTTTGTGCTCGACTAGCCTGCGGGATGCATCCTTTCGCACGTGTTTTTACTCGACTAGCCTGCGGGATGCATCCTCTCGCACGTGTTTTTGCTCGACTAGCCTGCGGGATGCATCCTCTCGCACGTGTTTGTGCTCGACTAGCCTGCGGGATGCATCCTCTCGCACGTGTTTTTACTCGACTAGCCTGCGGGATGCATCCTCTCGCACGTGTTTTTGCTCGACTAGCCTGCGGGATGCATCCTCTCGCACGTGTTTTTGCTCGACTAGCCTGCGGGATGCATCCTCTCGCACGTGTTTTTACTCGACTAGCCTGCGGGATGCATCCTCTCGCACGTGTTTTTGCTCGACTAGCCTGCGGGATGCATCCTCTCGCACGTGTTTTTACTCGACTAGCCTGCGGGATGCATCCTCTCGCACGTGTTTTTACTCGACTACCCTGCGGGATGCATCCTCTCGCACGTGTTTTTGCTCGACTAGCCATGCGCATCCCAAAAAACCTGCGCATGCGCATCCCAAAAAACCTGCGCATGCGCATCCCACAAAACCTGCGTATGCGCATCCCACAAAACCTCGCACGTGTTTTTACTCGACTAGCCTGCGGGATGCATCCTCTCGCACGTGTTTTTACTCGACTAGCCTGCGGGATGCATCGTCTCGCACGTGTTTTTACTCGACTAGCCTGCGGGATGCATCCTCTCGCACGTGTTTTTGCTCGACTAGCCATGCGCATCCCAAAAAATCTGCGCATGCGTATCCCACAAAACCTGCGCATGCGCATCACACAAAACCTCGCACGTGCTTGTGCTCGACTAGCCTGCGGGATGCATCCTTTCGCACGTGTTTTTACTCGACTAGCCTGCGGGATGCATCCTCTCGCACGTGTTTGTGCTCGACTAGCCTGCGGGATGCATCCTTTCGCACGTGTTTTTACTCGACTAGCCTGCGGGATGCATCCTCTCGCACGTGTTTTTGCTCGACTAGCCTGCGGGATGCATCCTCTCGCACGTGTTTGTGCTCGACTAGCCTGCGGGATGCATCCTCTCGCACGTGTTTTTGCTCGACTAGCCATGCGCATCCCAAAAAACCTGCACATGCGCATCCCAAAAAACCTGCGCATGCGCATCCCAAAAAATCTGCGCATGCGCATCCCACAAAACCTGCGCATGCGCATCCCACAAAACCTCGCACGTGTTTGTGCTCGACTAGCCTGCGGGATGCATCCTCTCGCACGTGTTTTTGCTCGACTAGCCTGCGGGATGCATCCTCTCGCACGTGTTTGTGCTCGACTAGCCTGCGGGATGCATCCTCTCGCACGTGTTTTTACTCGACTAGCCTGCGGGATGCATCCTCTCGCACGTGTTTTTACTCGACTAGCCTGCGGGATGCATCCTCTCGCACGTATTTTTACTCGACTACCCTGCGGGATGCATCCTCTCGCACGTGTTTTTGCTCGACTAGCCATGCGCATCCCAAAAAACCTGCGCATGCGCATCCCAAAAAACCTGCGCATGCGCATCCCAAAAAACCTGCGCATGCGCATCCCACAAAACCTGCGTATGCGCATCCCACAAAACCTCGCACGTGTTTTTACTCGACTAGCCTGCGGGATGCATCCTCTCGCACGTGTTTTTACTCGACTAGCCTGCGGGATGCATCGTCTCGCACGTGTTTTTACTCGACTAGCCTGCGGGATGCATCCTCTCGCACGTGTTTTTGCTCGACTAGCCATGCGCATCCCAAAAAACCTGCGCATGCGCATCCCACAAAACCTGCGCATGCGCATCCCACAAAACCTCGCACGTGTTTGTGCTCGACTAGCCTGCGGGATGCATCCTTTCGCACGTGTTTTTACTCGACTAGCCTGCGGGATGCATCCTCTCGCACGTGTTTTTGCTCGACTAGCCTGCGGGATGCATCCTCTCGCACGTGTTTGTGCTCGACTAGCCTGCGGGATGCATCCTCTCGCACGTGTTTTTACTCGACTAGCCTGCGGGATGCATCCTCTCGCACGTGTTTTTGCTCGGCTAGCCTGCGGGATGCATCCTCTCGCACGTGTTTTTGCTCGACTAGCCATGCGCATCCCAAAAAACCTGCGCATGCGCATCCCAAAAAACCTGCGCATGCGCATCCCACAAAACCTCGCACGTGTTTTTACTCGACTAGTGTTTGGGATTGGCTGAGTGCGTCAGTCGCGTCGGCTCATTCATCTTTTCTCGATCACGCTATTGGCTGCCTTTCGAGTGACAGCGAGATCTAGGATCGATCAGCGTCTCGCGGAGTCATAGGCCAGCGCCGTCGATATCGATTACGTTCGATTATCGACCCGCGCTAGAGTGATTGGCGGATCGTCCGATCAATCCTCCAATCACGCGCTCGGCGGTTTTCGGCTAACGGTCAGCTGATCGACCGAAAATCACTTCGTTTTCGGTGTTTCTAACGATAACACGTAGTCACGAACATCGCTCTCACTCACACTCGAAAGACATCGCGTCTGCTTGACCGGTTTTTCTAGTGTACTTCTATTCGCGCTCTTTATCGATTCGTAAAGAACCGTACGCTAAAACGGCTACCGCTAAGTTACAACAAAACTCTTTATTGTAAAGGTTCATCCACGTACTTCGGGGTGTATTTACATTTCATTTCGCACAAGTTCGTTTGGGAGTCGACGATCCCCGTTCGGGAAAAATAAAGTGACGTTTTCTGTGAAGTGGTTCGTTCTCCCTTTTCTTGTCCGAAACATTTGGTCCTTCGAGCCGGATTCAGCGCTGCAGCTCCTCTGACAGTTATTATCCGTTTAATATTCAAATCTTCTCGTGCTTCAACCTCGTGCTACACAATGGCTGACCTCATCGAACATCAACATACCCTAGCTAGACGGATATCTCGGGTGGTGTCCAATATCAAGAAGAAGGGAAAGGCCAATATCTACCTGGAACTACTTCAGACTGGCCAAAAAATGCTCGATCAACTGTGGGATGACTATCGCCAGGGTGATACAGAGTTGAGATCTGCCGCTAAAATAGACAAGGAACTATTTGAAAGTCGCTATTTCGTTGAGGACGAATACGAGGAGACTCAAGAAGACTATACTGACCAGTACTCACTGCTACAATCATTGATTTCCCAATTCAAGGAATCTGCAACCGAAAAGGGATCAGAAAATTCAAAGCCAACGGTCGTCGAGACCGTTGCACCGAGGTCACGCGCCGTGTTGCCAAAAATGGGTCTTCCCATCTTTGGAGGTCAATACAAGGACTGGCCATCTTTTCGGGATTTATTTACTTCCCTCATCATCAACGATGTGACTCTTTCTCCTGTCGAACGCCTTCATTATTTGAAAGCCTGTATGAAGGGCAGCGCCGCGTCTCTTCTGAAAAACATCAAGACGACCGCTGATAACTTTAAAGTTGCTTGGGAAAAGTTAATAAGTCGATTCGAGAATCGCCGACTTCTGGTACAGGCTCAAATCAGACTACTTGCTTCACTATCTCCGGTCAAAAGGGAATCATCTATCGAATTGCAGCAGCTCTTTGATCAAACGTTCGACGCCATAGATGCCCTCGATAATCTGGATCGACCTGTCACGAACGCCGTCGACTGGGTAGTCGAATTGACCGTCGAAAGGTTGGATACTCAGTCTCATCGTGAGTGGGAAGATTTAGTGAGGCAATCTAAGGAGCTCCCGACTCTAGAGGATCTACGAACGTTTATCGAAGGGCGCATACAAACCTGTGAGGCGTTAGAGGCTAAACGAAAGCAGCCTGATGAAGCCTCCCTCAACAAGAAATCCTCTTCCAAGGCCTTCAAGGTGCATCAGATATCGAAGGCGAACACTTCATTGCGGAACTGCAGCATCTGTCAAGGGGCGCACTTCGTCCTATTCTGCCCTCAATATAAGGAGAAGGATGCCGTCGAGCGGAAGGAAACGGCAAGTTCTCTGAAGCTTTGTCTAAACTGCCTGGGAAGGCATTCTATTAGTGACTGCAAGTCTGCCAAAAGATGTCAGAAGTGTGATGGGAAGCATCACACGACCATCCACGATGCCGAGTCAACGGGAGCTGTAGTACAGCACATCTCTACTCACGTGAGTCGACCTTCCTCTGTACTTCTCAGTACCGCTCGCGTGACAGTTTCAGGCTCCGGCGGACACGGCTTCCAAGCTCGCTCACTAATAGACCCCGGCAGCGAGGTTTCGCTCATTTCTGAGGCCCTGGCTCAGCGGCTCGGCGTCAAGAGGAGTCAAGCTCGGGTTCCTCTGCTCGGAGTCGGAGGGGCCAAGGCGAAGTTCACGAGAGGAAAATCTACACTGGTCCTCTCCTCTCACTGCGACGGTGACGTCAAATTCCAGATTCCGGTCTACATTATATCTGAGCTCTCTCGCTACAGGCCTCGAAATCTACCTGCTATCGTCGAGTGGCCGCACGTACAAGGGTTGACCCTTGCTGATCCTGCCTACCATCTTGCTGATCCAGTCGATGTTCTGCTTGGAGCTGATTCTTATAACCTCATACTTCGTGAGGGTGTCAAACGAGGGCCGCCTCATACTCCAGTGGCTCAGGAGACCGCACTTGGCTGGATACTGACGGGAGGAGTCGACTCGGAAGGCGGCGGCGAGGCAGCAGGTAGACTAGAGGTACCAGTACATCACTGTAATGTAGACCGCGAATTAATGGAAATGTTGAGCAGATTCTGGGAACAGGAGGAGATCGACACTTCGATCCCACACACAGCAGACGACCAACGGGCGGAGGAACACTTCGTTAACACTCACCTTCGTCAACCTGATGGCAGATTCTCGGTGCGACTACCATTCAGCAGCGCACCTGAGCTAGGAGACTCCCGTCGCATAGCATTGCGAACTCTGGAGTCTCTAAACGGCAGGTTTCGGCGATCTGCCGAATTCCAGGCAGCCTACACCGAGTTCCTGAAGGCCTACGAAACGCTGGGGCATATGGCAGCGGCGCAACATCCGATTCCGAGCAACGGGTACTACCTCCCTCATCACGGAGTGTTGCGAGAGGCCAGCGCAACGACTAAGTTGCGAGTTGTCTTCAACGGATCCATGCCCTCTTCCAATGGGAAATCCATTAATGACTTCCTTCTCCGAGGTCCTAACCTGCTCCCAAATCTCGCCGACGTCCTGCTAAGGTGGCGTCGGCACGCTTTTGTGTTTTCAGCCGACATCGAGAAGATGTATCGGCAGATACTTGTCCACCCTGAAGATCGGCGATGGCAGCGGATCTTGTGGCAGCCTGAAAAAAGGGGAGGAGTCATTGATTACGAGCTGAGCACCGTCACTTACGGGCTCGCGTGTGCACCCTACCTTGCAATTCGTTGTTTACACCAGCTGGCCAAGGTGGAGGAGCAGCGGTATCCTCGTGGCTCTCGCATAGTACTACGAGACATCTATATGGACGATGTTCTCGCCGGAGCTGACTCCCTTCCTGAGGCAAGGCGACAACAAGCGGAACTTCGAGAGCTTCTCATGGCGGGCGGATTCCCACTTCGCAAGTGGGCATCCAACTCAAGGGGTCTGTTAGACGGACTCTCCAGCGACGAGCGGAAGGGAATCGTTGAATGGGATTCCCCAACCCATCACAGCGTCCTCGGCATAAAATGGCTACCTTCCGCTGACTGTTTTCAGGTTACCGCTGTGACTTCTCTAAAAAACGCAGGGTTCACTAAACGCTCTGTGCTCAGCGGAACAGCCCAGCTGTTCGACCCTCTCGGATGGCTGGCTCCAGTCACCATCGTCGCCAAGGTCCTAATGCAGTCGTTGTGGCTCCTAAAGGTCGACTGGGACACACCGTTGCCAGAAAAGGAGGAGGTGATGTGGCAGCAGTTCCAGCAACAACTCCCTGCACTGCAGACTATTCGAGTCCCGCGATGGCTCGGAACCAATTCTGCCACGCAGCCTCTCGAAATCCACGGGTTCGCTGATGCATCCGAGCGAGCCTACGCAGCCGTGGTGTATTCCCGGACCATTAACGCTCAAGGAGTCGTGACAGTCTCCATGATTGTCGCCAAATCCAAGGTGGCTCCCTTGAAGCGGGTGTCTCTGCCCAGATTGGAGCTCTGTGCAGCTTTCCTGCTAGCCAGGCTCGTCGCGCACGTCACTAAGGCGCTCGATTGGCAAGAGGTCGATCTACACCTCTGGTCGGACTCATCCGTGGCACTCAGCTGGATCCGGGGGCATCCTTCTCGCTGGCCGACTTACGTGGCGAATAGGGTGGCTGAAATCCAGAGGATGCTGCCGCTAGCCCAGTGGCACCACGTGAGGAGCGCTGAAAATCCAGCTGATTGCGCTTCTCGAGGCCTGTCTCCCGCTGAGCTTCCCAGGTTCCAACTGTGGTGGCGAGGACCCGAGTGGCTCTCCTCACCAGATCCTCTCCCCGCTGTACCTGCCGAGGAGACAACCCACGAGGACGAGGAACTGAAGGCACATCACGTGACAACCCAGCGGGAGAAAACATCCGGCACGTTAATCGAGCGCTTCTCGAATCTAACGCGCCTGTTTCGAGTCCTGGGCTGGTGTCGTCGCTGGGCCCCTAGAAATCGAAAATCAGAATCAATTATCACTGCTACCGAAATGCAGGAAGTCAAATTGATTCTCCTGCGCTTGGAGCAGTCCGCTTCATTCTCCGAAGACATCGCCACTCTCCGCAGGAATCAACCCGTGGCAGCTAAAAGCAGATTGGCCAAACTCTGCCCATTCCTGGATGAGGACGGAGTCTTAAGAGTCGGAGGCCGCCTACAAGCTGCCAACCTTGCGTACGACCGGACGCATCCAGCTATTCTCCCTAACGAATCCCCTCTGGCTAAGTTGTGGGTCGACGCTGCTCACAAACGATGCCTGCACGGGGGGACACAGCTTACCCTGGCGACGCTACGCCAGGAGTGCTGGATTCTCAGAGGTCGCCCAATGGTAAAACACTGTATCCACCAATGCACCGTTTGTATTCGCTGGAAAGGGCAAACAGCCCAGCCAAAAATGGGAAACCTCCCACCAGCAAGAATAACACCGTGTCGTCCCTTTTTCAGATCTGGTGTCGATTATGCAGGACCAATACACCTTCGGTCTGGTCGGGGTCGTGGTCAGCTCACAGTTAAAGGATACATCGCCGTGTTCATCTGCCTTGTCACCAAGGCCGTGCACCTGGAGGCTGTGTCGGATGGATCGACCGAAACCTTCCTCGCTGCACTACGACGCTTTATCTCACGGCGAGGTCGCTGCCTAGAGCTGTACAGCGACTGCGGACGCAATTTCGTCGGCGCCAATCACGAGCTGCGCTCACTACTCCGAGAATCGACACAACAGGGAGGAGGTCCCTTCGCCGCAGCCTCCAGGGAAGGCATTTCCTGGAAATTCAACCCACCGTCTGCTCCACACTTTGGAGGAATCTGGGAAGCGGCGGTGAAATCCGTTAAGCATCACCTCCGTCGGATCATCGGCGAGCAGCGATTGACCTTTGAGGAGCTGACCACGCTCCTGACTGGCATCGAGGCTTGTTTAAACTCTAGAACTTTACAGCCGTTGTCCGACGACCCTGAGGATCCAGCAGCGCTGACTCCGGGACATTTCCTGATCGGGGAACCGCTCATCGCTCTTCCAGAGCCCAGCCTCGAGGAGCTTCCCGTCTCACGGTTATCTCGATGGCAGTTGATCCAGCAACTTCAGCAGCACTTCTGGAAACGCTGGTCTCGGGAGTATTTGAACACCTTGCAGACCAGAGGCAAGTGGCGTAAAACCAAAATTTCGATAAAGTCAGGATTTCTCTGCCTAGTTAAAAGTGAAATTCTACCTCCTACGCAATGGCCTCTCGCTCGGGTTGTTCACATACACCCTGGACCAGACGGCTCAGTTCGAGTTGCTACTGTCCGTACCTCAACTTCGCAATTTCTTCGTCCAGTACACAAGCTGATTCCTTTGTTAGCCCCTGACGACGAAGAGACGAGTACGGGGAGGGAACACGAGGCTGGACTCTCGAGCGACTCTCCCGATCAGTAGCTATTTTCACAAGCACAGAAAGCACGTGTTCGTCATACTTCACTTAATCCAGATTTCATTTTCGATTCACTTACCTCTGTACCACTTTCATCTTCACTGTAAATTCTCATTTCATCATCCATTAGTACACTTCACTTTTACTACGCTTCGTTTTTTTGGATACTACACTGGATGCCCTACGTTGCTGGCCCATTCAGCTCACCCAGCATCGCCTGACGTCATCGTCCTCCTGATTGGCCACAGTCTCTAGCCTCTCTAGTATTCAGTTTCGTCATTGGCGGACGAGGCGGGCGGAATGTTTGGGATTGGCTGAGTGCGTCAGTCGCGTCGGCTCATTCATCTTTTCTCGATCACGCTATTGGCTGCCTTTCGAGTGACAGCGAGATCTAGGATCGATCAGCGTCTCGCGGAGTCATAGGCCAGCGCCGTCGATATCGATTACGTTCGATTATCGACCCGCGCTAGAGTGATTGGCGGATCGTCCGATCGATCCTCCAATCACGCGCTCGGCGGTTTTCGGCTAACGGTCAGCTGATCGACCGAAAATCACTTCGTTTTCGGTGTTTCTAACGATAACACGTAGTCACGAACATCGCTCTCACTCACACTCGAAAGACATCGCGTCTGCTTGACCGGTTTTTCTAGTGTACTTCTATTCGCGCTCTTTATCGATTCGTAAAGAACCGTACGCTAAAACGGCTACCGCTAAGTTACAACAAAACTCTTTATTGTAAAGGTTCATCCACGTACTTCGGGGTGTATTTACATTTCATTTCGCACAAGTTCGTTTGGGAGTCGACGATCCCCGTTCGGGAAAAATAAAGTGACGTTTTCTGTGAAGTGGTTCGTTCTCCCTTTTCTTGTCCGAAACAACTAGCCTGCGGGATGCATCCTCTCGCACGTGTTTTTACTCGACTAGCCTGCGGGATGCATCGTCTCGCACGTGTTTTTACTCGACTAGCCTGCGGGATGCATCCTCTCGCACGTGTTTTTGCTCGACTAGCCATGCGCATCCCAAAAAACCTGCGCATGCGCATCCCAAAAAATCTGCGCATGCGCATCCCACAAAACCTCGCACGTGTTTGTGCTCGACTAGCCTGCGGGATGCATCCTTTCGCACGTGTTTTTACTCGACTAGCCTGCGGGATGCATCCTCTCGCACGTGTTTTTGCTCGACTAGCCTGCGGGATGCATCCTCTCGCACGTGTTTGTGCTCGACTAGCCTGCGGGATGCATCCTCTCGCACGTGTTTTTACTCGACTAGCCTGCGGGATGCATCCTCTCGCATGTGTTTTTGCTCGACTAGCCTGCGGGATGCATCCTCTCGCACGTGTTTTTGCTCGACTAGCCTGCGGGATGCATCCTCTCGCACGTGTTTTTGCTCGACTAGCCATGCGCATCCCAAAAAACCTGCGCATGCGCATCCCAAAAAATCTGCGCATGCGCATCCCACAAAACCTGCGCATGCGCATCCCAAAAAACCTCGCACGTGTTTGTGCTCGACTAGCCTGCGGGATGCATCCTTTCGCACGTGTTTTTACTCGACTAGCCTGCGGGATGCATCCTCTCGCACGTGTTTGTGCTCGACTAGCCTGCGGGATGCATCCTCTCGCACGTGTTTTTGCTCGACTAGCCTGCGGGATGCATCCTCTCGCACGTGTTTTTACTCGACTAGCCTGCGGGATGCATCCTCTCGCACGTGTTTTTGCTCGACTAGCCTGCGGGATGCATCCTCTCGCACGTGTTTCTACTCGACTAGCCTGCGGGATGCATCCTCTCGCACGTGTTTTTATTCGACTAGCCTGCGGGATGCATCGTCTCGCACGTGTTTTAACTCGACTAGCCTGCGGGATGCATCCTCTCGCACGTGTTTTTGCTCGACTACCCATGCGCATCCCAAAAAACCTGCGCATGCGCATCCCACAAAACCTGCGCATGCGCATCCCACAAAACCTCGCACGTGTTTGTGCTCGACTAGCCTGCGGGATGCATCCTTTCGCACGTGTTTTTACTCGACTAGCCTGCGGGATGCATCCTCTCGCACGTGTTTTTGCTCGACTAGCCTGCGGGATGCATCCTCTCGCACGTGTTTTTGCTCGACTAGCCATGCGCATCCCAAAAAACCTGCGCATGCGCATCCCAAAAAACCTGCGCATGCGCATCCCAAAAAATCTGCGCATGCGCATCCCACAAAACCTGCGCATGCGCATCCCACAAAACCTCGCACGTGTTTGTGCTCGACTAGCCTGCGGGATGCATCCTTTCGCACGTGTTTTTACTCGACTAGCATGCGGGATGCATCCTCTCGCACGTGTTTTTACTCGACTAGCCTGCGGGATGCATCCTCTCGCACGTGTTTTTACTCGACTACCCTGCGGGATGCATACTCTCGCACGTGTTTTTGCTCGACTAGCCATGCGCATCCCAAAAAACCTGCGCATGCGCATCCCAAAAAACCTGCGCATGCGCATCCCACAAAACCTGCGTATGCGCATCCCACAAAACCTCGCACGTGTTTTTACTCGACTAGCCTGCGGGATGCATCCTCTCGCACGTGTATTTGCTCGACTAGCCATGCGCATCCCAAAAAACCTGCGCATGCGCATCCCACAAAACCTGCGCATGCGCATCCCACAAAACCTCGCACGTGTTTTTACTCGTCTAGCCTGCGGGATGCATCCTCTCGCACGTGTTTTTACTCGACTAGCCTGCGGGATGCATCCTCTCGCACGTGTTTTTGCTCGACTAGCCATGCGCATCCCATAAAACCTGCGCATGCGCATCCCACAAAACCTGCGCATGCGCATACCACAAAACCTCGCACGTGTTTTTACTCGACTAGCCTGCGGGATGCATCCTCTCGCACGTGTTTTTACTCGACTAGCCTGCGGGATGCATCCTCTCGCACGTGTTTTTACTCGACTAGCCTGCGGGATGCATCCTCTCGCACGTGTTTTTGCTCGACTAGCCTGCGGGATGCATCCTCTCGCACGTGTTTTTGCTCGACTAGCCTGCGGGATGCATCCTCTCGCACGTGTTTTTGCTCGACTAGGCATGCGCATCCCAAAAAACCTGCGCATGCGCATCCCAAAAAACCTGCGCATGCGCATCCCACAAAACCTGCGCATGCGCATCCCACAAAACCTGCGCATGCGCATCCCACAAAACCTCGCACGTGTTTTTACTCGACTAGCCTGCGGGATGCATCCTCTCGCACGTGTTTTTACTCGACTAGCCTGCGGGATGCATCCTCTCGCACGTGTTTTTACTCGACTAGCCTGCGGGATGCATCCTCTCGCACGTGTTTCTACTCGACTAGCCTGCGGGATGCATCCTCTCGCACGTGTTTTTACTCGACTAGCCTGCGGGATGCATCCTTTCGCACGTGTTTTTACTCGACTAGCCTGCGGGATGCATCCTCTCGCACGTGTTTTTGCTCGACTAGCCTGCGGGATGCATCCTCTCGCACGTGTTTGTGCTCGACTAGCCTGCGGGATGCATCCTCTCGCACGCGTTTTTACTCGACTAGCCTGCGGGATGCATCCTCTCGCACGTGTTTTTGCTCGACTAGCCTGCGGGATGCATCCTCTCGCACGTGTTTTTGCTCGACTAGCCTGCGGGATGCATCCTCTCGCACGTGTTTTTACTCGACTAGCCTGCGGGATGCATCCTCTCGCACGTGTTTTTACTCGACTACCCTGCGGGATGCATCCTCTCGCACGTGTTTTTGCTCGACTAGCCTGCGGGATGCATCCTCTCGCACGTGTTTTTACTCGACTAGCCTACGGGATGCATCCTCTCGCACGTGTTTTTGCTCGACTAGCCTGCGGGATGCATCCTCTCGCACGTGTTTTTACTCGACTAGCCTGCGGGATTCATCCTCTCGCACGTGTTTTTACTCGACTAGCCTGCGGGATGCATCATCTCGCACTTGTTTTTACTCGAATAGCCTGCGGGATGCATCCTCTCGCACGTGTTTTTACTCGACTAGCCTGCGGGATGCATCCTCTCGCACGTGTTTTTACTCGACTAGCCTGCGGGATGCATCGCCTCGCACGTGTATTTGCTCGACTAGCCTGCGGGATGCATCCTCTCGCACGTGTTTTTACTCGACTAGCCTGCGGGATTCATCCTCTCGCACGTGTTTTTACTCGACTAGCCTGCGGGATGCATCCTCTCGCACGTGTT
This sequence comes from Lasioglossum baleicum, assembly GCF_051020765.1. NCBI lineage: Eukaryota > Metazoa > Arthropoda > Insecta > Hymenoptera > Halictidae > Lasioglossum > Lasioglossum baleicum. The sequence continues at coordinate 1,906,317 of NW_027469084.1, forward strand.
TTTGCTCGACTAGCCTGCGGGATGCATCCTCTCGCACGTGTTTTTGCTCGACTAGCCTGCGGGATGCATCCTCTCGCACGTGTTTTTGCTCGACTAGGCATGCGCATCCCAAAAAACCTGCGCATGCGCATCCCAAAAAACCTGCGCATGCGCATCCCACAAAACCTGCGCATGCGCATCCCACAAAACCTGCGCATGCGCATCCCACAAAACCTCGCACGTATTTTTACTCGACTAGCCTGCGGGATGCATCCTCTCGCACGTGTTTTTACTCGACTAGCCTGCGGGATGCATCCTCTCGCACGTGTTTCTACTCGACTAGCCTGCGGGTTGTATCCTCTCGCACGTGTTTTTACTCGACTAGCCTGCGGGATGCATCCTTTCGCACGTGTTTTTACTCGACTAGCCTGCGGGATGCATCCTCTCGCACGTGTTTTTGCTCGACTAGCCTGCGGGATGCATCCTCTCGCACGTGTTTGTGCTCGACTAGCCTGCGGGATGCATCCTCTCGCACGTGTTTTTACTCGACTAGCCTGCGGGAAGCATCCTCTCGCACGTGTTTTTACTCGACTAGCCTGCGGGATGCATCCTCTCGCACGTGTTTTTACTCGACTAGCCTGCGGTAAGCATCCTCTTGCACGTGTTTTTACTCGACTAGCCTGCGGGATGCATCCTCTCGCACGTGTTTTTACTCGACTAGCCTGCAGGATGCATCCTCTCGCACGTGTTTTTACTCGACTAGCCTGCGGGATGCATCCTCTCGCACGTGTTTTTGCTCGACTAGCCTGCGGGATGCATCCTATCGCACGTGTTTTTGCTCGACTAGCCTGCGGGATGCATCCTCTCGCACGTGTTTTTGCTCGACTAGCCTGCGGGATGCATCCTCTCGCACGTGTTTTTGCTCGATTAGCCTGCGGGATGCATCCTCTCGCACGTGTTTTTGCTCGACTAGCCTGCGGGACGCATCCTCTCGCACGTGTTTTTACTCGACTAGCCTGCGGAATGCATCCTCTCGCACGTGTTTTTACTCGACTAGCCTGCGGGATGCATCCTCTCGCACGTGTTTTTGCTCGACTAGCCTGCGGGATGCATCCTATCGCACGTGTTTTTGCTCGACTAGCCTGCGGGATGCATCCTCTCGCACGTGTTTTTGCTCGACTAGCCTGCGGGATGCATCCTCTCGCACGTGTTTTTGCTCGATTAGCCTGCGGGATGCATCCTCTCGCACGTGTTTTTGCTCGACTAGCCTGCGGGACGCATCCTCTCGCACGTGTTTTTACTCGACTAGCCTGCGGGATGCATCCTCTCGCACGTGTTTTTACTCGACTAGCCTGCGGGAAGCATCCTCTTGCACGTGTTTTTACTCGACTAGCATGCGGGATGCATCCTCTCGCACGTGTTTTTACTCGACTAGCCTGCGGGAAGCATCCTCTCGCACGTGTTTTTACTCGACTAGCCTGCGGGAAGCATCCTCTTGCACGTGTTTTTACTCGACTAGCCTGCGGGATGCATCCTCTCGCACGTGTTTTTACTCGACTAGCCTGCGGGATGCATCCTCTCGCACGTGTTTTTACTCGACTACCCTGCGGGATGCATCCTCTCGCACGTGTATTTGCTCGACTAGCCATGCGCATCCCAAAAAACCTGCGCATGCGCATCCCACAAAACCTGGGCATGCGCATCCCACAAAACCTCGCACGTGTTTTTACTCGTCTAGCCTGCGGGATGCATCCTCTCGCACGTGTTTTTACTCGACTAGCCTGCGGGATGCATCCTCTCGCACGTGTTTTTGCTCGACTAGCCATGCGCATCCCATAAAACCTGCGCATGCGCATCCCACAAAACCTGCGCATGCGCATACCACAAAACCTCGCACGTGTTTTTACTCGACTAGCCTGCGGGATGCATCCTCTCGCACGTGTTTTTACTCGACTAGCCTGCGGGATGCATCCTCTCGCACGTGTTTTTACTCGACTAGCCTGCGGGATGCATCCTCTCGCACGTGTTTTTGCTCGACTAGCCTGCGGGATGCATCCTCTCGCACGTGTTTTTGCTCGACTAGCCTGCGGGATGCATCCTCTCGCACGTGTTTTTGCTCGACTAGGCATGCGCATCCCAAAAAACCTGCGCATGCGCATCCCAAAAAACCTGCGCATGCGCATCCCACAAAACCTGCGCATGCGCATCCCACAAAACCTGCGCATGCGCATCCCACAAAACCTCGCACGTGTTTTTACTCGACTAGCCTGCGGGATGCATCCTCTCGCACGTGTTTTTACTCGACTAGCCTGCGGGATGCATCCTCTCGCACGTGTTTTTACTCGACTAGCCTGCGGGATGCATCCTCTCGCACGTGTTTCTACTCGACTAGCCTGCGGGATGCATCCTCTCGCACGTGTTTTTACTCGACTAGCCTGCGGGATGCATCCTTTCGCACGTGTTTTTACTCGACTAGCCTGCGGGATGCATCCTCTCGCACGTGTTTTTGCTCGACTAGCCTGCGGGATGCATCCTCTCGCACGTGTTTGTGCTCGACTAGCCTGCGGGATGCATCCTCTCGCACGCGTTTTTACTCGACTAGCCTGCGGGATGCATCCTCTCGCACGTGTTTTTGCTCGACTAGCCTGCGGGATGCATCCTCTCGCACGTGTTTTTGCTCGACTAGCCTGCGGGATGCATCCTCTCGCACGTGTTTTTACTCGACTAGCCTGCGGGATGCATCCTCTCGCACGTGTTTTTACTCGACTACCCTGCGGGATGCATACTCTCGCACGTGTTTTTGCTCGACTAGCCTGCGGGATGCATCCTCTCGCACGTGTTTTTGCTCGACTAGCCATGCGCATCCCAAAAAATCTGCGCATGCGCATCCCACAAAACCTGCGCATGCGCATCCCACAAAACCTCGCACGTGTTTGTGCTCGACTAGCCTGCGGGATGCATCCTTTCGCACGTGTTTTTACTCGACTAGCCTGCGGGATGCATCCTCTCGCACGTGTTTTTGCTGGACTAGCCTGCGGGATGCATCCTCTCGCACGTGTTTTTACTCGACTAGCCTGCGGGATGCATCCTCTCGCACGTGTTTTTACTCGACTAGCCTGCGGGATGCATCCTCTCGCACGTGTTTTTGCTCGACTAGCCTGCGGGATGCATCCTCTCGCACGTGTTTTTGCTCGACTAGCCTGCGGGATGCATCCTCTCGCACGTGTTTTTACTCGACTAGCCTGCGGGATGCATCCTCTCGCACGTGTTTTTACTCGACTACCCTGCGGGATGCATACTCTCGCACGTGTTTTTGCTCGACTAGCCATGCGCATCCCAAAAAACCTGCGCATGCGCATCCCAAAAAACCTGCGCATGCGCATCCCACAAAACCTGCGTATGCGCATCCCACAAAACCTCGCACGTGTTTTTACTCGACTAGCCTGCGGGATGCATCCTCTCGCACGTGTTTTTGCTCGACTAGCCATGCGCATCCCAAAAAACCTGCGCATGCGCATCCCAAAAAATCTGCGCATGCGCATCCCACAAAACCTGCGCATGCGCATCCCACAAAACCTCGCACGTGTTTGTGCTCGACTAGCCTGCGGGATGCATCCTTTCGCACGTGTTTTTACTCGACTAGCCTGCGGGATTCATCCTCTCGCACGTGTTTTTGCTCGACTAGCCTGCGGGATGCATCCTCTCGCACGTGTTTGTGCTCGACTAGCCTGCGGGATGCATCTTCTCGCACGTGTTTTTACTCGACTAGCCTGCGGGATGCATCCTCTCGCACGTGTTTTTGCTCGACTAGCCTGCGGGATGCATCCTCTCGCACGTGTTTTTGCTCGACTAGCCATGCGCATCCCAAAAAATCTGCGCATGCGCATCCCACAAAACCTGCGCATGCGCATCCCACAAAACCTCGCACGTGTTTGTGCTCGACTAGCCTGCGGGATGCATCCTTTCGCACGTGTTTTTACTCGACTAGCCTGCGGGATGCATCCTCTCGCACGTGTTTTTGCTCGACTAGCCTGCGGGATGCATCCTCTCGCACGTGTTTTTGCTCGACTAGCCTGCGGGATGCATCCTCTCGCACGTGTTTTTACTCGACTAGCCTGCGGGATGCATCCTCTCGCACGTGTTTTTACTCGACTAGCCATGCGCATCCCAAAAAACCTGCGCATGCGCATCCCAAAAAATCTGCGCATGCGCATCCCACAAAACCTGCGCATGCGCATCCCACAAAACCTCGCACGTGTTTGTGCTCGACTAGCCTGCAGGATGCATCCTTTCGCACGTGTTTTTACTCGACTAGCCTGCGGGATGCATCCTCTCGCACGTGTTTGTGCTCGACTAGCCTGCGGGATGCATCCTCTCGCACGTGTTTTTGCTCGACTAGCCTGCGGGATGCATCCTCTCGCACGTGTTTTTACTCGACTAGCCTGCGGGATGCATCCTCTCGCACGTGTTTTTGCTCGACTAGCCTGCGGGATGCATCCTCTCGCACGTGTTTTTGCTCGACTAGCCTGCGGGATGCATCCTCTCGCACGTGTTTTTGCTCGACTAGCCATGCGCATCCCAAAAAACCTGCACATGCGCATCCCAAAAAACCTGCGCATGCGCATCCCACAAAACCTGCGCATGCGCATCCCACAAAACCTCGCACGTGTTTTTACTCGACTAGCCTGCGGGATGCATCCTCTCGCACGTGTTTTTGCTCGGCTAGCCTGCGGGATGCATCCTCTCGCACGTGTTTTTGCTCGACTAGCCATGCGCATCCCAAAAAACCTGCGCATGCGCATCCCAAAAAACCTGCGCATGCGCATCCCACAAAACCTGCGCATGCGCATCCCACAAAACCTCGCACGTGTTTTTACTCGACTAGCCTGCGGGATGCATCCTCTCGCACGTGTTTTTACTCGACTAGCCTGCGGGATGCATCGTCTCGCACGTGTTTTTACTCGACTAGCCTGCGGGATGCATCCTCTCGCACGTGTTTTTGCTCGACTAGCCTGCGGATGCATCCTCTCGCACGTGTTTTTGCTCGACTAGGCATGCGCATCCCAAAAAACCTGCGCATGCGCATCCCAAAAAACCTGCGCATGCGCATCCCACAAAACCTGCGCATGCGCATCCCACAAAACCTCGCACGTGTTTGTGCTCGACTAGCCTGCGGGATGCATCCTTTCGCACGTGTTTTTACTCGACTAGCCTGCGGGATGCATCCTCTCGCACGTGTTTTTGCTCGACTAGCCTGCGGGATGCATCCTCCCGCACGTGTTTTTGCTCGACTAGCCTGCGGGATGCATCGTCTCGCACGTGTTTTTACTCGACTAGCCTGCGGGATGCATCCTCTCGCACATGTTTTTGCTCGACTAGCCATGCGCATCCCAAAAAACCTGCGCATGCGCATCCCAAAAAATCTGCGCATGCGCATCCCACAAAACCTGCGCATGCGCATCCCACAAAACCTCGCACGTGTTTGTGCTCGACTAGCCTGCGGGATGCATCCTTTCGCACGTGTTTTTACTCGACTAGCCTGCGGGATGCATCCTCTCGCACGTGTTTTTGCTCGACTAGCCATGCGCATCCCAAAAAACCTGCGCATGCGCATCCCAAAAAATCTGCGCATGCGCATCCCACAAAACCTGCGCATGCGCATCCCACAAAACCTCGCACGTGTTTGTGCTCGACTAGCCTGCGGGATGCATCCTTTCGCACGTGTTTTTACTCGACTAGCCTGCGGGATGCATCCTCTCGCACGTGTTTTTGCTCGACTAGCCTGCGGGATGCATCCTCTCGCACGTGTTTTTACTCGACTAGCCTGCGGGATGCATCCTCTCGCACGTGTTTTTACTCGACTAGCCTGCGGGATGCATCCTCTCGCACGTGTTTTTGCTCGACTAGCCTGCGGGATGCATCCTCTCGCACGTGTTTTTGCTCGACTAGCCTGCGGGATGCATCCTCTCGCACGTGTTTTTACTCGACTAGCCTGCGGGATGCATCCTCTCGCACGTGTTTTTACTCGACTACCCTGCGGGATGCATACTCTCGCACGTGTTTTTGCTCGACTAGCCATGCGCATCCCAAAAAACCTGCGCATGCGCATCCCAAAAAACCTGCGCATGCGCATCCCACAAAACCTGCGTATGCGCATCCCACAAAACCTCGCACGTGTTTTTACTCGACTAGCCTGCGGGATGCATCCTCTCGCACGTGTTTTTGTTCGACTAGCCATGCGCATCCCAAAAAACCTGCGCATGCGCATCCCAAAAAATCTGCGCATGCGCATCCCACAAAACCTGCGCATGCGCATCCCACAAAACCTCGCACGTGTTTGTGCTCGACTAGCCTGCGGGATGCATCCTTTCGCACGTGTTTTTACTCGACTAGCCTGCGGGATTCATCCTCTCGCACGTGTTTTTGCTCGACTAGCCTGCGGGATGCATCCTCTCGCACGTGTTTGTGCTCGACTAGCCTGCGGGATGCATCTTCTCGCACGTGTTTTTACTCGACTAGCCTGCGGGATGCATCCTCTCGCACGTGTTTTTGCTCGACTAGCCTGCGGGATGCATCCTCTCGCACGTGTTTTTGCTCGACTAGCCATGCGCATCCCAAAAAATCTGCGCATGCGCATCCCACAAAACCTGCGCATGCGCATCCCAAAAAACCTGCGCATGCGCATCCCACAAAACCTGCGCATGCGCATCCCACAAAACCTCGCACGTGTTTGTGCTCGACTAGCCTGCGGGATGCATCCTTTCGCACGTGTTTTTACTCGACTAGCCTGCGGGATGCATCCTCTCGCACGTGTTTTTGCTCGACTAGCCTGCGGGATGCATCCTCCCGCACGTGTTTTTGCTCGACTAGCCTGCGGGATGCATCGTCTCGCACGTGTTTTTACTCGACTAGCCTGCGGGATGCATCCTCTCGCACATGTTTTTGCTCAACTAGCCATGCGCATCCCAAAAAACCTGCGCATGCGCATCCCAAAAAATCTGCGCATGCGCATCCCACAAAACCTGCGCATGCGCATCCCACAAAACCTCGCACGTGTTTGTGCTCGACTAGCCTGCGGGATGCATCCTTTCGCACGTGTTTTTACTCGACTAGCCTGCGGGATGCATCCTCTCGCACGTGTTTTTGCTCGACTAGCCTGCGGGATGCATCCTCTCGCACGTGTTTGTGCTCGACTAGCCTGCGGGATGCATCCTCTCGCACGTGTTTTTACTCGACTAGCCATGCGCATCCCAAAAAACCTGCGCATGCGCATCCCAAAAAACCTGCGCATGCGCATCCCAAAAAACCTGCGCATGCGCATCCCACAAAACCTGCGTATGCGCATCGCACAAAACCTCGCACGTGTTTTTACTCGACTAGCCTGCGGGATGCATCCTCTCGCACGTGTTTTTACTCGACTAGCCTGCGGGATGCATCCTCTCGCACGTGTTTTTGCTCGACTAGCCATGCGCATCCCAAAAAACCTGCGCATGCGCATCCCACAAAACCTGCGCATGCGCATCCCACAAAACCTCGCACGTGTTTGTGCTCGACTAGCCTGCGGGATGCATCCTTTCGCACGTGTTTTTACTCGACTAGCCTGCGGGATGCATCCTCTCGCACGTGTTTTTGCTCGACTAGCCTGCGGGATGCATCCTCTCGCACGTGTTTGTGCTCGACTAGCCTGCGGGATGCATCCTCTCGCACGTGTTTTTACTCGACTAGCCTGCGGGATGCATCCTCTCGCACGTGTTTTTGCTCGGCTAGCCTGCGGGATGCATCCTCTCGCACGTGTTTTTGCTCGGCTAGCCTGCGGGATGCATCCTCTCGCACGTGTTTTTGCTCGACTAGCCATGCGCATCCCAAAAAACCTGCGCATGCGCATCCCAAAAAACCTGCGCATGCGCATCCCACAAAACCTCGCACGTGTTTTTACTCGACTAGCCTGCGGGATGCATCCTCTCGCACGTGTTTTTACTCGACTAGCCTGCGGGATGCATCCTCTCGCACGTGTTTTTGCTCGACTAGCCTGCGGGATGCATCCTCTCGCACGTGTTTGTGCTCGACTAGCCTGCGGGATGCATCCTCTCGCACGTGTTTTTGCTCGACTAGCCATGCGCATCCCAAAAAACCTGCACATGCGCATCCCAAAAAACCTGCGCATGCGCATCCCAAAAAATCTGCGCATGCGCATCCAACAAAACCTCGCACGTGTTTTTACTCGACTAGCCTGCGGGATGCATCCTCTCGCACGTGTTTTTACTCGACTAGCCTGCGGGATGCATCCTCTCGCACGTGTTTCTACTCGACTAGCCTGCGGGATGCATCCTCTCGCACGTGTTTTTATTCGACTAGCCTGCGGGATGCATCGTCTCGCACGTGTTTTAACTCGACTAGCCTGCGGGATGCATCCTCTCGCACGTGTTTTTGCTCGACTACCCATGCGCATCCCAAAAAACCTGCGCATGCGCATCCCAAAAAATCTGCGCATGCGCATCCCACAAAACCTGCGCATGCGCATCCCACAAAACCTCGCACGTGTTTGTGCTCGACTAGCCTGCGGGATGCATCCTTTCGCACGTGTTTTTACTCGACTAGCCTGCGGGATGCATCCTCTCGCACGTGTTTTTGCTCGACTAGCCTGCGGGATGCATCCTCTCGCACGTGTTTTTGCTCGACTACCCATGCGCATCCCAAAAAACCTGCGCATGCGCATCCCAAAAAATCTGCGCATGCGCATCCCACAAAACCTGCGCATGCGCATCCCACAAAACCTCGCACGTGTTTGTGCTCGACTAGCCTGCGGGATGCATCCTCTCGCACGTGTTTTTGCTCGACTAGCCTGCGGGATGCATCCTCTCGCACGTGTTTTTACTCGACTAGCCTGCGGGATGCATCCTCTCGCACGTATTTTTACTCGACTACCCTGCGGGATGCATCCTCTCGCACGTGTTTTTGCTCGACTAGCCATGCGCATCCCAAAAAACCTGCGCATGCGCATCCCAAAAAACCTGCGCATGCGCATCCCAAAAAACCTGCGCATGCGCATCCCACAAAACCTCGCACGTGTTTTTACTCGACTAGCCTGCGGGATGCATCCTCTCGCACGTGTTTTTACTCGACTAGCCTGCGGGATGCATCCTCTCGCACGTGTTTTTACTCGACTAGCCTGCGGGATGCATCCTCTCGCACGTGTTTTTACTCGACTAGCCTGCGGGATGCATCGTCTCGCACGTGTTTTTACTCGACTAGCCTGCGGGATGCATCCTCTCGCACGTGTTTTTGCTCGACTAGCCATGCGCATCCCAAAAAACCTGCGCATGCGCATCCCACAAAACCTGCGCATGCGCATCCCACAAAACCTCGCACGTGTTTGTGCTCGACTAGCCTGCGGGATGCATCCTTTCGCACGTGTTTTTACTCGACTAGCCTGCGGGATGCATCCTCTCGCACGTGTTTTTGCTCGACTAGCCTGCGGGATGCATCCTCTCGCACGTGTTTGTGCTCGACTAGCCTGCGGGATGCATCCTCTCGCACGTGTTTTTACTCGACTAGCCTGCGGGATGCATCCTCTCGCACGTGTTTTTGCTCGGCTAGCCTGCGGGATGCATCCTCTCGCACGTGTTTTTGCTCGGCTAGCCTGCGGGATGCATCCTCTCGCACGTGTTTTTGCTCCACTAGCCATGCGCATCCCAAAAAACCTGCGCATGCGCATCCCAAAAAACCTGCGCATGCGCATCCCACAAAACCTCGCACGTGTTTTTACTCGACTAGCCTGCGGGATGCATCCTCTCGCACGTGTTTTTACTCGACTAGCCTGCGGGATGCATCGTCTCGCACGTGTTTTTACTCGACTAGCCTGCGGGATGCATCCTCTCGCACGTGTTTTTGCTCGACTAGCCATGCGCATCCCAAAAAACCTGCGCATGCGCATCCCAAAAAATCTGCGCATGCGCATCCCACAAAACCTCGCACGTGTTTGTGCTCGACTAGCCTGCGGGATGCATCCTTTCGCACGTGTTTTTACTTGACTAGCCTGCGGGATGCATCCTCTCGCACGTGTTTTTGCTCGACTAGCCTGCGGGATGCATCCTCTCGCACGTGTTTGTGCTCGACTAGCCTGCGGGATGCATCCTCTCGCACGTGTTTTTACTCGTCTAGCCTGCGGGATGCATCCTCTCGCATGTGTTTTTGCTCGACTAGCCTGCGGGATGCATCCTCTCGCACGTGTTTTTGCTCGACTAGCCTGCGGGATGCATCCTCTCGCACGTGTTTTTGCTCGACTAGCCATGCGCATCCCAAAAAACCTGCGCATGCGCATCCCAAAAAATCTGCGCATGCGCATCCCACAAAACCTGCGCATGCGCATCCCACAAAACCTCGCACGTGTTTGTGCTCGACTAGCCTGCGGGATGCATCCTCTCGCACGTGTTTTTGCTCGACTAGCCTGCGGGATGCATCCTCTCGCACGTGTTTTTACTCGACTAGCCTGCGGGATGCATCCTCTCGCACGTGTTTTTGCTCGACTAGCCTGCGGGATGCATCCTCTCGCACGTGTTTTTGCTCGACTAGGCATGCGCATCCCAAAAAACCTGCGCATGCGCATCCCACAAAACCTGCGCATGCGCATCCCACAAAACCTCGCACGTGTTTGTGCTCGACTAGCCTGCGGGATGCATCCTTTCGCACGTGTTTTTACTCGACTAGCCTGCGGGATGCATCCTCTCGCACGTGTTTTTGCTCGACTAGCCTGCGGGATGCATCCTCTCGCACGTGTTTGTGCTCGACTAGCCTGCGGGATGCATCCTCTCGCACGTGTTTTTACTCGACTAGCCTGCGGGATGCATCCTCTCGCACGTGTTTTTGCTCGACTAGCCTGCGGGATGCATCCTCTCGCACGTGTTTTTGCTCGACTAGCCTGCGGGATGCATCCTCTCGCACGTGTTTTTACTCGACTAGCCTGCGGGATGCATCCTCTCGCACGTGTTTTTGCTCGACTAGCCTGCGGGATGCATCCTCTCGCACGTGTTTTTACTCGACTAGCCTGCGGGATGCATCCTCTCGCACGTGTTTTTACTCGACTACCCTGCGGGATGCATCCTCTCGCACGTGTTTTTGCTCGACTAGCCATGCGCATCCCAAAAAACCTGCGCATGCGCATCCCAAAAAACCTGCGCATGCGCATCCCAAAAAACCTGCGCATGCGCATCCCACAAAACCTGCGTATGCGCATCCCACAAAACCTCGCACGTGTTTTTACTCGACTAGCCTGCGGGATGCATCCTCTCGCACGTGTTTTTACTCGACTAGCCTGCGGGATGCATCGTCTCGCACGTGTTTTTACTCGACTAGCCTGCGGGATGCATCCTCTCGCACGTGTTTTTGCTCGACTAGCCATGCGCATCCCAAAAAATCTGCGCATGCGTATCCCACAAAACCTGCGCATGCGCATCACACAAAACCTCGCACGTGCTTGTGCTCGACTAGCCTGCGGGATGCATCCTTTCGCACGTGTTTTTACTCGACTAGCCTGCGGGATGCATCGTCTCGCACGTGTTTTTACTCGACTAGCCTGCGGGATGCATCCTCTCGCACGTGTTTTTGCTCGACTAGCCATGCGCATCCCAAAAAACCTGCGCATGCGCATCCCAAAAAATCTGCGCATGCGCATCCCACAAAACCTCGCACGTGTTTGTGCTCGACTAGCCTGCGGGATGCATCCTTTCGCACGTGTTTTTACTTGACTAGCCTGCGGGATGCATCCTCTCGCACGTGTTTTTGCTCGACTAGCCTGCGGGATGCATCCTCTCGCACGTGTTTGTGCTCGACTAGCCTGCGGGATGCATCCTCTCGCACGTGTTTTTACTCGTCTAGCCTGCGGGATGCATCCTCTCGCATGTGTTTTTGCTCGACTAGCCTGCGGGATGCATCCTCTCGCACGTGTTTTTGCTCGACTAGCCTGCGGGATGCATCCTCTCGCACGTGTTTTTGCTCGACTAGCCATGCGCATCCCAAAAAACCTGCGCATGCGCATCCCAACAAATCTGCGCATGCGCATCCCACAAAACCTGCGCATGCGCATCCCACAAAACCTCGCACGTGTTTGTGCTCGACTAGCCTGCGGGATGCATCCTTTCGCACGTGTTTTTACTCGACTAGCCTGCGGGATGCATCCTCTCGCACGTGTTTGTGCTCGACTAGCCTGCGGGATGCATCCTCTCGCACGTGTTTTTGCTCGACTAGCCTGCGGGATGCATCCTCTCGCACGTGTTTTTACTCGACTAGCCTGCGGGATGCATCCTCTCGCACGTGTTTTTGCTCGACTAGCCTGCGGGATGCATCCTCTCGCACGTGTTTTTGCTCGACTAGGCATGCGCATCCCAAAAAACCTGCGCATGCGCATCCCACAAAACCTGCGCATGCGCATCCCACAAAACCTCGCACGTGTTTGTGCTCGACTAGCCTGCGGGATGCATCCTTTCGCACGTGTTTTTACTCGACTAGCCTGCGGGATGCATCCTCTCGCACGTGTTTTTGCTCGACTAGCCTGCGGGATGCATCCTCTCGCACGTGTTTGTGCTCGACTAGCCTGCGGGATGCATCCTCTCGCACGTGTTTTTACTCGACTAGCCTGCGGGATGCATCCTCTCGCACGTGTTTTTGCTCGACTAGCCTGCGGGATGCATCCTCTCGCACGTGTTTTTGCTCGACTAGCCTGCGGGATGCATCCTCTCGCACGTGTTTTTACTCGACTAGCCTGCGGGATGCATCCTCTCGCACGTGTTTTTGCTCGACTAGCCTGCGGGATGCATCCTCTCGCACGTGTTTTTACTCGACTAGCCTGCGGGATGCATCCTCTCGCACGTGTTTTTACTCGACTACCCTGCGGGATGCATCCTCTCGCACGTGTTTTTGCTCGACTAGCCATGCGCATCCCAAAAAACCTGCGCATGCGCATCCCAAAAAACCTGCGCATGCGCATCCCAAAAAACCTGCGCATGCGCATCCCAAAAAACCTGCGCATGCGCATCCCACAAAACCTGCGTATGCGCATCCCACAAAACCTCGCACGTGTTTTTACTCGACTAGCCTGCGGGATGCATCCTCTCGCACGTGTTTTTACTCGACTAGCCTGCGGGATGCATCGTCTCGCACGTGTTTTTACTCGACTAGCCTGCGGGATGCATCCTCTCGCACGTGTTTTTGCTCGACTAGCCATGCGCATCCCAAAAAATCTGCGCATGCGTATCCCACAAAACCTGCGCATGCGCATCACACAAAACCTCGCACGTGCTTGTGCTCGACTAGCCTGCGGGATGCATCCTTTCGCACGTGTTTTTACTCGACTAGCCTGCGGGATGCATCCTCTCGCACGTGTTTGTGCTCGACTAGCCTGCGGGATGCATCCTTTCGCACGTGTTTTTACTCGAGTAGCCTGCGGGATGCATCCTCTCGCACGTGTTTTTGCTCGACTAGCCTGCGGGATGCATCCTCTCGCACGTGTTTGTGCTCGACTAGCCTGCGGGATGCATCCTCTCGCACGTGTTTTTGCTCGACTAGCCATGCGCATCCCAAAAAACCTGCACATGCGCATCCCAAAAAACCTGCGCATGCGCATCCCAAAAAATCTGCGCATGCGCATCCCACAAAACCTGCGCATGCGCATCCCACAAAACCTCGCACGTGTTTGTGCTCGACTAGCCTGCGGGATGCATCCTCTCGCACGTGTTTGTGCTCGACTAGCCTGCGGGATGCATCCTTTCGCACGTGTTTTTACTTGACTAGCCTGCGGGATGCATCCTCTCGCACGTGTTTTTGCTCGACTAGCCTGCGGGATGCATCCTCTCGCACGTGTTTGTGCTCGACTAGCCTGCGGGATGCATCCTCTCGCACGTGTTTTTACTCGTCTAGCCTGCGGGATGCATCCTCTCGCATGTGTTTTTGCTCGACTAGCCTGCGGGATGCATCCTCTCGCACGTGTTTTTGCTCGACTAGCCTGCGGGATGCATCCTCTCGCACGTGTTTTTGCTCGACTAGCCATGCGCATCCCAAAAAACCTGCGCATGCGCATCCCAAAAAATCTGCGCATGCGCATCCCACAAAACCTGCGCATGCGCATCCCACAAAACCTCGCACGTGTTTGTGCTCGACTAGCCTGCGGGATGCATCCTCTCGCACGTGTTTTTGCTCGACTAGCCTGCGGGATGCATCCTCTCGCACGTGTTTTTACTCGACTAGCCTGCGGGATGCATCCTCTCGCACGTGTTTTTGCTCGACTAGCCTGCGGGATGCATCCTCTCGCACGTGTTTTTGCTCGACTAGGCATGCGCATCCCAAAAAACCTGCGCATGCGCATCCCACAAAACCTGCGCATGCGCATCCCACAAAACCTCGCACGTGTTTGTGCTCGACTAGCCTGCGGGATGCATCCTTTCGCACGTGTTTTTACTCGACTAGCCTGCGGGATGCATCCTCTCGCACGTGTTTTTGCTCGACTAGCCTGCGGGATGCATCCTCTCGCACGTGTTTGTGCTCGACTAGCCTGCGGGATGCATCCTCTCGCACGTGTTTTTACTCGACTAGCCTGCGGGATGCATCCTCTCGCACGTGTTTTTGCTCGACTAGCCTGCGGGATGCATCCTCTCGCACGTGTTTTTGCTCGACTAGCCTGCGGGATGCATCCTCTCGCACGTGTTTTTACTCGACTAGCCTGCGGGATGCATCCTCTCGCACGTGTTTTTGCTCGACTAGCCTGCGGGATGCATCCTCTCGCACGTGTTTTTACTCGACTAGCCTGCGGGATGCATCCTCTCGCACGTGTTTTTACTCGACTACCCTGCGGGATGCATCCTCTCGCACGTGTTTTTGCTCGACTAGCCATGCGCATCCCAAAAAACCTGCGCATGCGCATCCCAAAAAACCTGCGCATGCGCATCCCAAAAAACCTGCGCATGCGCATCCCACAAAACCTGCGTATGCGCATCCCACAAAACCTCGCACGTGTTTTTACTCGACTAGCCTGCGGGATGCATCCTCTCGCACGTGTTTTTACTCGACTAGCCTGCGGGATGCATCGTCTCGCACGTGTTTTTACTCGACTAGCCTGCGGGATGCATCCTCTCGCACGTGTTTTTGCTCGACTAGCCATGCGCATCCCAAAAAATCTGCGCATGCGTATCCCACAAAACCTGCGCATGCGCATCACACAAAACCTCGCACGTGCTTGTGCTCGACTAGCCTGCGGGATGCATCCTTTCGCACGTGTTTTTACTCGACTAGCCTGCGGGATGCATCGTCTCGCACGTGTTTTTACTCGACTAGCCTGCGGGATGCATCCTCTCGCACGTGTTTTTGCTCGACTAGCCATGCGCATCCCAAAAAACCTGCGCATGCGCATCCCAAAAAATCTGCGCATGCGCATCCCACAAAACCTCGCACGTGTTTGTGCTCGACTAGCCTGCGGGATGCATCCTTTCGCACGTGTTTTTACTTGACTAGCCTGCGGGATGCATCCTCTCGCACGTGTTTTTGCTCGACTAGCCTGCGGGATGCATCCTCTCGCACGTATTTGTGCTCGACTAGCCTGCGGGATGCATCCTCTCGCACGTGTTTTTACTCGTCTAGCCTGCGGGATGCATCCTCTCGCATGTGTTTTTGCTCGACTAGCCTGCGGGATGCATCCTCTCGCACGTGTTTTTGCTCGACTAGCCTGCGGGATGCATCCTCTCGCACGTGTTTTTGCTCGACTAGCCATGCGCATCCCAAAAAACCTGCGCATGCGCATCCCAACAAATCTGCGCATGCGCATCCCACAAAACCTGCGCATGCGCATCCCACAAAACCTCGCACGTGTTTGTGCTCGACTAGCCTGCGGGATGCATCCTTTCGCACGTGTTTTTACTCGACTAGCCTGCGGGATGCATCCTCTCGCACGTGTTTGTGCTCGACTAGCCTGCGGGATGCATCCTCTCGCACGTGTTTTTGCTCGACTAGCCTGCGGGATGCATCCTCTCGCACGTGTTTTTACTCGACTAGCCTGCGGGATGCATCCTCTCGCACGTGTTTTTGCTCGACTAGCCTGCGGGATGCATCCTCTCGCACGTGTTTTTGCTCGACTAGGCATGCGCATCCCAAAAAACCTGCGCATGCGCATCCCACAAAACCTGCGCATGCGCATCCCACAAAACCTCGCACGTGTTTGTGCTCGACTAGCCTGCGGGATGCATCCTTTCGCACGTGTTTTTACTCGACTAGCCTGCGGGATGCATCCTCTCGCACGTGTTTTTGCTCGACTAGCCTGCGGGATGCATCCTCTCGCACGTGTTTGTGCTCGACTAGCCTGCGGGATGCATCCTCTCGCACGTGTTTTTACTCGACTAGCCTGCGGGATGCATCCTCTCGCACGTGTTTTTGCTCGACTAGCCTGCGGGATGCATCCTCTCGCACGTGTTTTTGCTCGACTAGCCTGCGGGATGCATCCTCTCGCACGTGTTTTTACTCGACTAGCCTGCGGGATGCATCCTCTCGCACGTGTTTTTGCTCGACTAGCCTGCGGGATGCATCCTCTCGCACGTGTTTTTACTCGACTAGCCTGCGGGATGCATCCTCTCGCACGTGTTTTTACTCGACTACCCTGCGGGATGCATCCTCTCGCACGTGTTTTTGCTCGACTAGCCATGCGCATCCCAAAAAACCTGCGCATGCGCATCCCAAAAAACCTGCGCATGCGCATCCCAAAAAACCTGCGCATGCGCATCCCAAAAAACCTGCGCATGCGCATCCCACAAAACCTGCGTATGCGCATCCCACAAAACCTCGCACGTGTTTTTACTCGACTAGCCTGCGGGATGCATCCTCTCGCACGTGTTTTTACTCGACTAGCCTGCGGGATGCATCGTCTCGCACGTGTTTTTACTCGACTAGCCTGCGGGATGCATCCTCTCGCACGTGTTTTTGCTCGACTAGCCATGCGCATCCCAAAAAATCTGCGCATGCGTATCCCACAAAACCTGCGCATGCGCATCACACAAAACCTCGCACGTGCTTGTGCTCGACTAGCCTGCGGGATGCATCCTTTCGCACGTGTTTTTACTCGACTAGCCTGCGGGATGCATCCTCTCGCACGTGTTTGTGCTCGACTAGCCTGCGGGATGCATCCTTTCGCACGTGTTTTTACTCGACTAGCCTGCGGGATGCATCCTCTCGCACGTGTTTTTGCTCGACTAGCCTGCGGGATGCATCCTCTCGCACGTGTTTGTGCTCGACTAGCCTGCGGGATGCATCCTCTCGCACGTGTTTTTGCTCGACTAGCCATGCGCATCCCAAAAAACCTGCACATGCGCATCCCAAAAAACCTGCGCATGCGCATCCCAAAAAATCTGCGCATGCGCATCCCACAAAACCTGCGCATGCGCATCCCACAAAACCTCGCACGTGTTTGTGCTCGACTAGCCTGCGGGATGCATCCTCTCGCACGTGTTTTTGCTCGACTAGCCTGCGGGATGCATCCTCTCGCACGTGTTTGTGCTCGACTAGCCTGCGGGATGCATCCTCTCGCACGTGTTTTTACTCGACTAGCCATGCGCATCCCAAAAAACCTGCGCATGCGCATCCCAAAAAACCTGCGCATGCGCATCCCACAAAACCTGCGTATGCGCATCGCACAAAACCTCGCACGTGTTTTTACTCGACTAGCCTGCGGGATGCATCCTCTCGCACGTGTTTTTACTCGACTAGCCTGCGGGATGCATCCTCTCGCACGTGTTTTTGCTCGACTAGCCATGCGCATCCCAAAAAACCTGCGCATGCGCATCCCACAAAACCTGCGCATGCGCATCCCACAAAACCTCGCACGTGTTTGTGCTCGACTAGCCTGCGGGATGCATCCTTTCGCACGTGTTTTTACTCGACTAGCCTGCGGGATGCATCCTCTCGCACGTGTTTTTGCTCGACTAGCCTGCGGGATGCATCCTCTCGCACGTGTTTGTGCTCGACTAGCCTGCGGGATGCATCCTCTCGCACGTGTTTTTACTCGACTAGCCTGCGGGATGCATCCTCTCGCACGTGTTTTTGCTCGGCTAGCCTGCGGGATGCATCCTCTCGCACGTGTTTTTGCTCGGCTAGCCTGCGGGATGCATCCTCTCGCACGTGTTTTTGCTCGACTAGCCATGCGCATCCCAAAAAACCTGCGCATGCGCATCCCAAAAAACCTGCGCATGCGCATCCCACAAAACCTCGCACGTGTTTTTACTCGACTAGCCTGCGGGATGCATCCTCTCGCACGTGTTTTTACTCGACTAGCCTGCGGGATGCATCCTCTCGCACGTGTTTTTGCTCGACTAGCCTGCGGGATGCATCCTCTCGCACGTGTTTGTGCTCGACTAGCCTGCGGGATGCATCCTCTCGCACGTGTTTTTGCTCGACTAGCCATGCGCATCCCAAAAAACCTGCACATGCGCATCCCAAAAAACCTGCGCATGCGCATCCCAAAAAATCTGCGCATGCGCATCCCACAAAACCTGCGCATGCGCATCCCACAAAACCTCGCACGTGTTTGTGCTCGACTAGCCTGCGGGATGCATCCTTTCGCACGTGTTTTTACTCGACTAGCCTGCGGGATGCATCCTCTCGCACGTGTTTTTGCTCGACTAGCCTGCGGGATGCATCCTCTCGCACGTGTTTGTGCTCGACTAGCCTGCGGGATGCATCCTCTCGCACGTGTTTTTACTCGACTAGCCTGCGGGATGCATCCTCTCGCACGTGTTTTTGCTCGACTAGCCTGCGGGATGCATCCTCTCGCACGTGTTTTTGCTCGACTAGCCTGCGGGATGCATCCTCTCGCACGTGTTTTTGCTCGACTAGACATGCGCATCCCAAAAAACCTGCGCATGCGCATCCCAAAAAACCTGCGCATGCGCATCAAACAAAACCTGCGCATGCGCATCCAACAAAACCTCGCACGTGTTTTTACTCGACTAGCCTGCGGGATGCATCCTCTCGCACGTGTTTTTACTCGACTAGCCTGCGGGATGCATCCTCTCGCACGTGTTTCTACTCGACTAGCCTGCGGGATGCATCCTCTCGCACGTGTTTTTATTCGACTAGCCTGCGGGATGCATCGTCTCGCACGTGTTTTAACTCGACTAGCCTGCGGGATGCATCCTCTCGCACGTGTTTTTGCTCGACTACCCATGCGCATCCCAAAAAACCTGCGCATGCGCATCCCAAAAAATCTGCGCATGCGCATCCCACAAAACCTGCGCATGCGCATCCCACAAAACCTCGCACGTGTTTGTGCTCGACTAGCCTGCGGGATGCATCCTTTCGCACGTGTTTTTACTCGACTAGCCTGCGGGATGCATCCTCTCGCACGTGTTTTTGCTCGACTAGCCTGCGGGATGCATCCTCTCGCACGTGTTTGTGCTCGACTAGCCTGCGGGATGCATCCTCTCGCACGTGTTTTTGCTCGACTAGCCTGCGGGATGCATCCTCTCGCACGTGTTTTTACTCGACTAGCCTGCGGGATGCATCCTCTCGCACGTATTTTTACTCGACTACCCTGCGGGATGCATCCTCTCGCACGTGTTTTTGCTCGACTAGCCATGCGCATCCCAAAAAACCTGCGCATGCGCATCCCAAAAAACCTGCGCATGCGCATCCCAAAAAACCTGCGCATGCGCATCCCACAAAACCTCGCACGTGTTTTTACTCGACTAGCCTGCGGGATGCATCCTCTCGCACGTGTTTTTACTCGACTAGCCTGCGGGATGCATCCTCTCGCACGTGTTTTTACTCGACTAGCCTGCGGGATGCATCCTCTCGCACGTGTTTTTACTCGACTAGCCTGCGGGATGCATCGTCTCGCACGTGTTTTTACTCGACTAGCCTGCGGGATGCATCCTCTCGCACGTGTTTTTGCTCGACTAGCCATGCGCATCCCAAAAAACCTGCGCATGCGCATCCCACAAAACCTGCGCATGCGCATCCCACAAAACCTCGCACGTGTTTGTGCTCGACTAGCCTGCGGGATGCATCCTTTCGCACGTGTTTTTACTCGACTAGCCTGCGGGATGCATCCTCTCGCACGTGTTTTTGCTCGACTAGCCTGCGGGATGCATCCTCTCGCACGTGTTTGTGCTCGACTAGCCTGCGGGATGCATCCTCTCGCACGTGTTTTTACTCGACTAGCCTGCGGGATGCATCCTCTCGCACGTGTTTTTGCTCGGCTAGCCTGCGGGATGCATCCTCTCGCACGTGTTTTTGCTCGGCTAGCCTGCGGGATGCATCCTCTCGCACGTGTTTTTGCTCCACTAGCCATGCGCATCCCAAAAAACCTGCGCATGCGCATCCCAAAAAACCTGCGCATGCGCATCCCACAAAACCTCGCACGTGTTTTTACTCGACTAGCCTGCGGGATGCATCCTCTCGCACGTGTTTTTACTCGACTAGCCTGCGGGATGCATCGTCTCGCACGTGTTTTTACTCGACTAGCCTGCGGGATGCATCCTCTCGCACGTGTTTTTGCTCGACTAGCCATGCGCATCCCAAAAAACCTGCGCATGCGCATCCCAAAAAATCTGCGCATGCGCATCCCACAAAACCTCGCACGTGTTTGTGCTCGACTAGCCTGCGGGATGCATCCTTTCGCACGTGTTTTTACTTGACTAGCCTGCGGGATGCATCCTCTCGCACGTGTTTTTGCTCGACTAGCCTGCGGGATGCATCCTCTCGCACGTGTTTGTGCTCGACTAGCCTGCGGGATGCATCCTCTCGCACGTGTTTTTACTCGTCTAGCCTGCGGGATGCATCCTCTCGCATGTGTTTTTGCTCGACTAGCCTGCGGGATGCATCCTCTCGCACGTGTTTTTGCTCGACTAGCCTGCGGGATGCATCCTCTCGCACGTGTTTTTGCTCGACTAGCCATGCGCATCCCAAAAAACCTGCGCATGCGCATCCCAAAAAATCTGCGCATGCGCATCCCACAAAACCTGCGCATGCGCATCCCACAAAACCTCGCACGTGTTTGTGCTCGACTAGCCTGCGGGATGCATCCTTTCGCACGTGTTTTTACTCGACTAGCCTGCGGGATGCATCCTCTCGCACGTGTTTGTGCTCGACTAGCCTGCGGGATGCATCCTCTCGCACGTGTTTTTGCTCGACTAGCCTGCGGGATGCATCCTCTCGCACGTGTTTTTACTCGACTAGCCTGCGGGATGCATCCTCTCGCACGTGTTTTTGCTCGACTAGCCTGCGGGATGCATCCTCTCGCACGTGTTTTTGCTCGACTAGGCATGCGCATCCCAAAAAACCTGCGCATGCGCATCCCACAAAACCTGCGCATGCGCATCCCACAAAACCTCGCACGTGTTTGTGCTCGACTAGCCTGCGGGATGCATCCTTTCGCACGTGTTTTTACTCGACTAGCCTGCGGGATGCATCCTCTCGCACGTGTTTTTGCTCGACTAGCCTGCGGGATGCATCCTCTCGCACGTGTTTGTGCTCGACTAGCCTGCGGGATGCATCCTCTCGCACGTGTTTTTACTCGACTAGCCTGCGGGATGCATCCTCTCGCACGTGTTTTTGCTCGACTAGCCTGCGGGATGCATCCTCTCGCACGTGTTTTTGCTCGACTAGCCTGCGGGATGCATCCTCTCGCACGTGTTTTTACTCGACTAGCCTGCGGGATGCATCCTCTCGCACGTGTTTTTGCTCGACTAGCCTGCGGGATGCATCCTCTCGCACGTGTTTTTACTCGACTAGCCTGCGGGATGCATCCTCTCGCACGTGTTTTTACTCGACTACCCTGCGGGATGCATCCTCTCGCACGTGTTTTTGCTCGACTAGCCATGCGCATCCCAAAAAACCTGCGCATGCGCATCCCAAAAAACCTGCGCATGCGCATCCCAAAAAACCTGCGCATGCGCATCCCACAAAACCTGCGTATGCGCATCCCACAAAACCTCGCACGTGTTTTTACTCGACTAGCCTGCGGGATGCATCCTCTCGCACGTGTTTTTACTCGACTAGCCTGCGGGATGCATCGTCTCGCACGTGTTTTTACTCGACTAGCCTGCGGGATGCATCCTCTCGCACGTGTTTTTGCTCGACTAGCCATGCGCATCCCAAAAAATCTGCGCATGCGTATCCCACAAAACCTGCGCATGCGCATCACACAAAACCTCGCACGTGCTTGTGCTCGACTAGCCTGCGGGATGCATCCTTTCGCACGTGTTTTTACTCGACTAGCCTGCGGGATGCATCGTCTCGCACGTGTTTTTACTCGACTAGCCTGCGGGATGCATCCTCTCGCACGTGTTTTTGCTCGACTAGCCATGCGCATCCCAAAAAACCTGCGCATGCGCATCCCAAAAAATCTGCGCATGCGCATCCCACAAAACCTCGCACGTGTTTGTGCTCGACTAGCCTGCGGGATGCATCCTTTCGCACGTGTTTTTACTTGACTAGCCTGCGGGATGCATCCTCTCGCACGTGTTTTTGCTCGACTAGCCTGCGGGATGCATCCTCTCGCACGTGTTTGTGCTCGACTAGCCTGCGGGATGCATCCTCTCGCACGTGTTTTTACTCGTCTAGCCTGCGGGATGCATCCTCTCGCATGTGTTTTTGCTCGACTAGCCTGCGGGATGCATCCTCTCGCACGTGTTTTTGCTCGACTAGCCTGCGGGATGCATCCTCTCGCACGTGTTTTTGCTCGACTAGCCATGCGCATCCCAAAAAACCTGCGCATGCGCATCCCAACAAATCTGCGCATGCGCATCCCACAAAACCTGCGCATGCGCATCCCACAAAACCTCGCACGTGTTTGTGCTCGACTAGCCTGCGGGATGCATCCTTTCGCACGTGTTTTTACTCGACTAGCCTGCGGGATGCATCCTCTCGCACGTGTTTGTGCTCGACTAGCCTGCGGGATGCATCCTCTCGCACGTGTTTTTGCTCGACTAGCCTGCGGGATGCATCCTCTCGCACGTGTTTTTACTCGACTAGCCTGCGGGATGCATCCTCTCGCACGTGTTTTTGCTCGACTAGCCTGCGGGATGCATCCTCTCGCACGTGTTTTTGCTCGACTAGGCATGCGCATCCCAAAAAACCTGCGCATGCGCATCCCACAAAACCTGCGCATGCGCATCCCACAAAACCTCGCACGTGTTTGTGCTCGACTAGCCTGCGGGATGCATCCTTTCGCACGTGTTTTTACTCGACTAGCCTGCGGGATGCATCCTCTCGCACGTGTTTTTGCTCGACTAGCCTGCGGGATGCATCCTCTCGCACGTGTTTGTGCTCGACTAGCCTGCGGGATGCATCCTCTCGCACGTGTTTTTACTCGACTAGCCTGCGGGATGCATCCTCTCGCACGTGTTTTTGCTCGACTAGCCTGCGGGATGCATCCTCTCGCACGTGTTTTTGCTCGACTAGCCTGCGGGATGCATCCTCTCGCACGTGTTTTTACTCGACTAGCCTGCGGGATGCATCCTCTCGCACGTCTTTTTGCTCGACTAGCCTGCGGGATGCATCCTCTCGCACGTGTTTTTACTCGACTAGCCTGCGGGATGCATCCTCTCGCACGTGTTTTTACTCGACTACCCTGCGGGATGCATCCTCTCGCACGTGTTTTTGCTCGACTAGCCATGCGCATCCCAAAAAACCTGCGCATGCGCATCCCAAAAAACCTGCGCATGCGCATCCCAAAAAACCTGCGCATGCGCATCCCACAAAACCTGCGTATGCGCATCCCACAAAACCTCGCACGTGTTTTTACTCGACTAGCCTGCGGGATGCATCCTCTCGCACGTGTTTTTACTCGACTAGCCTGCGGGATGCATCGTCTCGCACGTGTTTTTACTCGACTAGCCTGCGGGATGCATCCTCTCGCACGTGTTTTTGCTCGACTAGCCATGCGCATCCCAAAAAATCTGCGCATGCGTATCCCACAAAACCTGCGCATGCGCATCACACAAAACCTCGCACGTGCTTGTGCTCGACTAGCCTGCGGGATGCATCCTTTCGCACGTGTTTTTACTCGACTAGCCTGCGGGATGCATCCTCTCGCACGTGTTTGTGCTCGACTAGCCTGCGGGATGCATCCTTTCGCACGTGTTTTTACTCGACTAGCCTGCGGGATGCATCCTCTCGCACGTGTTTTTGCTCGACTAGCCTGCGGGATGCATCCTCTCGCACGTGTTTGTGCTCGACTAGCCTGCGGGATGCATCCTCTCGCACGTGTTTTTGCTCGACTAGCCATGCGCATCCCAAAAAACCTGCACATGCGCATCCCAAAAAACCTGCGCATGCGCATCCCAAAAAATCTGCGCATGCGCATCCCACAAAACCTGCGCATGCGCATCCCACAAAACCTCGCACGTGTTTGTGCTCGACTAGCCTGCGGGATGCATCCTCTCGCACGTGTTTTTGCTCGACTAGCCTGCGGGATGCATCCTCTCGCACGTGTTTGTGCTCGACTAGCCTGCGGGATGCATCCTCTCGCACGTGTTTTTACTCGACTAGCCTGCGGGATGCATCCTCTCGCACGTGTTTTTACTCGACTAGCCTGCGGGATGCATCCTCTCGCACGTATTTTTACTCGACTACCCTGCGGGATGCATCCTCTCGCACGTGTTTTTGCTCGACTAGCCATGCGCATCCCAAAAAACCTGCGCATGCGCATCCCAAAAAACCTGCGCATGCGCATCCCAAAAAACCTGCGCATGCGCATCCCACAAAACCTGCGTATGCGCATCCCACAAAACCTCGCACGTGTTTTTACTCGACTAGCCTGCGGGATGCATCCTCTCGCACGTGTTTTTACTCGACTAGCCTGCGGGATGCATCGTCTCGCACGTGTTTTTACTCGACTAGCCTGCGGGATGCATCCTCTCGCACGTGTTTTTGCTCGACTAGCCATGCGCATCCCAAAAAACCTGCGCATGCGCATCCCACAAAACCTGCGCATGCGCATCCCACAAAACCTCGCACGTGTTTGTGCTCGACTAGCCTGCGGGATGCATCCTTTCGCACGTGTTTTTACTCGACTAGCCTGCGGGATGCATCCTCTCGCACGTGTTTTTGCTCGACTAGCCTGCGGGATGCATCCTCTCGCACGTGTTTGTGCTCGACTAGCCTGCGGGATGCATCCTCTCGCACGTGTTTTTACTCGACTAGCCTGCGGGATGCATCCTCTCGCACGTGTTTTTGCTCGGCTAGCCTGCGGGATGCATCCTCTCGCACGTGTTTTTGCTCGACTAGCCATGCGCATCCCAAAAAACCTGCGCATGCGCATCCCAAAAAACCTGCGCATGCGCATCCCACAAAACCTCGCACGTGTTTTTACTCGACTAGTGTTTGGGATTGGCTGAGTGCGTCAGTCGCGTCGGCTCATTCATCTTTTCTCGATCACGCTATTGGCTGCCTTTCGAGTGACAGCGAGATCTAGGATCGATCAGCGTCTCGCGGAGTCATAGGCCAGCGCCGTCGATATCGATTACGTTCGATTATCGACCCGCGCTAGAGTGATTGGCGGATCGTCCGATCGATCCTCCAATCACGCGCTCGGCGGTTTTCGGCTAACGGTCAGCTGATCGACCGAAAATCACTTCGTTTTCGGTGTTTCTAACGATAACACGTAGTCACGAACATCGCTCTCACTCACACTCGAAAGACATCGCGTCTGCTTGACCGGTTTTTCTAGTGTACTTCTATTCGCGCTCTTTATCGATTCGTAAAGAACCGTACGCTAAAACGGCTACCGCTAAGTTACAACAAAACTCTTTATTGTAAAGGTTCATCCACGTACTTCGGGGTGTATTTACATTTCATTTCGCACAAGTTCGTTTGGGAGTCGACGATCCCCGTTCGGGAAAAATAAAGTGACGTTTTCTGTGAAGTGGTTCGTTCTCCCTTTTCTTGTCCGAAACATTTGGTCCTTCGAGCCGGATTCAGCGCTGCAGCTCCTCTGACAGTTATTATCCGTTTAATATTCAAATCTTCTCGTGCTTCAACCTCGTGCTACACAATGGCTGACCTCATCGAACATCAACATACCCTAGCTAGACGGATATCTCGCGTGGTGTCCAATATCAAGAAGAAGGGAAAGGCCAATATCTACCTGGAACTACTTCAGACTGGCCAAAAAATGCTCGATCAACTGTGGGATGACTATCGCCAGGGTGATACAGAGTTGAGATCTGCCGCTAAAATAGACAAGGAACTATTTGAAAGTCGCTATTTCGTTGAGGACGAATACGAGGAGACTCAAGAAGACTATACTGACCAGTACTCACTGCTACAATCATTGATTTCCCAATTCAAGGAATCTGCAACCGAAAAGGGATCAGAAAATTCAAAGCCAACGGTCGTCGAGACCGTTGCACCGAGGTCACGCGCCGTGTTGCCAAAAATGGGTCTTCCCATCTTTGGAGGTCAATACAAGGACTGGCCATCTTTTCGGGATTTATTTACTTCCCTCATCATCAACGATGTGACTCTTTCTCCTGTCGAACGCCTTCATTATTTGAAAGCCTGTATGAAGGGCAGCGCCGCGTCTCTTCTGAAAAACATCAAGACGACCGCTGATAACTTTAAAGTTGCTTGGGAAAAGTTAATAAGTCGATTCGAGAATCGCCGACTTCTGGTACAGGCTCAAATCAGACTACTTGCTTCACTATCTCCGGTCAAAAGGGAATCATCTATCGAATTGCAGCAGCTCTTTGATCAAACGTTCGACGTCATAGATGCCCTCGATAATCTGGATCGACCTGTCACGAACGCCGTCGACTGGGTAGTCGAATTGACCGTCGAAAGGTTGGATACTCAGTCTCATCGTGAGTGGGAAGATTTAGTGAGGCAATCTAAGGAGCTCCCGACTCTAGAGGATCTACGAACGTTTATCGAAGGGCGCATACAAACCTGTGAGGCGTTAGAGGCTAAACGAAAGCAGCCTGATGAAGCCTCCCTCAACAAGAAATCCTCTTCCAAGGCCTTCAAGGTGCATCAGATATCGAAGGCGAACACTTCATTGCGGAACTGCAGCATCTGTCAAGGGGCGCACTTCGTCCTATTCTGCCCTCAATATAAGGAGAAGGATGCCGTCGAGCGGAAGGAAACGGCAAGTTCTCTGAAGCTTTGTCTAAACTGCCTGGGAAGGCATTCTATTAGTGACTGCAAGTCTGCCAAAAGATGTCAGAAGTGTGATGGGAAGCATCACACGACCATCCACGATGCCGAGTCAACGGGAGCTGTAGTACAGCACATCTCTACTCACGTGAGTCGACCTTCCTCTGTACTTCTCAGTACCGCTCGCGTGACAGTTTCAGGCTCCGGCGGACACGGCTTCCAAGCTCGCTCACTAATAGACCCCGGCAGCGAGGTTTCGCTCATTTCTGAGGCCCTGGCTCAGCGGCTCGGCGTCAAGAGGAGTCAAGCTCGGGTTCCTCTGCTCGGAGTCGGAGGGGCCAAGGCGAAGTTCACGAGAGGAAAATCTACACTGGTCCTCTCCTCTCACTGCGACGGTGACGTCAAATTCCAGATTCCGGTCTACATTATATCTGAGCTCTCTCGCTACAGGCCTCGAAATCTACCTGCTATCGTCGAGTGGCCGCACGTACAAGGGTTGACCCTTGCTGATCCTGCCTACCATCTTGCTGATCCAGTCGATGTTCTGCTTGGAGCTGATTCTTATAACCTCATACTTCGTGAGGGTGTCAAACGAGGGCCGCCTCATACTCCAGTGGCTCAGGAGACCGCACTTGGCTGGATACTGACGGGAGGAGTCGACTCGGAAGGCGGCGGCGAGGCAGCAGGTAGACTAGAGGTACCAGTACATCACTGTAATGTAGACCGCGAATTAATGGAAATGTTGAGCAGATTCTGGGAACAGGAGGAGATCGACACTTCGATCCCACACACAGCAGACGACCAACGGGCGGAGGAACACTTCGTTAACACTCACCTTCGTCAACCTGATGGCAGATTCTCGGTGCGACTACCATTCAGCAGCGCACCTGAGCTAGGAGACTCCCGTCGCATAGCATTGCGAACTCTGGAGTCTCTAAACGGCAGGTTTCGGCGATCTGCCGAATTCCAGGCAGCCTACACCGAGTTCCTGAAGGCCTACGAAACGCTGGGGCATATGGCAGCGGCGCAACATCCGATTCCGAGCAACGGGTACTACCTCCCTCATCACGGAGTGTTGCGAGAGGCCAGCGCAACGACTAAGTTGCGAGTTGTCTTCAACGGGTCCATGCCCTCTTCCAATGGGAAATCCATTAATGACTTCCTTCTCCGAGGTCCTAACCTGCTCCCAAATCTCGCCGACGTCCTGCTAAGGTGGCGTCGGCACGCTTTTGTGTTTTCAGCCGACATCGAGAAGATGTATCGGCAGATACTTGTCCACCCTGAAGATCGGCGATAGCAGCGGATCTTGTGGCAGCCTGAAAAAAGGGGAGGAGTCATTGATTACGAGCTGAGCACCGTCACTTACGGGCTCGCGTGTGCACCCTACCTTGCAATTCGTTGTTTACACCAGCTGGCCAAGGTGGAGGAGCAGCGGTATCCTCGTGGCTCTCGCATAGTACTACGAGACATCTATATGGACGATGTTCTCGCCGGAGCTGACTCCCTTCCTGAGGCAAGGCGACAACAAGCGGAACTTCGAGAGCTTCTCATGGCGGGCGGATTCCCACTTCGCAAGTGGGCATCCAACTCAAGGGGTCTGTTAGACGGACTCTCCAGCGACGAGCGGAAGGGAATCGTTGAATGGGATTCCCCAACCCATCACAGCGTCCTCGGCATAAAATGGCTACCTTCCGCTGACTGTTTTCAGGTTACCGCTGTGACTTCTCTAAAAAACGCAGGGTTCACTAAACGCTCTGTGCTCAGCGGAACAGCCCAGCTGTTCGACCCTCTCGGATGGCTGGCTCCAGTCACCATCGTCGCCAAGGTCCTAATGCAGTCGTTGTGGCTCCTAAAGGTCGACTGGGACACACCGTTGCCAGAAAAGGAGGAGGTGATGTGGCAGCAGTTCCAGCAACAACTCCCTGCACTGCAGACTATTCGAGTCCCGCGATGGCTCGGAACCAATTCTGCCACGCAGCCTCTCGAAATCCACGGGTTCGCTGATGCATCCGAGCGAGCCTACGCAGCCGTGGTGTATTCCCGGACCATTAACGCTCAAGGAGTCGTGACAGTCTCCATGATTGTCGCCAAATCCAAGGTGGCTCCCTTGAAGCGGGTGTCTCTGCCCAGATTGGAGCTCTGTGCAGCTTTCCTGCTAGCCAGGCTCGTCGCGCACGTCACTAAGGCGCTCGATTGGCAAGAGGTCGATCTACACCTCTGGTCGGACTCATCCGTGGCACTCAGCTGGATCCGGGGGCATCCTTCTCGCTGGCCGACTTACGTGGCGAATAGGGTGGCTGAAATCCAGAGGATGCTGCCGCTAGCCCAGTGGCACCACGTGAGGAGCGCTGAAAATCCAGCTGATTGCGCTTCTCGAGGCCTGTCTCCCGCTGAGCTTCCCAGGTTCCAACTGTGGTGGCGAGGACCCGAGTGGCTCTCCTCACCAGATCCTCTCCCCGCTGTACCTGCCGAGGAGACAACCCACGAGGACGAGGAACTGAAGGCACATCACGTGACAACCCAGCGGGAGAAAACATCCGGCACGTTAATCGAGCGCTTCTCGAATCTAACGCGCCTGTTTCGAGTCCTGGGCTGGTGTCGTCGCTGGGCCCCTAGAAATCGAAAATCAGAATCAATTATCACTGCTACCGAAATGCAGGAAGTCAAATTGATTCTCCTGCGCTTGGAGCAGTCCGCTTCATTCTCCGAAGACATCGCCACTCTCCGCAGGAATCAACCCGTGGCAGCTAAAAGCAGATTGGCCAAACTCTGCCCATTCCTGGATGAGGACGGAGTCTTAAGAGTCGGAGGCCGCCTACAAGCTGCCAACCTTGCGTACGACCGGACGCATCCAGCTATTCTCCCTGACGAATCCCCTCTGGCTAAGTTGTGGGTCGACGCTGCTCACAAACGATGCCTGCACGGGGGGACACAGCTTACCCTGGCGACGCTACGCCAGGAGTGCTGGATTCTCAGAGGTCGCCCAATGGTAAAACACTGTATCCACCAATGCACCGTTTGTATTCGCTGGAAAGGGCAAACAGCCCAGCCAAAAATGGGAAACCTCCCACCAGCAAGAATAACACCGTGTCGTCCCTTTTTCAGATCTGGTGTCGATTATGCAGGACCAATACACCTTCGGTCTGGTCGGGGTCGTGGTCAGCTCACAGTTAAAGGATACATCGCCGTGTTCATCTGCCTTGTCACCAAGGCCGTGCACCTGGAGGCTGTGTCGGATGGATCGACCGAAACCTTCCTCGCTGCACTACGACGCTTTATCTCACGGCGAGGTCGCTGCCTAGAGCTGTACAGCGACTGCGGACGCAATTTCGTCGGCGCCAATCACGAGCTGCGCTCACTACTCCGAGAATCGACACAACAGGGAGGAGGTCCCTTCGCCGCAGCCTCCAGGGAAGGCATTTCCTGGAAATTCAACCCACCGTCTGCTCCACACTTTGGAGGAATCTGGGAAGCGGCGGTGAAATCCGTTAAGCATCACCTCCGTCGGATCATCGGCGAGCAGCGATTGACCTTTGAGGAGCTGACCACGCTCCTGACTGGCATCGAGGCTTGTTTAAACTCTAGAACTTTACAGCCGTTGTCCGACGACCCTGAGGATCCAGCAGCGCTGACTCCGGGACATTTCCTGATCGGGGAACCGCTCATCGCTCTTCCAGAGCCCAGCCTCGAGGAGCTTCCCGTCTCACGGTTATCTCGATGGCAGTTGATCCAGCAACTTCAGCAGCACTTCTGGAAACGCTGGTCTCGGGAGTATTTGAACACCTTGCAGACCAGAGGCAAGTGGCGTAAAACCAAAATTTCGATAAAGTCAGGATTTCTCTGCCTAGTTAAAAGTGAAATTCTACCTCCTACGCAATGGCCTCTCGCTCGGGTTGTTCACATACACCCTGGACCAGACGGCTCAGTTCGAGTTGCTACTGTCCGTACCTCAACTTCGCAATTTCTTCGTCCAGTACACAAGCTGATTCCTTTGTTAGCCCCTGACGACGAAGAGACGAGTACGGGGAGGGAACACGAGGCTGGACTCTCGAGCGACTCTCCCGATCAGTAGCTATTTTCACAAGCACAGAAAGCACGTGTTCGTCATACTTCACTTAATCCAGATTTCATTTTCGATTCACTTACCTCTGTACCACTTTCATCTTCACTGTAAATTCTCATTTCATCATCCATTAGTACACTTCACTTTTACTACGCTTCGTTTTTTTGGATACTACACTGGATGCCCTACGTTGCTGGCCCATTCAGCTCACCCAGCATCGCCTGACGTCATCGTCCTCCTGATTGGCCACAGTCTCTAGCCTCTCTAGTATTCAGTTTCGTCATTGGCGGACGAGGCGGGCGGAATGTTTGGGATTGGCTGAGTGCGTCAGTCGCGTCGGCTCATTCATCTTTTCTCGATCACGCTATTGGCTGCCTTTCGAGTGACAGCGAGATCTAGGATCGATCAGCGTCTCGCGGAGTCATAGGCCAGCGCCGTCGATATCGATTACGTTCGATTATCGACCCGCGCTAGAGTGATTGGCGGATCGTCCGATCGATCCTCCAATCACGCGCTCGGCGGTTTTCGGCTAACGGTCAGCTGATCGACCGAAAATCACTTCGTTTTCGGTGTTTCTAACGATAACACGTAGTCACGAACATCGCTCTCACTCACACTCGAAAGACATCGCGTCTGCTTGACCGGTTTTTCTAGTGTACTTCTATTCGCGCTCTTTATCGATTCGTAAAGAACCGTACGCTAAAACGGCTACCGCTAAGTTACAACAAAACTCTTTATTGTAAAGGTTCATCCACGTACTTCGGGGTGTATTTACATTTCATTTCGCACAAGTTCGTTTGGGAGTCGACGATCCCCGTTCGGGAAAAATAAAGTGACGTTTTCTGTGAAGTGGTTCGTTCTCCCTTTTCTTGTCCGAAACAACTAGCCTGCGGGATGCATCCTCTCGCACGTGTTTTTACTCGACTAGCCTGCGGGATGCATCGTCTCGCACGTGTTTTTACTCGACTAGCCTGCGGGATGCATCCTCTCGCACGTGTTTTTGCTCGACTAGCCATGCGCATCCCAAAAAACCTGCGCATGCGCATCCCAAAAAATCTGCGCATGCGCATCCCACAAAACCTCGCACGTGTTTGTGCTCGACTAGCCTGCGGGATGCATCCTTTCGCACGTGTTTTTACTCGACTAGCCTGCGGGATGCATCCTCTCGCACGTGTTTTTGCTCGACTAGCCTGCGGGATGCATCCTCTCGCACGTGTTTGTGCTCGACTAGCCTGCGGGATGCATCCTCTCGCACGTGTTTTTACTCGACTAGCCTGCGGGATGCATCCTCTCGCATGTGTTTTTGCTCGACTAGCCTGCGGGATGCATCCTCTCGCACGTGTTTTTGCTCGACTAGCCTGCGGGATGCATCCTCTCGCACGTGTTTTTGCTCGACTAGCCATGCGCATCCCAAAAAACCTGCGCATGCGCATCCCAAAAAATCTGCGCATGCGCATCCCACAAAACCTGCGCATGCGCATCCCAAAAAACCTCGCACGTGTTTGTGCTCGACTAGCCTGCGGGATGCATCCTTTCGCACGTGTTTTTACTCGACTAGCCTGCGGGATGCATCCTCTCGCACGTGTTTGTGCTCGACTAGCCTGCGGGATGCATCCTCTCGCACGTGTTTTTGCTCGACTAGCCTGCGGGATGCATCCTCTCGCACGTGTTTTTACTCGACTAGCCTGCGGGATGCATCCTCTCGCACGTGTTTTTGCTCGACTAGCCTGCGGGATGCATCCTCTCGCACGTGTTTCTACTCGACTAGCCTGCGGGATGCATCCTCTCGCACGTGTTTTTATTCGACTAGCCTGCGGGATGCATCGTCTCGCACGTGTTTTAACTCGACTAGCCTGCGGGATGCATCCTCTCGCACGTGTTTTTGCTCGACTACCCATGCGCATCCCAAAAAACCTGCGCATGCGCATCCCACAAAACCTGCGCATGCGCATCCCACAAAACCTCGCACGTGTTTGTGCTCGACTAGCCTGCGGGATGCATCCTTTCGCACGTGTTTTTACTCGACTAGCCTGCGGGATGCATCCTCTCGCACGTGTTTTTGCTCGACTAGCCTGCGGGATGCATCCTCTCGCACGTGTTTTTGCTCGACTAGCCATGCGCATCCCAAAAAACCTGCGCATGCGCATCCCAAAAAACCTGCGCATGCGCATCCCAAAAAATCTGCGCATGCGCATCCCACAAAACCTGCGCATGCGCATCCCACAAAACCTCGCACGTGTTTGTGCTCGACTAGCCTGCGGGATGCATCCTTTCGCACGTGTTTTTACTCGACTAGCCTGCGGGATGCATCCTCTCGCACGTGTTTGTGCTCGACTAGCCTGCGGGATGCATCCTCTCGCACGTGTTTTTGCTCGACTAGCCTGCGGGATGCATCCTCTCGCACGTGTTTTTACTCGACTAGCCTGCGGGATGCATCCTCTCGCACGTGTTTTTGCTCGACTAGCCTGCGGGATGCATCCTCTCGCACGTGTTTTTGCTCGACTAGGCATGCGCATCCCAAAAAACCTGCGCATGCGCATCCCACAAAACCTGCGCATGCGCATCCCACAAAACCTCGCACGTGTTTGTGCTCGACTAGCCTGCGGGATGCATCCTTTCGCACGTGTTTTTACTCGACTAGCCTGCGGGATGCATCCTCTCGCACGTGTTTTTGCTCGACTAGCCTGCGGGATGCATCCTCTCGCACGTGTTTTTGCTCGACTAGCCATGCGCATCCCAAAAAACCTGCGCATGCGCATCCCAAAAAACCTGCGCATGCGCATCCCAAAAAATCTGCGCATGCGCATCCCACAAAACCTGCGCATGCGCATCCCACAAAACCTCGCACGTGTTTGTGCTCGACTAGCCTGCGGGATGCATCCTTTCGCACGTGTTTTTACTCGACTAGC
The DNA here is from genome assembly GCF_051020765.1 of Lasioglossum baleicum. Lineage (NCBI taxonomy): Eukaryota > Metazoa > Arthropoda > Insecta > Hymenoptera > Halictidae > Lasioglossum > Lasioglossum baleicum. The sequence goes on from NW_027469084.1 coordinate 1,940,391, forward strand.
CTGCGGGATGCATCCTCTCGCACGTGTTTTTGCTCGACTAGCCTGCGGGATGCATCCTCTCGCACGTGTTTGTGCTCGACTAGCCTGCGGGATGCATCCTCTCGCACGTGTTTTTACTCGACTAGCCTGCGGGATGCATCCTCTCGCACGTGTTTTTGCTCGACTAGCCTGCGGGATGCATCCTCTCGCACGTGTTTGTGCTCGACTAGCCTGCGGGATGCATCCTCTCGCACGTGTTTTTGCTCGACTAGCCTGCGGGATGCATCCTCTCGCACGTGTTTTTACTCGACTAGCCTGCGGGATGCATCCTCTCGCACGTGTTTTTGCTCGACTAGCCTGCGGGATGCATCCTCTCGCACGTGTTTCTACTCGACTAGCCTGCGGGATGCATCCTCTCGCACGTGTTTTTATTCGACTAGCCTGCGGGATGCATCGTCTCGCACGTGTTTTAACTCGACTAGCCTGCGGGATGCATCCTCTCGCACGTGTTTTTGCTCGACTACCCATGCGCATCCCAAAAAACCTGCGCATGCGCATCCCACAAAACCTGCGCATGCGCATCCCACAAAACCTCGCACGTGTTTGTGCTCGACTAGCCTGCGGGATGCATCCTTTCGCACGTGTTTTTACTCGACTAGCCTGCGGGATGCATCCTCTCGCACGTGTTTTTGCTCGACTAGCCTGCGGGATGCATCCTCTCGCACGTGTTTTTGCTCGACTAGCCATGCGCATCCCAAAAAACCTGCGCATGCGCATCCCAAAAAACCTGCGCATGCGCATCCCAAAAAATCTGCGCATGCGCATCCCACAAAACCTGCGCATGCGCATCCCACAAAACCTCGCACGTGTTTGTGCTCGACTAGCCTGCGGGATGCATCCTTTCGCACGTGTTTTTACTCGACTAGCCTGCGGGATGCATCCTCTCGCACGTGTTTTTGCTCGGCTAGCCTGCGGGATGCATCCTCTCGCACGTGTTTGTGCTCGACTAGCCTGCGGGATGCATCCTCTCGCACGTGTTTTTACTCGACTAGCCTGCGGGATGCATCCTCTCGCACGTGTTTTTGCTCGACTAGCCTGCGGGATGCATCCTCTCGCACGTGTTTTTGCTCGACTAGCCTGCGGGATGCATCCTCTCGCACGTGTTTTTACTCGACTAGCCTGCGGGATGCATCCTCTCGCACGTGTTTTTGCTCGACTAGCCTGCGGGATGCATCCTCTCGCACGTGTTTTTGCTCGACTAGACATGCGCATCCCAAAAAACCTGCGCATGCGCATCCCAAAAAATCTGCGCATGCGCATCCCACAAAACCTGCGCATGCGCATCCCACAAAACCTCGCACGTGTTTTTACTCGACTAGCCTGCGGGATGCATCCTCTCGCACGTGTTTTTACTCGACTAGCCTGCGGGATGCATCCTCTCGCACGTGTTTCTACTCGACTAGCCTGCGGGATGCATCCTCTCGCACGTGTTTTTATTCGACTAGCCTGCGGGATGCATCGTCTCGCACGTGTTTTAACTCGACTAGCCTGCGGGATGCATCCTCTCGCACGTGTTTTGGCTCGACTACCCATGCGCATCCCAAAAAACCTGCGCATGCGCATCCCAAAAAATCTGCGCATGCGCATCCCACAAAACCTGCGCATGCGCATCCCACAAAACCTCGCACGTGTTTGTGCTCGACTAGCCTGCGGGATGCATCCTTTCGCACGTGTTTTTACTCGACTAGCCTGCGGGATGCATCCTCTCGCACGTGTTTTTGCTCGACTAGCCTGCGGGATGCATCCTCTCGCACGTGTTTGTGCTCGACTAGCCTGCGGGATGCATCCTCTCGCACGTGTTTTTGCTCGACTAGCCTGTGGGATGCATCCTCTCGCACGTGTTTTTACTCGACTAGCCTGCGGGATGCATCCTCTCGCACGTGTTTTTGCTCGACTAGCCATGCGCATCCCAAAAAACCTGCGCATGCGCATCCCAAAAAACCTGCGTATGCGCATCCCAAAAAATCTGCGCATGCGCATCCCACAAAACCTGCGCATGCGCATCCCACAAAACCTCGCACGTGTTTGTGCTCGACTAGCCTGCGGGATGCATCCTTTCGCACGTGTTTTTACTCGACTAGCCTGCGGGATGCATCCTCTCGCACGTGTTTTTGCTCGACTAGCCTGCGGGATGCATCCTCTCGCACGTGTTTGTGCTCGACTAGCCTGCGGGATGCATCCTCTCGCACGTGTTTTTACTCGACTAGCCTGCGGGATGCATCCTCTCGCACGTGTTTTTGCTCGACTAGCCTGCGGGATGCATCCTCTCGCACGTGTTTTTGCTCTACTAGCCTGCGGGATGCATCCTCTCGCACGTGTTTTTACTCGACTAGCCTGCGGGATGCATCCTCTCGCACGTGTTTTTGCTCGACTAGCCTGCGGGATGCATCCTCTCGCACGTGTTTTTGCTCGACTAGACATGCGCATCCCAAAAAACCTGCGCATGCGCATCCCAAAAAACCTGCGCATGCGCATCCCACAAAACCTCGCACGTGTTTTTACTCGACTAGCCTGCGGGATGCATCCTCTCGCACGTGTTTTTACTCGACTAGCCTGCGGGATGCATCCTCTCGCACGTGTTTCTACTCGACTAGCCTGCGGGATGCATCCTCTCGCACGTGTTTTTATTCGACTAGCCTGCGGGATGCATCGTCTCGCACGTGTTTTAACTCGACTTGCCTGCGGGATGCATCCTCTCGCACGTGTTTTTGCTCGACTACCCATGCGCATCCCAAAAAACCTGCGCATGCGCATCCCAAAAAATCTGCGCATGCGCATCCCACAAAACCTGCGCATGCGCATCCCACAAAACCTCGCACGTGTTTGTGCTCGACTAGCCTGCGGGATGCATCCTTTCGCACGTGTTTTTACTCGACTAGCATGCGGGATGCATCCTCTCGCACGTGTTTGTGCTCGACTAGCCTGCGGGATGCATCCTCTCGCACGTGTTTTTGCTCGACTAGCCTGCGGGATGCATCCTCTCGCACGTGTTTTTACTCGACTAGCCTGCGGGATGCATCCTCTCGCACGTGTTTTTGCTCGACTAGCCTGCGGGATGCATCCTCTCGCACGTGTTTTTGCTCGACTAGGCATGCGCATCCCAAAAAACCTGCGCATGCGCATCCCACAAAACCTGCGCATGCGCATCCCACAAAACCTCGCACGTGTTTGTGCTCGACTAGCCTGCGGGATGCATCCTTTCGCACGTGTTTTTACTCGACTAGCCTGCGGGATGCATCCTCTCGCACGTGTTTTTGCTCGACTAGCCTGCGGGATGCATCCTCTCGCACGTGTTTTTGCTCGACTAGCCATGCGCATCCCAAAAAACCTGCGCATGCGCATCCCAAAAAACCTGCGCATGCGCATCCCAAAAAATCTGCGCATGCGCATCCCACAAAACCTGCGCATGCGCATCCCACAAAACCTCGCACGTGTTTGTGCTCGACTAGCCTGCGGGATGCATCCTTTCGCACGTGTTTTTACTCGACTAGCCTGCGGGATGCATCCTCTCGCACGTGTTTTTGCTCGACTAGCCTGCGGGATGCATCCTCTCGCACGTGTTTGTGCTCGACTAGCCTGCGGGATGCATCCTCTCGCACGTGTTTTTACTCGACTAGCCTGCGGGATGCATCCTCTCGCACGTGTTTTTGCTCGACTAGCCTGCGGGATGCATCCTCTCGCACGTGTTTTTGCTCGACTAGCCTGCGGGATGCATCCTCTCGCACGTGTTTTTACTCGACTAGCCTGCGGGATGCATCCTCTCGCACGTGTTTTTGCTCGACTAGCCTGCGGGATGCATCCTCTCGCACGTGTTTTTGCTCGACTAGACATGCGCATCCCAAAAAACCTGCGCATGCGCATCCCAAAAAACCTGCGCATGCGCATCCCACAAAACCTCGCACGTGTTTTTACTCGACTAGCCTGCGGGATGCATCCTCTCGCACGTGTTTTTACTCGACTAGCCTGCGGGATGCATCCTCTCGCACGTGTTTCTACTCGACTAGCCTGCGGGATGCATCCTCTCGCACGTGTTTTTATTCGACTAGCCTGCGGGATGCATCGTCTCGCACGTGTTTTAACTCGACTAGCCTGCGGGATGCATCCTCTCGCACGTGTTTTTGCTCGACTACCCATGCGCATCCCAAAAAACCTGCGCATGCGCATCCCAAAAAATCTGCGCATGCGCATCCCACAAAACCTGCGCATGCGCATCCCACAAAACCTCGCACGTGTTTGTGCTCGACTAGCCTGCGGGATGCATCCTTTCGCACGTGTTTTTACTCGACTAGCCTGCGGGATGCATCCTCTCGCACGTGTTTTTGCTCGACTAGCCTGCGGGATGCATCCTCTCGCACGTGTTTGTGCTCGACTAGCCTGCGGGATGCATCCTCTCGCACGTGTTTTTGCTCGACTAGCCTGTGGGATGCATCCTCTCGCACGTGTTTTTACTCGACTAGCCTGCGGGATGCATCCTCTCTCACGTATTTTTACTCGACTACCCTGCGGGATGCATCCTCTCGCACGTGTTTTTGCTCGACTAGCCATGCGCATCCCAAAAATCCTGCGCATGCGCATCCCAAAAAACCTGCGCATGCGCATCCCAAAAAACCTGCGCATGCGCATCCCACAAAACCTGCGTATGCGCATCCCACAAAACCTCGCACGTGTTTTTACTCGACTAGCCTGCGGGATGCATCCTCTCGCACGTGTTTTTACTCGACTAGCCTGCGGGATGCATCCTCTCGCACGTGTTTTTGCTCGGCTAGCCTGCGGGATACATCCTCTCGCACGTGTTTTTGCTCGACTAGCCATGCGCATCCCAAAAAACCTGCGCATGCGCATCCCACAAAACCTCGCACGTGTTTTTACTCGACTAGCCTGCGGGATGCATCCTCTCGCACGTGTTTTTACTCGACTAGCCTGCGGGATGCATCCTCTCGCACGTGTTTTTACTCGACTAGCCTGCGAGATGCATCCTCTCGCACTTGTTTTTACTCGACTAGCCTGCGGGATGCATCGTCTCGCACGTGTTTTTACTCGACTAGCCTGCGGGATGCATCCTCTCGCACGTGTTTTTGCTCGACTAGCCATGCGCATCCCAAAAAACCTGCGCATGCGCATCCCACAAAACCTGCGCATGCGCATCCCACAAAACCTCGCACGTGTTTGTGCTCGACTAGCCTGCGGGATGCATCCTTTCGCACGTGTTTTTACTCGACTAGCCTGCGGGATGCATCCTCTCGCACGTGTTTTTGCTCGACTAGCCTGCGGGATGCATCCTCTCGCACGTGTTTGTGCTCGACTAGCCTGCGGGATGCATCCTCTCGCACGTGTTTTTACTCGACTAGCCTGCGGGATGCATCCTCTCGCACGTGTTTTTGCTCGACTAGCCATGCGCATCCCAAAAAACCTGCGCATGCGCATCCCACAAAACCTCGCACGTGTTTTTACTCGACTAGCCTGCGGGATGCATCCTCTCGCACGTGTTTTTACTCGACTAGCCTGCGGGATGCATCCTCTCGCACGTGTTTTTACTCGACTAGCCTGCGGGATGCATCCTCTCGCACGTGTTTTTACTCGACTAGCCTGCGGGATGCATCCTCTCGCATGTGTTTTTGCTCGACTAGCCTGCGGGATGCATCCTCTCGCACGTGTTTTTGCTCGACTAGCCTGCGGGATGCATCCTCTCGCACGTGTTTTTGCTCGACTAGCCATGCGCATCCCAAAAAACCTGCGCATGCGCATCCCAAAAAATCTGCGCATGCGCATCCCACAAAACCTGCGCATGCGCATCCCACAAAACCTCGCACGTGTTTGTGCTCGACTAGCCTGCGGGATGCATCCTTTCGCACGTGTTTTTACTCGACTAGCCTGCGGGATGCATCCTCTCGCACGTGTTTGTGCTCGACTAGCCTGCGGGATGCATCCTCTCGCACGTGTTTTTGCTCGACTAGCCTGCGGGATGCATCCTCTCGCACGTGTTTTTACTCGACTAGCCTGCGGGATGCATCCTCTCGCACGTGTTTTTACTGGACTAGCCTGCGGGATGCATCCTCTCGCACGTGTTTTTGCTCGACTACCCATGCGCATCCCAAAAAACCTGCGCATGCGCATCCCAAAAAATCTGCGCATGCGCATCCCACAAAACCTGCGCATGCGCATCCCACAAAACCTCGCACGTGTTTGTGCTCGACTAGCCTGCGGGATGCATCCTTTCGCACGTGTTTTTACTCGACTAGCCTGCGGGATGCATCCTCTCGCACGTGTTTTTGCTCGACTAGCCTGCGGGATGCATCCTCTCGCACGTGTTTGTGCTCGACTAGCCTGCGGGATGCATCCTCTCGCACGTGTTTTTGCTCGACTAGCCTGTGGGATGCATCCTCTCGCACGTGTTTTTACTCGACTAGCCTGCGGGATGCATCCTCTCGCACGTGTTTTTGCTCGACTAGCCATGCGCATCCCAAAAAACCTGCGCATGCGCATCCCAAAAAACCTGCGCATGCGCATCCCAAAAAATCTGCGCATGCGCATCCCACAAAACCTGCGCATGCGCATCCCACAAAACCTCGCACGTGTTTGTGCTCGACTAGCCTGCGGGATGCATCCTTTCGCACGTGTTTTTACTCGACTAGCCTGCGGGATGCATCCTCTCGCACGTGTTTTTGCTCGACTAGCCTGCGGGATGCATCCTCTCGCACGTGTTTGTGCTCGACTAGCCTGCGGGATGCATCCTCTCGCACGTGTTTTTACTCGACTAGCCTGCGGGATGCATCCTCTCGCACGTGTTTTTGCTCGACTAGCCTGCGGGATGCATCCTCTCGCACGTGTTTTTACTCGACTAGCCTGCGGGATGCATCCTCTCGCACGTGTTTTTGCTCGACTAGCCTGCGGGATGCATCCTCTCGCACGTGTTTTTGCTCGACTAGACATGCGCATCCCAAAAAACCTGCGCATGCGCATCCCAAAAAACCTGCGCATGCGCATCCCACAAAACCTCGCACGTGTTTTTACTCGACTAGCCTGCGGGATGCATCCTCTCGCACGTGTTTTTACTCGACTAGCCTGCGGGATGCATCCTCTCGCACGTGTTTCTACTCGACTAGCCTGCGGGATGCATCCTCTCGCACGTGTTTTTATTCGACTAGCCTGCGGGATGCATCGTCTCGCACGTGTTTTAACTCGACTAGCCTGCGGGATGCATCCTCTCGCACGTGTTTTTGCTCGACTACCCATGCGCATCCCAAAAAACCTGCGCATGCGCATCCCAAAAAATCTGCGCATGCGCATCCCACAAAACCTGCGCATGCGCATCCCACAAAACCTCGCACGTGTTTGTGCTCGACTAGCCTGCGGGATGCATCCTTTCGCACGTGTTTTTACTCGACTAGCCTGCGGGATGCATCCTCTCGCACGTGTTTGTGCTCGACTAGCCTGCGGGATGCATCCTCTCGCACGTGTTTTTGCTCGACTAGCCTGCGGGATGCATCCCCTCGCACGTGTTTTTACTCGACTAGCCTGCGGGATGCATCCTCTCGCACGTGTTTTTGCTCGACTAGCCTGCGGGATGCATCCTCTCGCACGTGTTTTTGCTCGACTAGGCATGCGCATCCCAAAAAACCTGCGCATGCGCATCCCACAAAACCTGCGCATGCGCATCCCACAAAACCTCGCACGTGTTTGTGCTCGACTAGCCTGCGGGATGCATCCTTTCGCACGTGTTTTTACTCGACTAGCCTGCGGGATGCATCCTCTCGCACGTGTTTTTGCTCGACTAGCCTGCGGGATGCATCCTCTCGCACGTGTTTTTGCTCGACTAGCCATGCGCATCCCAAAAAACCTGCGCATGCGCATCCCAAAAAACCTGCGCATGCGCATCCCAAAAAATCTGCGCATGCGCATCCCACAAAACCTGCGCATGCGCATCCCACAAAACCTCGCACGTGTTTGTGCTCGACTAGCCTGCGGGATGCATCCTTTCGCACGTGTTTTTACTCGACTAGCCTGCGGGATGCATCCTCTCGCACGTGTTTTTGCTCGACTAGCCTGCGGGATGCATCCTCTCGCACGTGTTTGTGCTCGACTAGCCTGCGGGATGCATCCTCTCGCACGTGTTTTTACTCGACTAGCCTGCGGGATGCATCCTCTCGCACGTGTTTTTGCTCGACTAGCCTGCGGGATGCATCCTCTCGCACGTGTTTTTGCTCGACTAGCCTGCGGGATGCATCCTCTCGCACGTGTTTTTACTCGACTAGCCTGCGGGATGCATCCTCTCGCACGTGTTTTTGCTCGACTAGCCTGCGGGATGCATCCTCTCGCACGTGTTTTTGCTCGACTAGACATGCGCATCCCAAAAAACCTGCGCATGCGCATCCCAAAAAACCTGCGCATGCGCATCCCACAAAACCTCGCACGTGTTTGTGCTCGACTAGCCTGCGGGATGCATCCTTTCGCACGTGTTTTTACTCGACTAGCCTGCGGGATGCATCCTCTCGCACGTGTTTGTGCTCGACTAGCCTGCGGGATGCATCCTCTCGCACGTGTTTTTGCTCGACTAGCCTGCGGGATGCATCCTCTCGCACGTGTTTTTACTCGACTAGCCTGCGGGATGCATCCTCTCGCACGTGTTTTTACTCGACTAGCCTGCGGGATGCATCCTCTCGCACGTGTTTTTGCTCGACTACCCATGCGCATCCCAAAAAACCTGCGCATGCGCATCCCAAAAAATCTGCGCATGCGCATCCCACAAAACCTGCGCATGCGCATCCCACAAAACCTCGCACGTGTTTGTGCTCGACTAGCCTGCGGGATGCATCCTTTCGCACGTGTTTTTACTCGACTAGCCTGCGGGATGCATCCTCTCGCACGTGTTTTTGCTCGACTAGCCTGCGGGATGCATCCTCTCGCACGTGTTTGTGCTCGACTAGCCTGCGGGATGCATCCTCTCGCACGTGTTTTTGCTCGACTAGCCTGTGGGATGCATCCTCTCGCACGTGTTTTTGCTCGACTAGCCATGCGCATCCCAAAAAACCTGCGCATGCGCATCCCAAAAAACCCGCGCATGCGCATCCCAAAAAATCTGCGCATGCGCATCCCACAAAACCTGCGCATGCGCATCCCACAAAACCTCGCACGTGTTTGTGCTCGACTAGCCTGCGGGATGCATCCTTTCGCACGTGTTTTTACTCGACTAGCCTGCGGGATGCATCCTCTCGCACGTGTTTTTGCTCGACTAGCCTGCGGGATGCATCCTCTCGCACGTGTTTGTGCTCGACTAGCCTGCGGGATGCATCCTCTCGCACGTGTTTTTACTCGACTAGCCTGCGGGATGCATCCTCTCGCACGTGTTTTTGCTCGACTACCCATGCGCATCCCAAAAAACCTGCGCATGCGCATCCCAAAAAATCTGCGCATGCGCATCCCACAAAACCTGCGCATGCGCATCCCACAAAACCTCGCACGTGTTTGTGCTCGACTAGCCTGCGGGATGCATCCTTTCGCACGTGTTTTTACTCGACTAGCCTGCGGGATGCATCCTCTCGCACGTGTTTTTGCTCGACTAGCCTGCGGGATGCATCCTCTCGCACGTGTTCGTGCTCGACTAGCCTGCGTAATGCATCCTCTCGCACGTGTTTTTGCTCGACTAGCCTGTGGGATGCATCCTCTCGCACTTGTTTTTACTCGACTAGCCTGCGGGATGCATCCTCTCGCACGTGTTTTTGCTCGACTAGCCATGCGCATCCCAAAAAACCTGCGCATGCGCATCCCAAAAAATCTGCGCATGCGCATCCCACAAAACCTGCGCATGCGCATCCCACAAAACCTCGCACGTGTTTGTGCTCGACTAGCCTGCGGGATGCATCCTTTCGCACGTGTTTTTACTCGACTAGCCTGCGGGATGCATCCTCTCGCACGTGTTTTTGCTCGACTAGCCTGCGGGATGCATCCTCTCGCACGTGTTTGTGCTCGACTAGCCTGCGGGATGCATCCTCTCGCACGTGTTTTTGCTCGACTAGCCTGTGGGATGCATCCTCTCGCACGTGTTTTTACTCGACTAGCCTGCGGGATGCATCCTCTCTCACGTATTTTTACTCGACTACCCTGCGGGATGCATCCTCTCGCACGTGTTTTTGCTCGACTAGCCATGCGCATCCCAAAAATCCTGCGCATGCGCATCCCAAAAAACCTGCGCATGCGCATCCCAAAAAACCTGCGCATGCGCATCCCACAAAACCTGCGTATGCGCATCCCACAAAACCTCGCACGTGTTTTTACTCGACTAGCCTGCGGGATGCATCCTCTCGCACGTGTTTTTACTCGACTAGCCTGCGGGATGCATCCTCTCGCACGTGTTTTTGCTCGGCTAGCCTGCGGGATACATCCTCTCGCACGTGTTTTTGCTCGACTAGCCATGCGCATCCCAAAAAACCTGCGCATGCGCATCCCAAAAAATCTGCGCATGCGCATCCCACAAAACCTGCGCATGCGCATCCCACAAAACCTCGCACGTGTTTGTGCTCGACTAGCCTGCGGGATGCATCCTTTCGCACGTGTTTTTACTCGACTAGCCTGCGGGATGCATCCTCTCGCACGTGTTTTTGCTCGACTAGCCTGCGGGATGCATCCTCTCGCACGTGTTTGTGCTCGACTAGCCTGCGGGATGCATCCTCTCGCACGTGTTTTTACTCGACTAGCCTGCGGGATGCATCCTCTCGCACGTGTTTTTGCTCGACTAGCCTGCGGGATGCATCCTCTCGCACGTGTTTTTGCTCGACTAGCCTGCGGGATGCATCCTCTCGCACGTGTTTTTACTCGACTAGCCTGCGGGATGCATCCTCTCGCACGTGTTTTTGCTCGACTAGCCTGCGGGATGCATCCTCTCGCACGTGTTTTTGCTCGACTAGACATGCGCATCCCAAAAAACCTGCGCATGCGCATCCCAAAAAACCTGCGCATGCGCATCCCACAAAACCTCGCACGTGTTTGTGCTCGACTAGCCTGCGGGATGCATCCTTTCGCACGTGTTTTTACTCGACTAGCCTGCGGGATGCATCCTCTCGCACGTGTTTGTGCTCGACTAGCCTGCGGGATGCATCCTCTCGCACGTGTTTTTGCTCGACTAGCCTGCGGGATGCATCCTCTCGCACGTGTTTTTACTCGACTAGCCTGCGGGATGCATCCTCTCGCACGTGTTTTTACTCGACTAGCCTGCGGGATGCATCCTCTCGCACGTGTTTTTGCTCGACTACCCATGCGCATCCCAAAAAACCTGCGCATGCGCATCCCAAAAAATCTGCGCATGCGCATCCCACAAAACCTGCGCATGCGCATCCCACAAAACCTCGCACGTGTTTGTGCTCGACTAGCCTGCGGGATGCATCCTTTCGCACGTGTTTTTACTCGACTAGCCTGCGGGATGCATCCTCTCGCACGTGTTTTTGCTCGACTAGCCTGCGGGATGCATCCTCTCGCACGTGTTTGTGCTCGACTAGCCTGCGGGATGCATCCTCTCGCACGTGTTTTTGCTCGACTAGCCTGTGGGATGCATCCTCTCGCACGTGTTTTTGCTCGACTAGCCATGCGCATCCCAAAAAACCTGCGCATGCGCATCCCAAAAAACCCGCGCATGCGCATCCCAAAAAATCTGCGCATGCGCATCCCACAAAACCTGCGCATGCGCATCCCACAAAACCTCGCACGTGTTTGTGCTCGACTAGCCTGCGGGATGCATCCTTTCGCACGTGTTTTTACTCGACTAGCCTGCGGGATGCATCCTCTCGCACGTGTTTTTGCTCGACTAGCCTGCGGGATGCATCCTCTCGCACGTGTTTGTGCTCGACTAGCCTGCGGGATGCATCCTCTCGCACGTGTTTTTACTCGACTAGCCTGCGGGATGCATCCTCTCGCACGTGTTTTTGCTCGACTACCCATGCGCATCCCAAAAAACCTGCGCATGCGCATCCCAAAAAATCTGCGCATGCGCATCCCACAAAACCTGCGCATGCGCATCCCACAAAACCTCGCACGTGTTTGTGCTCGACTAGCCTGCGGGATGCATCCTTTCGCACGTGTTTTTACTCGACTAGCCTGCGGGATGCATCCTCTCGCACGTGTTTTTGCTCGACTAGCCTGCGGGATGCATCCTCTCGCACGTGTTCGTGCTCGACTAGCCTGCGTAATGCATCCTCTCGCACGTGTTTTTGCTCGACTAGCCTGTGGGATGCATCCTCTCGCACTTGTTTTTACTCGACTAGCCTGCGGGATGCATCCTCTCGCACGTGTTTTTGCTCGACTAGCCATGCGCATCCCAAAAAACCTGCGCATGCGCATCCCAAAAAATCTGCGCATGCGCATCCCACAAAACCTGCGCATGCGCATCCCACAAAACCTCGCACGTGTTTGTGCTCGACTAGCCTGCGGGATGCATCCTTTCGCACGTGTTTTTACTCGACTAGCCTGCGGGATGCATCCTCTCGCACGTGTTTTTGCTCGACTAGCCTGCGGGATGCATCCTCTCGCACGTGTTTGTGCTCGACTAGCCTGCGGGATGCATCCTCTCGCACGTGTTTTTGCTCGACTAGCCTGTGGGATGCATCCTCTCGCACGTGTTTTTACTCGACTAGCCTGCGGGATGCATCCTCTCTCACGTATTTTTACTCGACTACCCTGCGGGATGCATCCTCTCGCACGTGTTTTTGCTCGACTAGCCATGCGCATCCCAAAAATCCTGCGCATGCGCATCCCAAAAAACCTGCGCATGCGCATCCCAAAAAACCTGCGCATGCGCATCCCACAAAACCTGCGTATGCGCATCCCACAAAACCTCGCACGTGTTTTTACTCGACTAGCCTGCGGGATGCATCCTCTCGCACGTGTTTTTACTCGACTAGCCTGCGGGATGCATCCTCTCGCACGTGTTTTTGCTCGGCTAGCCTGCGGGATACATCCTCTCGCACGTGTTTTTGCTCGACTAGCCATGCGCATCCCAAAAAACCTGCGCATGCGCATCCCACAAAACCTCGCACGTGTTTTTACTCGACTAGCCTGCGGGATGCATCCTCTCGCACGTGTTTTTACTCGACTAGCCTGCGGGATGCATCCTCTCGCACGTGTTTTTACTCGACTAGCCTGCGAGATGCATCCTCTCGCACTTGTTTTTACTCGACTAGCCTGCGGGATGCATCGTCTCGCACGTGTTTTTACTCGACTAGCCTGCGGGATGCATCCTCTCGCACGTGTTTTTGCTCGACTAGCCATGCGCATCCCAAAAAACCTGCGCATGCGCATCCCACAAAACCTGCGCATGCGCATCCCACAAAACCTCGCACGTGTTTGTGCTCGACTAGCCTGCGGGATGCATCCTTTCGCACGTGTTTTTACTCGACTAGCCTGCGGGATGCATCCTCTCGCACGTGTTTTTGCTCGACTAGCCTGCGGGATGCATCCTCTCGCACGTGTTTGTGCTCGACTAGCCTGCGGGATGCATCCTCTCGCACGTGTTTTTACTCGACTAGCCTGCGGGATGCATCCTCTCGCACGTGTTTTTGCTCGACTAGCCATGCGCATCCCAAAAAACCTGCGCATGCGCATCCCACAAAACCTCGCACGTGTTTTTACTCGACTAGCCTGCGGGATGCATCCTCTCGCACGTGTTTTTACTCGACTAGCCTGCGGGATGCATCCTCTCGCACGTGTTTTTACTCGACTAGCCTGCGGGATGCATCCTCTCGCACGTGTTTTTACTCGACTAGCCTGCGGGATGCATCCTCTCGCACGTGTTTTTACTCGACTAGCCTGCGGGATGCATCCTCTCGCATGTGTTTTTGCTCGACTAGCCTGCGGGATGCATCCTCTCGCACGTGTTTTTGCTCGACTAGCCTGCGGGATGCATCCTCTCGCACGTGTTTTTGCTCGACTAGCCATGCGCATCCCAAAAAACCTGCGCATGCGCATCCCAAAAAATCTGCGCATGCGCATCCCACAAAACCTGCGCATGCGCATCCCACAAAACCTCGCACGTGTTTGTGCTCGACTAGCCTGCGGGATGCATCCTTTCGCACGTGTTTTTACTCGACTAGCCTGCGGGATGCATCCTCTCGCACGTGTTTGTGCTCGACTAGCCTGCGGGATGCATCCTCTCGCACGTGTTTTTGCTCGACTAGCCTGCGGGATGCATCCTCTCGCACGTGTTTTTACTCGACTAGCCTGCGGGATGCATCCTCTCGCACGTGTTTTTACTGGACTAGCCTGCGGGATGCATCCTCTCGCACGTGTTTTTGCTCGACTACCCATGCGCATCCCAAAAAACCTGCGCATGCGCATCCCAAAAAATCTGCGCATGCGCATCCCACAAAACCTGCGCATGCGCATCCCACAAAACCTCGCACGTGTTTGTGCTCGACTAGCCTGCGGGATGCATCCTTTCGCACGTGTTTTTACTCGACTAGCCTGCGGGATGCATCCTCTCGCACGTGTTTTTGCTCGACTAGCCTGCGGGATGCATCCTCTCGCACGTGTTTGTGCTCGACTAGCCTGCGGGATGCATCCTCTCGCACGTGTTTTTGCTCGACTAGCCTGTGGGATGCATCCTCTCGCACGTGTTTTTACTCGACTAGCCTGCGGGATGCATCCTCTCGCACGTGTTTTTGCTCGACTAGCCATGCGCATCCCAAAAAACCTGCGCATGCGCATCCCACAAAACCTCGCACGTGTTTGTGCTCGACTAGCCTGCGGGATGCATCCTTTCGCACGTGTTTTTACTCGACTAGCCTGCGGGATGCATCCTCTCGCACGTGTTTTTGCTCGACTAGCCTGCGGGATGCATCCTCTCGCACGTGTTTGTGCTCGACTAGCCTGCGGGATGCATCCTCCCGCACGTGTTTTTACTCGACTAGCCTGCGGGATGCATCCTCTCGCACGTGTTTTTGCTCGACTAGCCTGCGGGATGCATCCTCTCGCACGTGTTTTTACTCGACTAGCCTGCGGGATGCATCCTCTCGCACGTGTTTTTGCTCGACTAGCCTGCGGGATGCATCCTCTCGCACGTGTTTTTGCTCGACTAGACATGCGCATCCCAAAAAACCTGCGCATGCGCATCCCAAAAAACCTGCGCATGCGCATCCCACAAAACCTCGCACGTGTTTTTACTCGACTAGCCTGCGGGATGCATCCTCTCGCACGTGTTTTTACTCGACTAGCCTGCGGGATGCATCCTCTCGCACGTGTTTCTACTCGACTAGCCTGCGGGATGCATCCTCTCGCACGTGTTTTTATTCGACTAGCCTGCGGGATGCATCGTCTCGCACGTGTTTTAACTCGACTAGCCTGCGGGATGCATCCTCTCGCACGTGTTTTTGCTCGACTACCCATGCGCATCCCAAAAAACCTGCGCATGCGCATCCCAAAAAATCTGCGCATGCGCATCCCACAAAACCTGCGCATGCGCATCCCACAAAACCTCGCACGTGTTTGTGCTCGACTAGCCTGCGGGATGCATCCTTTCGCACGTGTTTTTACTCGACTAGCCTGCGGGATGCATCCTCTCGCACGTGTTTGTGCTCGACTAGCCTGCGGGATGCATCCTCTCGCACGTGTTTTTGCTCGACTAGCCTGCGGGATGCATCCTCTCGCACGTGTTTTTACTCGACTAGCCTGCGGGATGCATCCTCTCGCACGTGTTTTTACTCGACTAGCCTGCGGGATGCATCCTCTCGCACGTGTTTTTGCTCGACTACCCATGCGCATCCCAAAAAACCTGCGCATGCGCATCCCAAAAAATCTGCGCATGCGCATCCCACAAAACCTGCGCATGCGCATCCCACAAAACCTCGCACGTGTTTGTGCTCGACTAGCCTGCGGGATGCATCCTTTCGCACGTGTTTTTACTCGACTAGCCTGCGGGATGCATCCTCTCGCACGTGTTTTTGCTCGACTAGCCTGCGGGATGCATCCTCTCGCACGTGTTTGTGCTCGACTAGCCTGCGGGATGCATCCTCTCGCACGTGTTTTTGCTCGACTAGCCTGTGGGATGCATCCTCTCGCACGTGTTTTTACTCGACTAGCCTGCGGGATGCATCCTCTCGCACGTGTTTTTGCTCGACTAGCCATGCGCATCCCAAAAAACCTGCGCATGCGCATCCCAAAAAACCTGCGCATGCGCATCCCAAAAAATCTGCGCATGCGCATCCCACAAAACCTGCGCATGCGCATCCCACAAAACCTCGCACGTGTTTGTGCTCGACTAGCCTGCGGGATGCATCCTTTCGCACGTGTTTTTACTCGACTAGCCTGCGGGATGCATCCTCTCGCACGTGTTTTTGCTCGACTAGCCTGCGGGATGCATCCTCTCGCACGTGTTTGTGCTCGACTAGCCTGCGGGATGCATCCTCTCGCACGTGTTTTTACTCGACTAGCCTGCGGGATGCATCCTCTCGCACGTGTTTTTGCTCGACTAGCCTGCGGGATGCATCCTCTCGCACGTGTTTTTGCTCGACTAGCCTGCGGGATGCATCCTCTCGCACGTGTTTTTACTCGACTAGCCTGCGGGATGCATCCTCTCGCACGTGTTTTTGCTCGACTAGCCTGCGGGATGCATCCTCTCGCACGTGTTTTTGCTCGACTAGACATGCGCATCCCAAAAAACCTGCGCATGCGCATCCCAAAAAACCTGCGCATGCGCATCCCACAAAACCTCTCACGTGTTTTTACTCGACTAGCCTGCGGGATGCATCCTCTCGCACGTGTTTTTACTCGACTAGCCTGCGGGATGCATCCTCTCGCACGTGTTTCTACTCGACTAGCCTGCGGGATGCATCCTCTCGCACGTGTTTTTATTCGACTAGCCTGCGGGATGCATCGTCTCGCACGTGTTTTAACTCGACTAGCCTGCGGGATGCATCCTCTCGCACGTGTTTTTGCTCGACTACCCATGCGCATCCCAAAAAACCTGCGCATGCGCATCCCAAAAAATCTGCGCATGCGCATCCCACAAAACCTCGCACGTGTTTGTGCTCGACTAGCCTGCGGGATGCATCCTTTCGCACGTGTTTTTACTCGACTAGCCTGCGTGATGCATCCTCTCGCACGTGTTTGTGCTCGACTAGCCTGCGGGATGCATCCTCTCGCACGTGTTTTTGCTCGACTAGCCTGCGGGATGCATCCTCTCGCACGTGTTTTTACTCGACTAGCCTGCGGGATGCATCCTCTCGCACGTGTTTTTGCTCGACTAGCCTGCGGGATGCATCCTCTCGCACGTGTTTTTGCTCGACTACGCATGCGCATCCCAAAAAACCTGCGCATGCGCATCCCACAAAACCTGCGCATGCGCATCCCACAAAACCTCGCACGTGTTTGTGCTCGACTAGCCTGCGGGATGCATCCTTTCGCACGTGTTTTTACTCGACTAGCCTGCGGGATGCATCCTCTCGCACGTGTTTTTGCTCGACTAGCCTGCGGGATGCATCCTCTCGCACGTGTTTTTGCTCGACTAGCCATGCGCATCCCAAAAAACCTGCGCATGCGCATCCCAAAAAACCTGCGCATGCGCATCCCAAAAAATCTGCGCATGCGCATCCCACAAAACCTGCGCATGCGCATCCCACAAAACCTCGCACGTGTTTGTGCTCGACTAGCCTGCGGGATGCATCCTTTCGCACGTGTTTTTACTCGACTAGCCTGCGGGATGCATCCTCTCGCACGTGTTTTTGCTCGACTAGCCTGCGGGATGCATCCTCTCGCACGTGTTTGTGCTCGACTAGCCTGCGGGATGCATCCTCTCGCACGTGTTTTTACTCGACTAGCCTGCGGGATGCATCCTCTCGCACGTGTTTTTGCTCGACTAGCCTGCGGGATGCATCCTCTCGCACGTGTTTTTGCTCGACTAGCCTGCGGGATGCATCCTCTCGCACGTGTTTTTACTCGACTAGCCTGCGGGATGCATCCTCTCGCACGTGTTTTTGCTCGACTAGCCTGCGGGATGCATCCTCTCGCACGTGTTTTTGCTCGACTAGACATGCGCATCCCAAAAAACCTGCGCATGCGCATCCCAAAAAACCTGCGCATGCGCATCCCACAAAACCTCGCACGTGTTTTTACTCGACTAGCCTGCGGGATGCATCCTCTCGCACGTGTTTTTACTCGACTAGCCTGCGGGATGCATCCTCTCGCACGTGTTTCTACTCGACTAGCCTGCGGGATGCATCCTCTCGCACGTGTTTTTATTCGACTAGCCTGCGGGATGCATCGTCTCGCACGTGTTTTAACTCGACTAGCCTGCGGGATGCATCCTCTCGCACGTGTTTTTGCTCGACTACCCATGCGCATCCCACAAAACCTGCGCATGCGCATCCCACAAAACCTCGCACGTGTTTGTGCTCGACTAGCCTGCGGGATGCATCCTCTCGCACGTGTTTTTACTCGACTAGCCTGCGGGATGCATCCTCTCGCACGTGTTTCTACTCGACTAGCCTGCGGGATGCATCCTCTCGCACGTGTTTTTATTCGACTAGCCTGCGGGATGCATCGTCTCGCACGTGTTTTAACTCGACTAGCCTGCGGGATGCATCCTCTCGCACGTGTTTTTGCTCGACTACCCATGCGCATCCCAAAAAACCTGCGCATGCGCATCCCAAAAAATCTGCGCATGCGCATCCCACAAAACCTGCGCATGCGCATCCCACAAAACCTCGCACGTGTTTGTGCTCGACTAGCCTGCGGGATGCATCCTTTCGCACGTGTTTTTACTCGACTAGCCTGCGGGATGCATCCTCTCGCACGTGTTTGTGCTCGACTAGCCTGCGGGATGCATCCTCTCGCACGTGTTTTTGCTCGACTAGCCTGCGGGATGCATCCTCTCGCACGTGTTTTTACTCGACTAGCCTGCGGGATGCATCCTCTCGCACGTGTTTTTACTCGACTAGCCTGCGGGATGCATCCTCTCGCACGTGTTTCTACTCGACTAGCCTGCGGGATGCATCCTCTCGCACGTGTTTTTATTCGACTAGCCTGCGGGATGCATCGTCTCGCACGTGTTTTAACTCGACTAGCCTGCGGGATGCATCCTCTCGCACGTGTTTTTGCTCGACTACCCATGCGCATCCCAAAAAACCTGCGCATGCGCATCCCAAAAAATCTGCGCATGCGCATCCCACAAAACCTGCGCATGCGCATCCCACAAAACCTCGCACGTGTTTGTGCTCGACTAGCCTGCGGGATGCATCCTTTCGCACGTGTTTTTACTCGACTAGCCTGCGGGATGCATCCTCTCGCACGTGTTTGTGCTCGACTAGCCTGCGGGATGCATCCTCTCGCACGTGTTTTTGCTCGACTAGCCTGCGGGATGCATCCTCTCGCACGTGTTTTTACTCGACTAGCCTGCGGGATGCATCCTCTCGCACGTGTTTTTACTCGACTAGCCTGCGGGATGCATCCTCTCGCACGTGTTTTTGCTCGACTACCCATGCGCATCCCAAAAAACCTGCGCATGCGCATCCCAAAAAATCTGCGCATGCGCATCCCACAAAACCTGCGCATGCGCATCCCACAAAACCTCGCACGTGTTTGTGCTCGACTAGCCTGCGGGATGCATCCTTTCGCACGTGTTTTTACTCGACTAGCCTGCGGGATGCATCCTCTCGCACGTGTTTTTGCTCGACTAGCCTGCGGGATGCATCCTCTCGCACGTGTTTGTGCTCGACTAGCCTGCGGGATGCATCCTCTCGCACGTGTTTTTGCTCGACTAGCCTGTGGGATGCATCCTCTCGCACGTGTTTTTACTCGACTAGCCTGCGGGATGCATCCTCTCGCACGTGTTTTTGCTCGACTAGCCATGCGCATCCCAAAAAACCTGCGCATGCGCATCCCAAAAAACCTGCGCAGGCGCATCCCAAAAAATCTGCGCATGCGCATCCCACAAAACCTGCGCATGCGCATCCCACAAAACCTCGCACGTGTTTGTGCTCGACTAGCCTGCGGGATGCATCCTTTCGCACGTGTTTTTACTCGACTAGCCTGCGGGATGCATCCTCTCGCACGTGTTTTTGCTCGACTAGCCTGCGGGATGCATCCTCTCGCACGTGTTTGTGCTCGACTAGCCTGCGGGATGCATCCTCTCGCACGTGTTTTTACTCGACTAGCCTGCGGGATGCATCCTCTCGCACGTGTTTTTGCTCGACTAGCCTGCGGGATGCATCCTCTCGCACGTGTTTTTGCTCGACTAGCCTGCGGGATGCATCCTCTCGCACGTGTTTTTACTCGACTAGCCTGCGGGATGCATCCTCTCGCACGTGTTTTTGCTCGACTAGCCTGCGGGATGCATCCTCTCGCACGTGTTTTTGCTCGACTAGACATGCGCATCCCAAAAAACCTGCGCATGCGCATCCCAAAAAACCTGCGCATGCGCATCCCACAAAACCTCGCACGTGTTTTTACTCGACTAGCCTGCGGGATGCATCCTCTCGCACGTGTTTTTACTCGACTAGCGCGCATCCCACAAAACCTCGCACGTGTTTGTGCTCGACTAGCCTGCGGGATGCATCCTTTCGCACGTGTTTTTACTCGACTAGCCTGCGGGATGCATCCTCTCGCACGTGTTTGTGCTCGACTAGCCTGCGGGATGCATCCTCTCGCACGTGTTTTTGCTCGACTACCCATGCGCATCCCAAAAAACCTGCGCATGCGCATCCCAAAAAATCTGCGCATGCGCATCCCACAAAACCTCGCACGTGTTTGTGCTCGACTAGCCTGCGGGATGCATCCTTTCGCACGTGATTTTACTCGACTAGCCTGCGGGATGCATCCTCTCGCACGTGTTTGTGCTCGACTAGCCTGCGGGATGCATCCTCTCGCACGTGTTTTTGCTCGACTAGCCTGCGGGATGCATCCTCTCGCACGTGTTTTTACTCGACTAGCCTGCGGGATGCATCCTCTCGCACGTGTTTTTGC
This sequence comes from Lasioglossum baleicum, assembly GCF_051020765.1. Classification (NCBI taxonomy): domain Eukaryota; kingdom Metazoa; phylum Arthropoda; class Insecta; order Hymenoptera; family Halictidae; genus Lasioglossum; species Lasioglossum baleicum. The sequence goes on from NW_027469084.1 coordinate 1,961,367, forward strand.
TCGACTAGCCTGCGGGATGCATCCTCTCGCACGTGTTTTTGCTCGACTACGCATGCGCATCCCAAAAAACCTGCGCATGCGCATCCCACAAAACCTGCGCATGCGCATCCCACAAAACCTCGCACGTGTTTGTGCTCGACTAGCCTGCGGGATGCATCCTTTCGCACGTGTTTTTACTCGACTAGCCTGCGGGATGCATCCTCTCGCACGTGTTTTTGCTCGACTAGCCTGCGGGATGCATCCTCTCGCACGTGTTTTTGCTCGACTAGCCATGCGCATCCCAAAAAACCTGCGCATGCGCATCCCAAAAAACCTGCGCATGCGCATCCCAAAAAATCTGCGCATGCGCATCCCACAAAACCTGCGCATGCGCATCCCACAAAACCTCGCACGTGTTTGTGCTCGACTAGCCTGCGGGATGCATCCTTTCGCACGTGTTTTTACTCGACTAGCCTGCGGGATGCATCCTCTCGCACGTGTTTTTGCTCGACTAGCCTGCGGGATGCATCCTCTCGCACGTGTTTGTGCTCGACTAGCCTGCGGGATGCATCCTCTCGCACGTGTTTTTACTCGACTAGCCTGCGGGATGCATCCTCTCGCACGTGTTTTTGCTCGACTAGCCTGCGGGATGCATCCTCTCGCACGTGTTTTTGCTCGACTAGCCTGCGGGATGCATCCTCTCGCACGTGTTTTTACTCGACTAGCCTGCGGGATGCATCCTCTCGCACGTGTTTTTGCTCGACTAGCCTGCGGGATGCATCCTCTCGCACGTGTTTTTGCTCGACTAGACATGCGCATCCCAAAAAACCTGCGCATGCGCATCCCAAAAAACCTGCGCATGCGCATCCCACAAAACCTCGCACGTGTTTTTACTCGACTAGCCTGCGGGATGCATCCTCTCGCACGTGTTTTTACTCGACTAGCCTGCGGGATGCATCCTCTCGCACGTGTTTCTACTCGACTAGCCTGCGGGATGCATCCTCTCGCACGTGTTTTTATTCGACTAGCCTGCGGGATGCATCGTCTCGCACGTGTTTTAACTCGACTAGCCTGCGGGATGCATCCTCTCGCACGTGTTTTTGCTCGACTACCCATGCGCATCCCACAAAACCTGCGCATGCGCATCCCACAAAACCTCGCACGTGTTTGTGCTCGACTAGCCTGCGGGATGCATCCTCTCGCACGTGTTTTTACTCGACTAGCCTGCGGGATGCATCCTCTCGCACGTGTTTCTACTCGACTAGCCTGCGGGATGCATCCTCTCGCACGTGTTTTTATTCGACTAGCCTGCGGGATGCATCGTCTCGCACGTGTTTTAACTCGACTAGCCTGCGGGATGCATCCTCTCGCACGTGTTTTTGCTCGACTACCCATGCGCATCCCAAAAAACCTGCGCATGCGCATCCCAAAAAATCTGCGCATGCGCATCCCACAAAACCTGCGCATGCGCATCCCACAAAACCTCGCACGTGTTTGTGCTCGACTAGCCTGCGGGATGCATCCTTTCGCACGTGTTTTTACTCGACTAGCCTGCGGGATGCATCCTCTCGCACGTGTTTGTGCTCGACTAGCCTGCGGGATGCATCCTCTCGCACGTGTTTTTGCTCGACTAGCCTGCGGGATGCATCCTCTCGCACGTGTTTTTACTCGACTAGCCTGCGGGATGCATCCTCTCGCACGTGTTTTTGCTCGACTAGCCTGCGGGATGCATCCTCTCGCACGTGTTTTTGCTCGACTAGGCATGCGCATCCCAAAAAACCTGCGCATGCGCATCCCACAAAACCTGCGCATGCGCATCCCACAAAACCTCGCACGTGTTTGTGCTCGACTAGCCTGCGGGATGCATCCTTTCGCACGTGTTTTTACTCGACTAGCCTGCGGGATGCATCCTCTCGCACGTGTTTTTGCTCGACTAGCCTGCGGGATGCATCCTCTCGCACGTGTTTTTGCTCGACTAGCCATGCGCATCCCAAAAAACCTGCGCATGCGCATCCCAAAAAACCTGCGCATGCGCATCCCAAAAAATCTGCGCATGCGCATCCCACAAAACCTGCGCATGCGCATCCCACAAAACCTCGCACGTGTTTGTGCTCGACTAGCCTGCGGGATGCATCCTTTCGCACGTGTTTTTACTCGACTAGCCTGCGGGATGCATCCTCTCGCACGTGTTTTTGCTCGACTAGCCTGCGGGATGCATCCTCTCGCACGTGTTTGTGCTCGACTAGCCTGCGGGATGCATCCTCTCGCACGTGTTTTTACTCGACTAGCCTGCGGGATGCATCCTTTCGCACGTGTTTTTACTCGACTAGCCTGCGGGATGCATCCTCTCGCACGTGTTTTTGCTCGACTAGCCTGCGGGATGCATCCTCTCGCACGTGTTTTTACTCGACTAGCCTGCGGGATGCATCCTCTCGCACGTGTTTTTGCTCGACTAGCCTGCGGGATGCATCCTCTCGCACGTGTTTTTGCTCGACTAGACATGCGCATCCCAAAAAACCTGCGCATGCGCATCCCAAAAAACCTGCGCATGCGCATCCCACAAAACCTCGCACGTGTTTGTGCTCGACTAGCCTGCGGGATGCATCCTCTCGCACGTGTTTTTACTCGACTAGCCTGCGGGATGCATCCTCTCGCACGTGTTTTTGCTCGACTAGCCTGCGGGATGCATCCTCTCGCACGTGTTTTTGCTCGACTAGCCTGCGGGATGCATCCTCTCGCACGTGTTTTTACTCGACTAGCCTGCGGGATGCATCCTCTCGCACGTGTTTTTGCTCGACTAGCCTGCGGGATGCATCCTCTCGCACGTGTTTTTGCTCGACTAGACATGCGCATCCCAAAAAACCTGCGCATGCGCATCCCAAAAAACCTGCGCATGCGCATCCCACAAAACCTCGCACGTGTTTTTACTCGACTAGCCTGCGGGATGCATCCTCTCGCACGTGTTTTTACTCGACTAGCCTGCGGGATGCATCCTCTCGCACGTGTTTCTACTCGACTAGCCTGCGGGATGCATCCTCTCGCACGTGTTTTTATTCGACTAGCCTGCGGGATGCATCGTCTCGCACGTGTTTTAACTCGACTAGCCTGCGGGATGCATCCTCTCGCACGTGTTTTTGCTCGACTACCCATGCGCATCCCAAAAAACCTGCGCATGCGCATCCCAAAAAATCTGCGCATGCGCATCCCACAAAACCTCGCACGTGTTTGTGCTCGACTAGCCTGCGGGATGCATCCTTTCGCACGTGTTTTTACTCGACTAGCCTGCGGGATGCATCCTCTCGCACGTGTTTGTGCTCGACTAGCCTGCGGGATGCATCCTCTCGCACGTGTTTTTGCTCGACTAGCCTGCGGGATGCATCCTCTCGCACGTGTTTTTACTCGACTAGCCTGCGGGATGCATCCTCTCGCACGTGTTTTTGCTCGACTAGCCTGCGGGATGCATCCTCTCGCACGTGTTTTTGCTCGACTACGCATGCGCATCCCAAAAAACCTGCGCATGCGCATCCCACAAAACCTGCGCATGCGCATCCCACAAAACCTCGCACGTGTTTGTGCTCGACTAGCCTGCGGGATGCATCCTTTCGCACGTGTTTTTACTCGACTAGCCTGCGGGATGCATCCTCTCGCACGTGTTTTTGCTCGACTAGCCTGCGGGATGCATCCTCTCGCACGTGTTTTTGCTCGACTAGCCATGCGCATCCCAAAAAACCTGCGCATGCGCATCCCAAAAAACCTGCGCATGCGCATCCCAAAAAATCTGCGCATGCGCATCCCACAAAACCTGCGCATGCGCATCCCACAAAACCTCGCACGTGTTTGTGCTCGACTAGCCTGCGGGATGCATCCTTTCGCACGTGTTTTTACTCGACTAGCCTGCGGGATGCATCCTCTCGCACGTGTTTTTGCTCGACTAGCCTGCGGGATGCATCCTCTCGCACGTGTTTGTGCTCGACTAGCCTGCGGGATGCATCCTCTCGCACGTGTTTTTACTCGACTAGCCTGCGGGATGCATCCTCTCGCACGTGTTTTTGCTCGACTAGCCTGCGGGATGCATCCTCTCGCACGTGTTTTTGCTCGACTAGCCTGCGGGATGCATCCTCTCGCACGTGTTTTTACTCGACTAGCCTGCGGGATGCATCCTCTCGCACGTGTTTTTGCTCGACTAGCCTGCGGGATGCATCCTCTCGCACGTGTTTTTGCTCGACTAGACATGCGCATCCCAAAAAACCTGCGCATGCGCATCCCAAAAAACCTGCGCATGCGCATCCCACAAAACCTCGCACGTGTTTTTACTCGACTAGCCTGCGGGATGCATCCTCTCGCACGTGTTTTTACTCGACTAGCCTGCGGGATGCATCCTCTCGCACGTGTTTCTACTCGACTAGCCTGCGGGATGCATCCTCTCGCACGTGTTTTTATTCGACTAGCCTGCGGGATGCATCGTCTCGCACGTGTTTTAACTCGACTAGCCTGCGGGATGCATCCTCTCGCACGTGTTTTTGCTCGACTACCCATGCGCATCCCACAAAACCTGCGCATGCGCATCCCACAAAACCTCGCACGTGTTTGTGCTCGACTAGCCTGCGGGATGCATCCTCTCGCACGTGTTTTTACTCGACTAGCCTGCGGGATGCATCCTCTCGCACGTGTTTCTACTCGACTAGCCTGCGGGATGCATCCTCTCGCACGTGTTTTTATTCGACTAGCCTGCGGGATGCATCGTCTCGCACGTGTTTTAACTCGACTAGCCTGCGGGATGCATCCTCTCGCACGTGTTTTTGCTCGACTACCCATGCGCATCCCAAAAAACCTGCGCATGCGCATCCCAAAAAATCTGCGCATGCGCATCCCACAAAACCTGCGCATGCGCATCCCACAAAACCTCGCACGTGTTTGTGCTCGACTAGCCTGCGGGATGCATCCTTTCGCACGTGTTTTTACTCGACTAGCCTGCGGGATGCATCCTCTCGCACGTGTTTGTGCTCGACTAGCCTGCGGGATGCATCCTCTCGCACGTGTTTTTGCTCGACTAGCCTGCGGGATGCATCCTCTCGCACGTGTTTTTACTCGACTAGCCTGCGGGATGCATCCTCTCGCACGTGTTTTTGCTCGACTAGCCTGCGGGATGCATCCTCTCGCACGTGTTTTTGCTCGACTAGGCATGCGCATCCCAAAAAACCTGCGCATGCGCATCCCACAAAACCTGCGCATGCGCATCCCACAAAACCTCGCACGTGTTTGTGCTCGACTAGCCTGCGGGATGCATCCTTTCGCACGTGTTTTTACTCGACTAGCCTGCGGGATGCATCCTCTCGCACGTGTTTTTGCTCGACTAGCCTGCGGGATGCATCCTCTCGCACGTGTTTTTGCTCGACTAGCCATGCGCATCCCAAAAAACCTGCGCATGCGCATCCCAAAAAACCTGCGCATGCGCATCCCAAAAAATCTGCGCATGCGCATCCCACAAAACCTGCGCATGCGCATCCCACAAAACCTCGCACGTGTTTGTGCTCGACTAGCCTGCGGGATGCATCCTTTCGCACGTGTTTTTACTCGACTAGCCTGCGGGATGCATCCTCTCGCACGTGTTTTTGCTCGACTAGCCTGCGGGATGCATCCTCTCGCACGTGTTTGTGCTCGACTAGCCTGCGGGATGCATCCTCTCGCACGTGTTTTTACTCGACTAGCCTGCGGGATGCATCCTCTCGCACGTGTTTTTGCTCGACTAGCCTGCGGGATGCATCCTCTCGCACGTGTTTTTGCTCGACTAGCCTGCGGGATGCATCCTCTCGCACGTGTTTTTACTCGACTAGCCTGCGGGATGCATCCTCTCGCACGTGTTTTTGCTCGACTAGCCTGCGGGATGCATCCTCTCGCACGTGTTTTTGCTCGACTAGACATGCGCATCCCAAAAAACCTGCGCATGCGCATCCCAAAAAACCTGCGCATGCGCATCCCACAAAACCTCGCACGTGTTTGTGCTCGACTAGCCTGCGGGATGCATCCTTTCGCACGTGTTTTTACTCGACTAGCCTGCGGGATGCATCCTCTCGCACGTGTTTGTGCTCGACTAGCCTGCGGGATGCATCCTCTCGCACGTGTTTTTGCTCGACTAGCCTGCGGGATGCATCCTCTCGCACGTGTTTTTACTCGACTAGCCTGCGGGATGCATCCTCTCGCACGTGTTTTTACTCGACTAGCCTGCGGGATGCATCCTCTCGCACGTGTTTTTGCTCGACTACCCATGCGCATCCCAAAAAACCTGCGCATGCGCATCCCAAAAAATCTGCGCATGCGCATCCCACAAAACCTGCGCATGCGCATCCCACAAAACCTCGCACGTGTTTGTGCTCGACTAGCCTGCGGGATGCATCCTTTCGCACGTGTTTTTACTCGACTAGCCTGCGGGATGCATCCTCTCGCACGTGTTTTTGCTCGACTAGCCTGCGGGATGCATCCTCTCGCACGTGTTTTTGCTCGACTAGCCTGTGGGATGCATCCTCTCGCACGTGTTTTTACTCGACTAGCCTGCGGGATGCATCCTCTCGCACGTGTTTTTGCTCGACTAGCCATGCGCATCCCAAAAAACCTGCGCATGCGCATCCCAAAAAACCTGCGCATGCGCATCCCAAAAAATCTGCGCATGCGCATCCCACAAAACCTGCGCATGCGCATCCCACAAAACCTCGCACGTGTTTTTACTCGACTAGCCTGCGGGATGCATCCTCTCGCACGTGTTTTTACTCGACTAGCCTGCGGGATGCATCCTCTCGCACGTGTTTCTACTCGACTAGCCTGCGGGATGCATCCTCTCGCACGTGTTTTTATTCGACTAGCCTGCGGGATGCATCGTCTCGCACGTGTTTTAACTCGACTAGCCTGCGGGATGCATCCTCTCGCACGTGTTTTTGCTCGACTACCCATGCGCATCCCAAAAAACCTGCGCATGCGCATCCCAAAAAATCTGCGCATGCGCATCCCACAAAACCTGCGCATGCGCATCCCACAAAACCTCGCACGTGTTTGTGCTCGACTAGCCTGCGGGATGCATCCTTTCGCACGTGTTTTTACTCGACTAGCCTGCGGGATGCATCCTCTCGCACGTGTTTGTGCTCGACTAGCCTGCGGGATGCATCCTCTCGCACGTGTTTTTGCTCGACTAGCCTGCGGGATGCATCCTCTCGCACGTGTTTTTACTCGACTAGCCTGCGGGATGCATCCTCTCGCACGTGTTTTTGCTCGACTAGCCTGCGGGATGCATCCTCTCGCACGTGTTTTTGCTCGACTACGCATGCGGGATGCATCCTCTCGCACGTGTTTTTGCTCGACTAGCCTGCGGGATGCATCCTCTCGCACGTGTTTTTACTCGACTAGCCTACGGGATGCATCCTCTCGCACGTGTTTTTGCTCGACTAGCCTGCGGGATGCATCCTCTCGCACGTGTTTTTGCTCGACTAGACATGCGCATCCCAAAAAACCTGCGCATGCGCATCCCAAAAAACCTGCGCATGCGCATCCCACAAAACCTCGCACGTGTTTTTACTCGACTAGCCTGCGGGATGCATCCTCTCGCACGTGTTTTTACTCGACTAGCCTGCGGGATGCATCCTCTCGCACGTGTTTCTACTCGACTAGCCTGCGGGATGCATCCTCTCGCACGTGTTTTTATTCGACTAGCCTGCGGGATGCATCGTCTCGCACGTGTTTTAACTCGACTAGCCTGCGGGATGCATCCTCTCGCACGTGTTTTTGCTCGACTACCCATGCGCATCCCACAAAACCTGCGCATGCGCATCCCACAAAACCTCGCACGTGTTTGTGCTCGACTAGCCTGCGGGATGCATCCTCTCGCACGTGTTTTTACTCGACTAGCCTGCGGGATGCATCCTCTCGCACGTGTTTCTACTCGACTAGCCTGCGGGATGCATCCTCTCGCACGTGTTTTTATTCGACTAGCCTGCGGGATGCATCGTCTCGCACGTGTTTTAACTCGACTAGCCTGCGGGATGCATCCTCTCGCACGTGTTTTTGCTCGACTACCCATGCGCATCCCACAAAACCTGCGCATGCGCATCCCACAAAACCTCGCACGTGTTTGTGCTCGACTAGCCTGCGGGATGCATCCTCTCGCACGTGTTTTTACTCGACTAGCCTGCGGGATGCATCCTCTCGCACGTGTTTCTACTCGACTAGCCTGCGGGATGCATCCTCTCGCACGTGTTTTTATTCGACTAGCCTGCGGGATGCATCGTCTCGCACGTGTTTTAACTCGACTAGCCTGCGGGATGCATCCTCTCGCACGTGTTTTTGCTCGACTACCCATGCGCATCCCAAAAAACCTGCGCATGCGCATCCCAAAAAATCTGCGCATGCGCATCCCACAAAACCTGCGCATGCGCATCCCACAAAACCTCGCACGTGTTTGTGCTCGACTAGCCTGCGGGATGCATCCTTTCGCACGTGTTTTTACTCGACTAGCCTGCGGGATGCATCCTCTCGCACGTGTTTGTGCTCGACTAGCCTGCGGGATGCATCCTCTCGCACGTGTTTTTGCTCGACTAGCCTGCGGGATGCATCCTCTCGCACGTGTTTTTACTCGACTAGCCTGCGGGATGCATCCTCTCGCACGTGTTTTTGCTCGACTAGCCTGCGGGATGCATCCTCTCGCACGTGTTTTTGCTCGACTAGGCATGCGCATCCCAAAAAACCTGCGCATGCGCATCCCACAAAACCTGCGCATGCGCATCCCACAAAACCTCGCACGTGTTTGTGCTCGACTAGCCTGCGGGATGCATCCTTTCGCACGTGTTTTTACTCGACTAGCCTGCGGGATGCATCCTCTCGCACGTGTTTTTGCTCGACTAGCCTGCGGGATGCATCCTCTCGCACGTGTTTTTGCTCGACTAGCCATGCGCATCCCAAAAAACCTGCGCATGCGCATCCCAAAAAACCTGCGCATGCGCATCCCAAAAAATCTGCGCATGCGCATCCCACAAAACCTGCGCATGCGCATCCCACAAAACCTCGCACGTGTTTGTGCTCGACTAGCCTGCGGGATGCATCCTTTCGCACGTGTTTTTACTCGACTAGCCTGCGGGATGCATCCTCTCGCACGTGTTTTTGCTCGACTAGCCTGCGGGATGCATCCTCTCGCACGTGTTTGTGCTCGACTAGCCTGCGGGATGCATCCTCTCGCACGTGTTTTTACTCGACTAGCCTGCGGGATGCATCCTCTCGCACGTGTTTTTGCTCGACTAGCCTGCGGGATGCATCCTCTCGCACGTGTTTTTGCTCGACTAGCCTGCGGGATGCATCCTCTCGCACGTGTTTTTACTCGACTAGCCTGCGGGATGCATCCTCTCGCACGTGTTTTTGCTCGACTAGCCTGCGGGATGCATCCTCTCGCACGTGTTTTTGCTCGACTAGACATGCGCATCCCAAAAAACCTGCGCATGCGCATCCCAAAAAACCTGCGCATGCGCATCCCAAAAAACCTGCGCATGCGCATCCCACAATACCTCGCACGTGTTTGTGCTCGACTAGCCTGCGGGATGCATCCTTTCGCACGTGTTTTTACTCGACTAGCCTGCGGGATGCATCCTCTCGCACGTGTTTGTGCTCGACTAGCCTGCGGGATGCATCCTCTCGCACGTGTTTTTGCTCGACTAGCCTGCGGGATGCATCCTCTCGCACGTGTTTTTACTCGACTAGCCTGCGGGATGCATCCTCTCGCACGTGTTTTTACTCGACTAGCCTGCGGGATGCATCCTCTCGCACGTGTTTTTGCTCGACTACCCATGCGCATCCCAAAAAACCTGCGCATGCGCATCCCAAAAAATCTGCGCATGCGCATCCCACAAAACCTGCGCATGCGCATCCCACAAAACCTCGCACGTGTTTGTGCTCGACTAGCCTGCGGGATGCATCCTTTCGCACGTGTTTTTACTCGACTAGCCTGCGGGATGCATCCTCTCGCACGTGTTTTTGCTCGACTAGCCTGCGGGATGCATCCTCTCGCACGTGTTTGTGCTCGACTAGCCTGCGGGATGCATCCTCTCGCACGTGTTTTTGCTCGACTAGCCTGTGGGATGCATCCTCTCGCACGTGTTTTTACTCGACTAGCCTGCGGGATGCATCCTCTCGCACGTGTTTTTGCTCGACTAGCCTGCGGGATGCATCCTCTCGCACGTGTTTGTGCTCGACTAGCCTGCGGGATGCATCCTCTCGCACGTGTTTTTACTCGACTAGCCTGCGGGATGCATCCTCTCGCACGTGTTTTTGCTCGACTAGCCTGCGGGATGCATCCTCTCGCACGTGTTTTTGCTCGACTAGCCTGCGGGATGCATCCTCTCGCACGTGTTTTTACTCGACTAGCCTGCGGGATGCATCCTCTCGCACGTGTTTTTGCTCGACTAGCCTGCGGGATGCATCCTCTCGCACGTGTTTTTGCTCGACTAGACATGCGCATCCCAAAAAACCTGCGCATGCGCATCCCAAAAAACCTGCGCATGCGCATCCCACAAAACCTCGCACGTGTTTGTGCTCGACTAGCCTGCGGGATGCATCCTTTCGCACGTGTTTTTACTCGACTAGCCTGCGGGATGCATCCTCTCGCACGTGTTTTTGCTCGACTAGCCTGCGGGATGCATCCTCTCGCACGTGTTTGTGCTCGACTAGCCTGCGGGATGCATCCTCTCGCACGTGTTTTTGCTCGACTAGCCTGTGGGATGCATCCTCTCGCACGTGTTTTTACTCGACTAGCCTGCGGGATGCATCCTCTCGCACGTGTTTTTGCTCGACTAGCCATGCGCATCCCAAAAAACCTGCGCATGCGCATCCCAAAAAACCTGCGCATGCGCATCCCAAAAAATCTGCGCATGCGCATCCCACAAAACCTGCGCATGCGCATCCCACAAAACCTCGCACGTGTTTGTGCTCGACTAGCCTGCGGGATGCATCCTTTCGCACGTGTTTTTACTCGACTAGCCTGCGGGATGCATCCTCTCGCACGTGTTTTTGCTCGACTAGCCTGCGGGATGCATCCTCTCGCACGTGTTTGTGCTCGACTAGCCTGCGGGATGCATCCTCTCGCACGTGTTTTTACTCGACTAGCCTGCGGGATGCATCCTCTCGCACGTGTTTTTGCTCGACTAGCCTGCGGGATGCATCCTCTCGCACGTGTTTTTGCTCGACTAGCCTGCGGGATGCATCCTCTCGCACGTGTTTTTACTCGACTAGCCTGCGGGATGCATCCTCTCGCACGTGTTTTTGCTCGACTAGCCTGCGGGATGCATCCTCTCGCACGTGTTTTTGCTCGACTAGACATGCGCATCCCAAAAAACCTGCGCATGCGCATCCCAAAAAACCTGCGCATGCGCATCCCACAAAACCTCGCACGTGTTTGTGCTCGACTAGCCTGCGGGATGCATCCTTTCGCACGTGTTTTTACTCGACTAGCCTGCGGGATGCATCCTCTCGCACGTGTTTGTGCTCGACTAGCCTGCGGGATGCATCCTCTCGCACGTGTTTTTGCTCGACTAGCCTGCGGGATGCATCCTCTCGCACGTGTTTTTACTCGACTAGCCTGCGGGATGCATCCTCTCGCACGTGTTTTTGCTCGACTAGCCTGCGGGATGCATCCTCTCGCACGTGTTTTTGCTCGACTACGCATGCGCATCCCAAAAAACCTGCGCATGCGCATCCCACAAAACCTGCGCATGCGCATCCCACAAAACCTCGCACGTGTTTGTGCTCGACTAGCCTGCGGGATGCATCCTTTCGCACGTGTTTTTACTCGACTAGCCTGCGGGATGCATCCTCTCGCACGTGTTTTTGCTCGACTAGCCTGCGGGATGCATCCTCTCGCACGTGTTTTTGCTCGACTAGCCATGCGCATCCCAAAAAACCTGCGCATGCGCATCCCACAAAACCTGCGCATGCGCATCCCACAAAACCTCGCACGTGTTTGTGCTCGACTACCTTGCGGGATGCATCCTTTCGCACGTGTTTTTACTCGACTAGCCTGCGGGATGCATCCTCTCGCACGTGTTTTTGCTCGACTAGCCTGCGGGATGCATCCTCTCGCACGTGTTTGTGCTCGACTAGCCTGCGGGATGCATCCTCTCGCACGTGTTTTTACTCGACTAGCCTGCGGGATGCATCCTCTCGCACGTGTTTTTGCTCGACTAGCCTGCGGGATGCATCCTCTCGCACGTGTTTTTGCTCGACTAGCCTGCGGGATGCATCCTCTCGCACGTGTTTTTACTCGACTAGCCTACGGGATGCATCCTCTCGCACGTGTTTTTGCTCGACTAGCCTGCGGGATGCATCCTCTCGCACGTGTTTTTGCTCGACTAGACATGCGCATCCCAAAAAACCTGCGCATGCGCATCCCAAAAAACCTGCGCATGCGCATCCCACAAAACCTCGCACGTGTTTTTACTCGACTAGCCTGCGGGATGCATCCTCTCGCACGTGTTTTTACTCGACTAGCCTGCGGGATGCATCCTCTCGCACGTGTTTCTACTCGACTAGCCTGCGGGATGCATCCTCTCGCACGTGTTTTTATTCGACTAGCCTGCGGGATGCATCGTCTCGCACGTGTTTTAACTCGACTAGCCTGCGGGATGCATCCTCTCGCACGTGTTTTTGCTCGACTACCCATGCGCATCCCACAAAACCTGCGCATGCGCATCCCACAAAACCTCGCACGTGTTTGTGCTCGACTAGCCTGCGGGATGCATCCTCTCGCACGTGTTTTTACTCGACTAGCCTGCGGGATGCATCCTCTCGCACGTGTTTCTACTCGACTAGCCTGCGGGATGCATCCTCTCGCACGTGTTTTTATTCGACTAGCCTGCGGGATGCATCGTCTCGCACGTGTTTTAACTCGACTAGCCTGCGGGATGCATCCTCTCGCACGTGTTTTTGCTCGACTACCCATGCGCATCCCACAAAACCTGCGCATGCGCATCCCACAAAACCTCGCACGTGTTTGTGCTCGACTAGCCTGCGGGATGCATCCTCTCGCAAGTGTTTTTACTCGACTAGCCTGCGGGATGCATCCTCTCGCACGTGTTTCTACTCGACTAGCCTGCGGGATGCATCCTCTCGCACGTGTTTTTATTCGACTAGCCTGCGGGATGCATCGTCTCGCACGTGTTTTAACTCGACTAGCCTGCGGGATGCATCCTCTCGCACGTGTTTTTGCTCGACTACCCATGCGCATCCCAAAAAACCTGCGCATGCGCATCCCAAAAAATCTGCGCATGCGCATCCCACAAAACCTGCGCATGCGCATCCCACAAAACCTCGCACGTGTTTGTGCTCGACTAGCCTGCGGGATGCATCCTTTCGCACGTGTTTTTACTCGACTAGCCTGCGGGATGCATCCTCTCGCACGTGTTTGTGCTCGACTAGCCTGCGGGATGCATCCTCTCGCACGTGTTTTTGCTCGACTAGCCTGCGGGATGCATCCTCTCGCACGTGTTTTTACTCGACTAGCCTGCGGGATGCATCCTCTCGCACGTGTTTTTGCTCGACTAGCCTGCGGGATGCATCCTCTCGCACGTGTTTTTGCTCGACTAGGCATGCGCATCCCAAAAAACCTGCGCATGCGCATCCCACAAAACCTGCGCATGCGCATCCCACAAAACCTCGCACGTGTTTGTGCTCGACTAGCCTGCGGGATGCATCCTTTCGCACGTGTTTTTACTCGACTAGCCTGCGGGATGCATCCTCTCGCACGTGTTTTTGCTCGACTAGCCTGCGGGATGCATCCTCTCGCACGTGTTTTTGCTCGACTAGCCATGCGCATCCCAAAAAACCTGCGCATGCGCATCCCAAAAAACCTGCGCATGCGCATCCCAAAAAATCTGCGCATGCGCATCCCACAAAACCTGCGCATGCGCATCCCACAAAACCTCGCACGTGTTTGTGCTCGACTAGCCTGCGGGATGCATCCTTTCGCACGTGTTTTTACTCGACTAGCCTGCGGGATGCATCCTCTCGCACGTGTTTTTGCTCGACTAGCCTGCGGGATGCATCCTCTCGCACGTGTTTGTGCTCGACTAGCCTGCGGGATGCATCCTCTCGCACGTGTTTTTACTCGACTAGCCTGCGGGATGCATCCTCTCGCACGTGTTTTTGCTCGACTAGCCTGCGGGATGCATCCTCTCGCACGTGTTTTTGCTCGACTAGCCTGCGGGATGCATCCTCTCGCACGTGTTTTTACTCGACTAGCCTGCGGGATGCATCCTCTCGCACGTGTTTTTGCTCGACTAGCCTGCGGGATGCATCCTCTCGCACGTGTTTTTGCTCGACTAGACATGCGCATCCCAAAAAACCTGCGCATGCGCATCCCAAAAAACCTGCGCATGCGCATCCCAAAAAACCTGCGCATGCGCATCCCACAAAACCTCGCACGTGTTTGTGCTCGACTAGCCTGCGGGATGCATCCTTTCGCACGTGTTTTTACTCGACTAGCCTGCGGGATGCATCCTCTCGCACGTGTTTGTGCTCGACTAGCCTGCGGGATGCATCCTCTCGCACGTGTTTTTGCTCGACTAGCCTGCGGGATGCATCCTCTCGCACGTGTTTTTACTCGACTAGCCTGCGGGATGCATCCTCTCGCACGTGTTTTTACTCGACTAGCCTGCGGGATGCATCCTCTCGCACGTGTTTTTGCTCGACTACCCATGCGCATCCCAAAAAACCTGCGCATGCGCATCCCAAAAAATCTGCGCATGCGCATCCCACAAAACCTGCGCATGCGCATCCCAAAAAATCTGCGCATGCGCATCCCACAAAACCTGCGCATGCGCATCCCACAAAACCTCGCACGTGTTTGTGCTCGACTAGCCTGCGGGATGCATCCTTTCGCACGTGTTTTTACTCGACTAGCCTGCGGGATGCATCCTCTCGCACGTGTTTTTGCTCGACTAGCCTGCGGGATGCATCCTCTCGCACGTGTTTGTGCTCGACTAGCCTGCGGGATGCATCCTCTCGCACGTGTTTTTACTCGACTAGCCTGCGGGATGCATCCTCTCGCACGTGTTTTTGCTCGACTAGCCTGCGGGATGCATCCTCTCGCACGTGTTTTTGCTCGACTAGCCTGCGGGATGCATCCTCTCGCACGTGTTTTTACTCGACTAGCCTGCGGGATGCATCCTCTCGCACGTGTTTTTGCTCGACTAGCCTGCGGGATGCATCCTCTCGCACGTGTTTTTGCTCGACTAGACATGCGCATCCCAAAAAACCTGCGCATGCGCATCCCAAAAAACCTGCGCATGCGCATCCCAAAAAACCTGCGCATGCGCATCCCACAAAACCTCGCACGTGTTTGTGCTCGACTAGCCTGCGGGATGCATCCTTTCGCACGTGTTTTTACTCGACTAGCCTGCGGGATGCATCCTCTCGCACGTGTTTGTGCTCGACTAGCCTGCGGGATGCATCCTCTCGCACGTGTTTTTGCTCGACTAGCCTGCGGGATGCATCCTCTCGCACGTGTTTTTACTCGACTAGCCTGCGGGATGCATCCTCTCGCACGTGTTTTTACTCGACTAGCCTGCGGGATGCATCCTCTCGCACGTGTTTTTGCTCGACTACCCATGCGCATCCCAAAAAACCTGCGCATGCGCATCCCAAAAAATCTGCGCATGCGCATCCCACAAAACCTGCGCATGCGCATCCCAAAAAATCTGCGCATGCGCATCCCACAAAACCTGCGCATGCGCATCCCACAAAACCTCGCACGTGTTTGTGCTCGACTAGCCTGCGGGATGCATCCTTTCGCACGTGTTTTTACTCGACTAGCCTGCGGGATGCATCCTCTCGCACGTGTTTTTGCTCGACTAGCCTGCGGGATGCATCCTCTCGCACGTGTTTGTGCTCGACTAGCCTGCGGGATGCATCCTCTCGCACGTGTTTTTGCTCGACTAGCCTGTGGGATGCATCCTCTCGCACGTGTTTTTACTCGACTAGCCTGCGGGATGCATCCTCTCGCACGTGTTTTTGCTCGACTAGCCATGCGCATCCCAAAAAACCTGCGCATGCGCATCCCAAAAAACCTGCGCATGCGCATCCCAAAAAATCTGCGCATGCGCATCCCACAAAACCTGCGCATGCGCATCCCACAAAACCTCGCACGTGTTTGTGCTCGACTAGCCTGCGGGATGCATCCTTTCGCACGTGTTTTTACTCGACTAGCCTGCGGGATGCATCCTCTCGCACGTGTTTTTGCTCGACTAGCCTGCGGGATGCATCCTCTCGCACGTGTTTGTGCTCGACTAGCCTGCGGGATGCATCCTCTCGCACGTGTTTTTACTCGACTAGCCTGCGGGATGCATCCTCTCGCACGTGTTTTTGCTCGACTAGCCTGCGGGATGCATCCTCTCGCACGTGTTTTTGCTCGACTAGCCTGCGGGATGCATCCTCTCGCACGTGTTTTTACTCGACTAGCCTGCGGGATGCATCCTCTCGCACGTGTTTTTGCTCGACTAGCCTGCGGGATGCATCCTCTCGCACGTGTTTTTGCTCGACTAGACATGCGCATCCCAAAAAACCTGCGCATGCGCATCCCAAAAAACCTGCGCATGCGCATCCCACAAAACCTCGCACGTGTTTTTACTCGACTAGCCTGCGGGATGCATCCTCTCGCACGTGTTTTTACTCGACTAGCCTGCGGGATGCATCCTCTCGCACGTGTTTCTACTCGACTAGCCTGCGGGATGCATCCTCTCGCACGTGTTTTTATTCGACTAGCCTGCGGGATGCATCGTCTCGCACGTGTTTTAACTCGACTAGCCTGCGGGATGCATCCTCTCGCACGTGTTTTTGCTCGACTACCCATGCGCATCCCAAAAAACCTGCGCATGCGCATCCCAAAAAATCTGCGCATGCGCATCCCACAAAACCTGCGCATGCGCATCCCACAAAACCTCGCACGTGTTTGTGCTCGACTAGCCTGCGGGATGCATCCTTTCGCACGTGTTTTTACTCGACTAGCCTGCGGGATGCATCCTCTCGCACGTGTTTGTGCTCGACTAGCCTGCGGGATGCATCCTCTCGCACGTGTTTTTGCTCGACTAGCCTGCGGGATGCATCCTCTCGCACGTGTTTTTACTCGACTAGCCTGCGGGATGCATCCTCTCGCACGTGTTTTTGCTCGACTAGCCTGCGGGATGCATCCTCTCGCACGTGTTTTTGCTCGACTACGCATGCGCAACCCAAAAAACCTGCGCATGCGCATCCCACAAAACCTGCGCATGCGCATCCCACAAAACCTCGCACGTGTTTGTGCTCGACTAGCCTGCGGGATGCATCCTTTCGCACGTGTTTTTACTCGACTAGCCTGCGGGATGCATCCTCTCGCACGTGTTTTTGCTCGACTAGCCTGCGGGATGCATCCTCTCGCACGTGTTTTTGCTCGACTAGCCATGCGCATCCCAAAAAACCTGCGCATGCGCATCCCAAAAAACCTGCGCATGCGCATCCCAAAAAATCTGCGCATGCGCATCCCACAAAACCTGCGCATGCGCATCCCACAAAACCTCGCACGTGTTTGTGCTCGACTAGCCTGCGGGATGCATCCTTTCGCACGTGTTTTTACTCGACTAGCCTGCGGGATGCATCCTCTCGCACGTGTTTTTGCTCGACTAGCCTGCGGGATGCATCCTCTCGCACGTGTTTGTGCTCGACTAGCCTGCGGGATGCATCCTCTCGCACGTGTTTTTACTCGACTAGCCTGCGGGATGCATCCTCTCGCACGTGTTTTTGCTCGACTAGCCTGCGGGATGCATCCTCTCGCACGTGTTTTTGCTCGACTAGCCTGCGGGATGCATCCTCTCGCACGTGTTTTTACTCGACTAGCCTGCGGGATGCATCCTCTCGCACGTGTTTTTGCTCGACTAGCCTGCGGGATGCATCCTCTCGCACGTGTTTTTGCTCGACTAGACATGCGCATCCCAAAAAACCTGCGCATGCGCATCCCAAAAAACCTGCGCATGCGCATCCCACAAAACCTCGCACGTGTTTTTACTCGACTAGCCTGCGGGATGCATCCTCTCGCACGTGTTTTTACTCGACTAGCCTGCGGGATGCATCCTCTCGCACGTGTTTCTACTCGACTAGCCTGCGGGATGCATCCTCTCGCACGTGTTTTTATTCGACTAGCCTGCGGGATGCATCGTCTCGCACGTGTTTTAACTCGACTAGCCTGCGGGATGCATCCTCTCGCACGTGTTTTTGCTCGACTACCCATGCGCATCCCACAAAACCTGCGCATGCGCATCCCACAAAACCTCGCACGTGTTTGTGCTCGACTAGCCTGCGGGATGCATCCTTTCGCACGTGTTTTTACTCGACTAGCCTGCGGGATGCATCCTCTCGCACGTGTTTTTGCTCGACTAGCCTGCGGGATGCATCCTCTCGCACGTGTTTGTGCTCGACTAGCCTGCGG
This sequence comes from Lasioglossum baleicum, assembly GCF_051020765.1. NCBI lineage: Eukaryota > Metazoa > Arthropoda > Insecta > Hymenoptera > Halictidae > Lasioglossum > Lasioglossum baleicum. Next base: position 1,979,824 of record NW_027469084.1, read on the forward strand.
GATGCATCCTCTCGCACGTGTTTTTGCTCGACTAGCCTGTGGGATGCATCCTCTCGCACGTGTTTTTACTCGACTAGCCTGCGGGATGCATCCTCTCGCACGTATTTTTACTCGACTACCCTGCGGGATGCATCCTCTCGCACGTGTTTTTGCTCGACTAGCCATGCGCATCCCAAAAATCCTGCGCATGCGCATCCCAAAAAACCTGCGCATGCGCATCCCAAAAAACCTGCGCATGCGCATCCCACAAAACCTGCGTATGCGCATCCCACAAAACCTCGCACGTGTTTTTACTCGACTAGCCTGCGGGATGCATCCTCTCGCACGTGTTTTTACTCGACTAGCCTGCGGGATGCATCCTCTCGCACGTGTTTTTGCTCGGCTAGCCTGCGGGATACATCCTCTCGCACGTGTTTTTGCTCGACTAGCCATGCGCATCCCAAAAAACCTGCGCATGCGCATCCCAAAAAACCTGCGCATGCGCATCCCACAAAACCTCGCACGTGTTTTTACTCGACTAGCCTGCGGGATGCATCCTCTCGCACGTGTTTTTACTCGACTAGCCTGCGGGATGCATCCTCTCGCACGTGTTTTTACTCGACTAGCCTGCGGGATGCATCCTCTCGCACGTGTTTTTACTCGACTAGCCTGCGGGATGCATCGTCTCGCACGTGTTTTTACTCGACTAGCCTGCGGGATGCATCCTCTCGCACGTGTTTTTGCTCGACTAGCCATGCGCATCCCAAAAAACCTGCGCATGCGCATCCCACAAAACCTGCGCATGCGCATCCCACAAAACCTCGCACGTGTTTGTGCTCGACTAGCCTGCGGGATGCATCCTTTCGCACGTGTTTTTACTCGACTAGCCTGCGGGATGCATCCTCTCGCACGTGTTTTTGCTCGACTAGCCTGCGGGATGCATCCTCTCGCACGTGTTTGTGCTCGACTAGCCTGCGGGATGCATCCTCTCGCACGTGTTTTTACTCGACTAGCCTGCGGGATGCATCCTCTCGCACGTGTTTTTGCTCGACTAGCCTGCGGGATGCATCCTCTCGCACGTGTTTTTGCTCGACTAGACATGCGCATCCCAAAAAACCTGCGCATGCGCATCCCAAAAAACCTGCGCATGCGCATCCCACAAAACCTGCGCATGCGCATCCCACAAAACCTCGCACGTGTTTTTACTCGACTAGCCTGCGGGATGCATCCTCTCGCACGTGTTTTTACTCGACTAGCCTGCGGGATGCATCCTCTCGCACGTGTTTCTACTCGACTAGCCTGCGGGATGCATCCTCTCGCACGTGTTTTTATTCGACTAGCCTGCGGGATGCATCCTCGCGCACGTGTTTTAACTCGACTAGCCTGCGGGATGCATCCTCTCGCACGTGTTTTTGCTCGACTACCCATGCGCATCCCAAAAAACCTGCGCATGCGCATCCCAAAAAATCTGCGCATGCGCATCCCACAAAACCTGCGCATGCGCATCCCACAAAACCTCGCACGTGTTTGTGCTCGACTAGCCTGCGGGATGCATCCTTTCGCACGTGTTTTTACTCGACTAGCCTGCGGGATGCATCCTCTCGCACGTGTTTTTGCTCGACTAGCCTGCGGGATGCATCCTCTCGCACGTGTTTGTGCTCGACTAGCCTGCGGGATGCGTCCTCTCGCACGTGTTTTTGCTCGACTAGCCTGCGGGATGCATCCTCTCGCACGTGTTTTTACTCGACTAGCCTGCGGGATGCATCCTCTCGCACGTATTTTTACTCGACTACCCTGCGGGATGCATCCTCTCGCACGTGTTTTTGCTCGACTAGCCATGCGCATCCCAAAAATCCTGCGCATGCGCATCCCAAAAAACCTGCGAATGCGCATCCCACAAAACCTGCGTATGCGCATCCCACAAAACCTCGCACGTGTTTTTACTCGACTAGCCTGCGGGATGCATCCTCTCGCACGTGTTTTTACTCGACTAGCCTGCGGGATGCATCCTCTCGCACATGTTTTTGCTCGGCTAGCCTGCGGGATACATCCTCTCGCACGTGTTTTTGCTCGACTAGCCATGCGCATCCCAAAAAACCTGCGCATGCGCATCCCAAAAAACCTGCGCATGCGCATCCCACAAAACCTCGCACGTGTTTTTACTCGACTAGCCTGCGGGATGCATCCTCTCGCACGTGTTTTTACGCGACTAGCCTGCGGGATGCATCCTCTCGCACGTGTTTTTACTCGACTAGCCTGCGGGATGCATCCTCTCGCACGTGTTTTTACTCGACTAGCCTGCGGGATGCATCGTCTCGCACGTGTTTTTACTCGACTAGCCTGCGGGATGCATCCTCTCTCACGTGTTTTTGCTCGACTAGCCATGCGCATCCCAAAAAACCTGCGCATGCGCATCCCACAAAACCTGCGCATGCGCATCCCACAAAACCTCGCACGTGTTTGTGCTCGACTAGCCTGCGGGATGCATCCTTTCGCACGTGTTTTTACTCGACTAGCCTGCGGGATGCATCCTCTCGCACGTGTTTTTGCTCGACTAGCCTGCGGGATGCATCCTCTCGCACGTGTTTGTGCTCGACTAGCCTGCGGGATGCATCCTCTCGCACGTGTTTTTACTCGACTAGCCTGCGGGATGCATCCTCTCGCACGTGTTTTTGCTCGACTAGCCATGCGCATCCCAAAAAACCTGCGCATGCGCATCCCAAAAAACCTGCGCATGCGCATCCCACAAAACCTCGCACGTGTTTTTACTCGACTAGCCTGCGGGATGCATCCTCTCGCACGTGTTTTTACTCGACTAGCCTGCGGGATGCATCCTCTCGCACGTGTTTTTACTCGACTAGCCTGCGGGATGCATCCTCTCGCACGTGTTTGTGCTCGACTAGCCTGCGGGATGCATCCTCTCGCACGTGTTTTTGCTCGACTAGCCTGCGGGATGCATCCTCTCGCACGTGTTTTTACTCGACTAGCCTGCGGGATGCATCCTCTCGCACGTGTTTTTGCTCGACTAGCCTGCGGGATGCATCCTCTCGCACGTGCTTTTGCTCGACTAGGCATGCGCATCCCAAAAAACCTGCGCATGCGCATCCCAAAAAACCTGCGCATGCGCATCCCACAAAACCTGCGCATGCGCATCCCACAAAACCTCGCACGTGTTTGTGCTCGACTAGCCTGCGGGATGCATCCTTTCGCACGTGTTTTTACTCGACTAGCCTGCGGGATGCATCCTCTCGCACGTGTTTTTGCTCGACTAGCCTGCGGGATGCATCCTCTCGCACGTGTTTTTGCTCGACTAGCCTGCGGGATGCATCCTCTCGCACGTGTTTGTGCTCGACTAGCCTGCGGGATGCATCCTCTCGCACGTGTTTTTACTCGACTAGCCTGCGGGATGCATCCTCTCGCACGTGTTTTTGCTCGACTAGCCTGCGGGATGCATCCTCTCGCACGTGTTTTTGCTCGACTAGCCTGCGGGATGCATCCTCTCGCACGTATTTTTACTCGACTAGCCTGCGGGATGCATCCTCTCGCACGTGTTTTTGCTCGACTAGCCTGCGGGATGCATCCTCTCGCACGTGTTTTTGCTCGACTAGACATGCGCATCCCAAAAAACCTGCGCATGCGCATCCCACAAAACCTGCGCATGCGCATCCCACAAAACCTCGCACGTGTTTTTACTCGACTAGCCTGCGGGATGCATCCTCTCGCACGTGTTTTTACTCGACAAGCCTGCGGGATGCATCCTCTCGCACGTGTTTCTTCTCGACTAGCCTGCGGGATGCATCCTCTCGCACGTGTTTTTACTCGACTAGCCTGCGGGATGCATCGTCTCGCACGTGTTTTAACTCGACTAGCCTGCGGGATGCATCCTCTCGCACGTGTTTTTGCTCGACTACCCATGCGCATCCCAAAAAACCTGCGCATGCGCATCCCAAAAAATCTGCGCATGCGCATCCCACAAAACCTGCGCATGCGCATCCCACAAAACCTCGCACGTGTTTGTGCTCGACTAGCCTGCGGGATGCATCCTTTCGCACGTGTTTTTACTCGACTAGCCTGCGGGATGCATCCTCTCGCACGTATTTTTGTTCGACTAGCCTGCGGGATGCATCCTCTCGCACGTGTTTGTGCTCGACTAGCCTGCGGGATGCATCCTCTCGCACGTGTTTTTGCTCGACTAGCCTGCGGGATGCATCCTCTCGCACGTGTTTTTACTCGACTAGCCTGCGGGATGCATCCTCTCGCACGTGTTTTTACTCGACTACCCTGCGGGATGCATCCTCTCGCACGTGTTTTTGCTCGACTAGCCATGCGCATCCCAAAAAACCTGCGCATGCGCATCCCAAAAAACCTGCGCATGCGCATCCCAAAAAACCTGCGCATGCGCATCCCAAAAAACCTGCGCATGCGCATCCCACAAAACCTGCGTATGCGCATCCCACAAAACCTCGCACGTGTTTTTACTCGACTAGCCTGCGGGATGCATCCTCTCGCACGTGTTTTTACTCGACTAGCCTGCGGGATGCATCCTCTCGCACGTGTTTTTGCTCGGCTAGCCTGCGGGATACATCCTCTCGCACGTGTTTTTGCTCGACTAGCCATGCGCATCCCAAAAAACCTGCGCATGCGCATCCCAAAAAACCTGCGCATGCGCATCCCACAAAACCTCGCACGTGTTTTTACTCGACTAGCCTGCGGGATGCATCCTCTCGCACGTGTTTTTACTCGACTAGCCTGCGGGATGCATCCTCTCGCACGTGTTTTTACTCGACTAGCCTGCGGGATGCATCCTCTCGCACGTGTTTTTACTCGACTAGCCTGCGGGATGCATCGTCTCGCACGTGTTTTTACTCGACTAGCCTGCGGGATGCATCCTCTCGCACGTGTTTTTGCTCGACTAGCCATGCGCATCCCAAAAAACCTGCGCATGCGCATCCCACAAAACCTGCGCATGCGCATCCCACAAAACCTCGCACGTGTTTGTGCTCGACTAGCCTGCGGGATGCATCCTTTCGCACGTGTTTTTACTCGACTAGCCTGCGGGATGCATCCTCTCGCACGTGTTTTTGCTCGACTAGCCTGCGGGATGCATCCTCTCGCACGTGTTTGTGCTCGACTAGCCTGCGGGATGCATCCTCTCGCACGTGTTTTTACTCGACTAGCCTGCGGGATGCATCCTCTCGCACGTGTTTTTGCTCGACTAGCCATGCGCATCCCAAAAAACCTGCGCATGCGCATCCCAAAAAACCTGCGCATGCGCATCCCACAAAACCTCGCACGTGTTTTTACTCGACTAGCCTGCGGGATGCATCCTCTCGCACGTGTTTTTACTCGGCTAGCCTGCGGGATACATCCTCTCGCACGTGTTTTTGCTCGACTAGCTATGCGCATCCCAAAAAACCTGCGCATGTTCATCCCAAAAAACCTGCGCATGCGCATCCCACGAAACCTCGCACGTGTTTTTACTCGACTAGCCTGCGGGATGCATCCTCTCGCACGTGTTTGTGCTCGACTAGCCTGCGGGATGCATCCTCTCGCACGTGTTTTTACTCGACTAGCCTGCGGGATGCATCCTCTCGCACGTGTTTTTGCTCGACTAGCCTGCGGGATGCATCCTCTCGCACGTGTTTTTGCTCGACTAGCCTGCGGGATGCATCCTCTCGCACGTATTTTTACTCGACTAGCCTGCGGGATGCATCCTCTCGCACGTGTTTTTGCTCGACTAGCCTGCGGGATGCATCCTCTCGCACGTGTTTTTGCTCGACTAGACATGCGCATCCCAAAAAACCTGCGCATGCGCATCCCAAAAAACCTGCGCATGCGCATCCCACAAAACCTGCACATGCGCATCCCACAAAACCTCGCACGTGTTTTTACTCGACTAGCCTGCGGGATGCATCCTCTCGCACGTGTTTTTACTCGACTAGCCTGCGGGATGCATCCTCTCGCACGTGTTTCTACTCGACTAGCCTGCGGGATGCATCCTCTCGCACGTGTTTTTACTCGACTAGCCTGCGGGATGCATCGTCTCGCACGTGTTTTAACTCGACTAGCCTGCGGGATGCATCCTCTCGCACGTGTTTTTGCTCGACTACCCATGCGCATCCCAAAAAACCTGCGCATGCGCATCCCAAAAAATCTGCGCATGCGCATCCCACAAAACCTGCGCATGCGCATCCCACAAAACCTCGCACGTGTTTGTGCTCGACTAGCCTGCGGGATGCATCCTTTCGCACGTGTTTTTACTCGACTAGCCTGCGGGATGCATCCTCTCGCACGTATTTTTGTTCGACTAGCCTGCGGGATGCATCCTCTCGCACGTGTTTGTGCTCGACTAGCCTGCGGGATGCATCCTCTCGCACGTGTTTTTGCTCGACTAGCCTGCGGGATGCATCCTCTCGCACGTGTTTTTACTCGACTAGCCTGCGGGATGCATCCTCTCGCACGTGTTTTTACTCGACTAGCCTGCGGGATGCATCGTCTCGCACGTGTTTTTACTCGACTAGCCTGCGGGATGCATCCTCTCGCACGTGTTTTTGCTCGACTAGCCATGCGCATCCCAAAAAACCTGCGCATGCGCATCCCACAAAACCTGCGCATGCGCATCCCACAAAACCTCGCACGTGTTTGTGCTCGACTAGCCTGCGGGATGCATCCTTTCGCACGTGTTTTTACTCGACTAGCCTGCGGGATGCATCCTCTCGCACGTGTTTTTGCTCGACTAGCCTGCGGGATGCATCCTCTCGCACGTGTTTGTGCTCGACTAGCCTGCGGGATGCATCCTCTCGCACGTGTTTTTACTCGACTAGCCTGCGGGATGCATCCTCTCGCACGTGTTTTTGCTCGACTAGCCATGCGCATCCCAAAAAACCTGCGCATGCGCATCCCACAAAACCTCGCACGTGTTTTTACTCGACTAGCCTGCGGGATGCATCCTCTCGCACGTGTTTTTACTCGACTAGCCTGCGGGATGCATCCTCTCGCACGTGTTTTTACTCGACTAGCCTGCGGGATGCATCCTCTCGCACGTGTTTTTACTCGACTAGCCTGCGGGATGCATCCTCTCGCACGTGTTTTTGCTCGACTAGCCATGCGCATCCCAAAAAACCTGCGCATGCGCATCCCAAAAAATCTGCGCATGCGCATCCCACAAAACCTGCGCATGCGCATCCCACAAAACCTCGCACGTGTTTGTGCTCGACTAGCCTGCGGGATGCATCCTTTCGCACGTGTTTTTACTCGACTAGCCTGCGGGATGCATCCTCTCGCACGTGTTTGTGCTCGACTAGCCTGCGGGATGCATCCTTTCGCACGTGTTTTTACTCGACTAGCCTGCGGGATGCATCCTCTCGCACGTGTTTTTACTCGACTAGCCTGCGGGATGCATCCTCTCGCACGTGTTTTTACTCGACTAGCCTGCGGGATGCATCCTCTCGCACGTGTTTTTACTCGACTAGCCTGCGGGATGCATCCTCTCGCACGTGTTTTTGCTCGACTAGCCTGCGGGATGCATCCTCTCGCACGTGTTTTTGCTCGACTAGACATGCGCATCCCAAAAAACCTGCGCATGCGCATCCCAAAAAACCTGCGCATGCGCATCCCACAAAACCTGCGCATGCGCATCCCACAAAACCTCGCACGTGTTTTTACTCGACTAGCCTGCGGGATGCATCCTCTCGCACGTGTTTTTACTCGACTAGCCTGCGGGATGCATCCTCTCGCACGTGTTTCTACTCGACTAGCCTGCGGGATGCATCCTCTCGCACGTGTTTTTATTCGACTAGCCTGCGGGATGCATCCTCGCGCACGTGTTTTAACTCGACTAGCCTGCGGGATGCATCCTCTCGCACGTGTTTTTGCTCGACTACCCATGCGCATCCCAAAAAACCTGCGCATGCGCATCCCAAAAAATCTGCGCATGCGCATCCCACAAAACCTGCGCATGCGCATCCCACAAAACCTCGCACGTGTTTGTGCTCGACTAGCCTGCGGGATGCATCCTTTCGCACGTGTTTTTACTCGACTAGCCTGCGGGATGCATCCTCTCGCACGTGTTTTTGCTCGACTAGCCTGCGGGATGCATCCTCTCGCACGTGTTTGTGCTCGACTAGCCTGCGGGATGCATCCTCTCGCACGTGTTTTTGCTCGACTAGCCTGCGGGATGCATCCTCTCGCACGTGTTTTTACTCGACTAGCCTGCGGGATGCATCCTCTCGCACGTATTTTTACTCGACTACCCTGCGGGATGCATCCTCTCGCACGTGTTTTTGCTCGACTAGCCATGCGCATCCCAAAAATCCTGCGCATGCGCATCCCAAAAAACCTGCGCATGCGCATCCCACAAAACCTGCGTATGCGCATCCCACAAAACCTCGCACGTGTTTTTACTCGACTAGCCTGCGGGATGCATCCTCTCGCACGTGTTTTTACTCGACTAGCCTGCGGGATGCATCCTCTCGCACGTGTTTTTGCTCGGCTAGCCTGCGGGATACATCCTCTCGCACGTGTTTTTGCTCGACTAGCCATGCGCATCCCAAAAAACCTGCGCATGCGCATCCCAAAAAACCTGCGCATGCGCATCCCACAAAACCTCGCACGTGTTTTTACTCGACTAGCCTGCGGGATGCATCCTCTCGCACGTGTTTTTACGCGACTAGCCTGCGGGATGCATCCTCTCGCACGTGTTTTTACTCGACTAGCCTGCGGGATGCATCCTCTCGCACGTGTTTTTACTCGACTAGCCTGCGGGATGCATCGTCTCGCACGTGTTTTTACTCGACTAGCCTGCGGGATGCATCCTCTCTCACGTGTTTTTGCTCGACTAGCCATGCGCATCCCAAAAAACCTGCGCATGCGCATCCCACAAAACCTGCGCATGCGCATCCCACAAAACCTCGCACGTGTTTGTGCTCGACTAGCCTGCGGGATGCATCCTTTCGCACGTGTTTTTACTCGACTAGCCTGCGGGATGCATCCTCTCGCACGTGTTTTTGCTCGACTAGCCTGCGGGATGCATCCTCTCGCACGTGTTTGTGCTCGACTAGCCTGCGGGATGCATCCTCTCGCACGTGTTTTTACTCGACTAGCCTGCGGGATGCATCCTCTCGCACGTGTTTTTGCTCGACTAGCCATGCGCATCCCAAAAAACCTGCGCATGCGCATCCCAAAAAACCTGCGCATGCGCATCCCACAAAACCTCGCACGTGTTTTTACTCGACTAGCCTGCGGGATGCATCCTCTCGCACGTGTTTTTACTCGACTAGCCTGCGGGATGCATCCTCTCGCACGTGTTTTTACTCGACTAGCCTGCGGGATGCATCCTCTCGCACGTGTTTTTACTCGACTAGCCTGCGGGATGCATCCTCTCGCACGTGTTTGTGCTCGACTAGCCTGCGGGATGCATCCTCTCGAACGTGTTTTTGCTCGACTAGCCTGCGGGATGCATCCTCTCGCACGTGTTTTTACTCGACTAGCCTGCGGGATGCATCCTCTCGCACGTGTTTTTGCTCGACTAGCCTGCGGGATGCATCCTCTCGCACGTGTTTTTGCTCGACTAGGCATGCGCATCCCAAAAAACCTGCGCATGCGCATCCCAAAAAACCTGCGCATGCGCATCCCACAAAACCTGCGCATGCGCATCCCACAAAACCTCGCACGTGTTTGTGCTCGACTAGCCTGCGGGATGCATCCTTTCGCACGTGTTTTTACTCGACTAGCCTGCGGGATGCATCCTCTCGCACGTGTTTTTGCTCGACTAGCCTGCGGGATGCATCCTCTCGCACGTGTTTTTGCTCGACTAGCCTGCGGGATGCATCCTCTCGCACGTGTTTGTGCTCGACTAGCCTGCGGGATGCATCCTCTCGCACGTGTTTTTACTCGACTAGCCTGCGGGATGCATCCTCTCGCACGTGTTTTTGCTCGACTAGCCTGCGGGATGCATCCTCTCGCACGTGTTTTTGCTCGACTAGCCTGCGGGATGCATCCTCTCGCACGTATTTTTACTCGACTAGCCTGCGGGATGCATCCTCTCGCACGTGTTTTTGCTCGACTAGCCTGCGGGATGCATCCTCTCGCACGTGTTTTTGCTCGACTAGACATGCGCATCCCAAAAAACCTGCGCATGCGCATCCCACAAAACATGCGCATGCGCATCCCACAAAACCTCGCACGTGTTTTTACTCGACTAGCCTGCGGGATGCATCCTCTCGCACGTGTTTTTACTCGACTAGCCTGCGGGATGCATCCTCTCGCACGTGTTTCTTCTCGACTAGCCTGCGGGATGCATCCTCTCGCACGTGTTTTTACTCGACTAGCCTGCGGGATGCATCGTCTCGCACGTGTTTTAACTCGACTAGCCTGCGGGATGCATCCTCTCGCACGTGTTTTTGCTCGACTACCCATGCGCATCCCAAAAAACCTGCGCATGCGCATCCCAAAAAATCTGCGCATGCGCATCCCACAAAACCTGCGCATGCGCATCCCACAAAACCTCGCACGTGTTTGTGCTCGACTAGCCTGCGGGATGCATCCTTTCGCACGTGTTTTTACTCGACTAGCCTGCGGGATGCATCCTCTCGCACGTATTTTTGTTCGACTAGCCTGCGGGATGCATCCTCTCGCACGTGTTTGTGCTCGACTAGCCTGCGGGATGCATCCTCTCGCACGTGTTTTTGCTCGACTAGCCTGCGGGATGCATCCTCTCGCACGTGTTTTTACTCGACTAGCCTGCGGGATGCATCCTCTCGCACGTGTTTTTACTCGACTACCCTGCGGGATGCATCCTCTCGCACGTGTTTTTGCTCGACTAGCCATGCGCATCCCAAAAAACCTGCGCATGCGCATCCCAAAAAACCTGCGCATGCGCATCCCAAAAAACCTGCGCATGCGCATCCCAAAAAACCTGCGCATGCGCATCCCACAAAACCTGCGTATGCGCATCCCACAAAACCTCGCACGTGTTTTTACTCGACTAGCCTGCGGGATGCATCCTCTCGCACGTGTTTTTACTCGACTAGCCTGCGGGATGCATCCTCTCGCACGTGTTTTTGCTCGGCTAGCCTGCGGGATACATCCTCTCGCACGTGTTTTTGCTCGACTAGCCATGCGCATCCCAAAAAACCTGCGCATGCGCATCCCAAAAACCTGCGCATGCGCATCCCACAAAACCTCGCACGTGTTTTTACTCGACTAGCCTGCGGGATGCATCCTCTCGCACGTGTTTTTACTCGACTAGCCTGCGGGATGCATCCTCTCGCACGTGTTTTTACTCGACTAGCCTGCGGGATGCATCCTCTCGCACGTGTTTTTACTCGACTAGCCTGCGGGATGCATCGTCTCGCACGTGTTTTTACTCGACTAGCCTGCGGGATGCATCCTCTCGCACGTGTTTTTGCTCGACTAGCCATGCGCATCCCAAAAAACCTGCGCATGCGCATCCCACAAAACCTGCGCATGCGCATCCCACAAAACCTCGCACGTGTTTGTGCTCGACTAGCCTGCGGGATGCATCCTTTCGCACGTGTTTTTACTCGACTAGCCTGCGGGATGCATCCTCTCGCACGTGTTTTTGCTCGACTAGCCTGCGGGATGCATCCTCTCGCACGTGTTTGTGCTCGACTAGCCTGCGGGATGCATCCTCTCGCACGTGTTTTTACTCGACTAGCCTGCGGGATGCATCCTCTCGCACGTGTTTTTGCTCGACTAGCCATGCGCATCCCAAAAAACCTGCGCATGCGCATCCCAAAAAACCTGCGCATGCGCATCCCACAAAACCTCGCACGTGTTTTTACTCGACTAGCCTGCGGGATGCATCCTCTCGCACGTGTTTTTACTCGGCTAGCCTGCGGGATACATCCTCTCGCACGTGTTTTTGCTCGACTAGCTATGCGCATCCCAAAAAACCTGCGCATGTTCATCCCAAAAAACCTGCGCATGCGCATCCCACGAAACCTCGCACGTGTTTTTACTCGACTAGCCTGCGGGATGCATCCTCTCGCACGTGTTTGTGCTCGACTAGCCTGCGGGATGCATCCTCTCGCACGTGTTTTTACTCGACTAGCCTGCGGGATGCATCCTCTCGCACGTGTTTTTGCTCGACTAGCCTGCGGGATGCATCCTCTCGCACGTGTTTTTGCTCGACTAGCCTGCGGGATGCATCCTCTCGCACGTATTTTTACTCGACTAGCCTGCGGGATGCATCCTCTCGCACGTGTTTTTGCTCGACTAGCCTGCGGGATGCATCCTCTCGCACGTGTTTTTGCTCGACTAGACATGCGCATCCCAAAAAACCTGCGCATGCGCATCCCACAAAACCTGCACATGCGCATCCCACAAAACCTCGCACGTGTTTTTACTCGACTAGCCTGCGGGATGCATCCTCTCGCACGTGTTTTTACTCGACTAGCCTGCGGGATGCATCCTCTCGCACGTGTTTCTACTCGACTAGCCTGCGGGATGCATCCTCTCGCACGTGTTTTTACTCGACTAGCCTGCGGGATGCATCGTCTCGCACGTGTTTTAACTCGACTAGCCTGCGGGATGCATCCTCTCGCACGTGTTTTTGCTCGACTACCCATGCGCATCCCAAAAAACCTGCGCATGCGCATCCCAAAAAATCTGCGCATGCGCATCCCACAAAACCTGCGCATGCGCATCCCACAAAACCTCGCACGTGTTTGTGCTCGACTAGCCTGCGGGATGCATCCTTTCGCACGTGTTTTTACTCGACTAGCCTGCGGGATGCATCCTCTCGCACGTATTTTTGTTCGACTAGCCTGCGGGATGCATCCTCTCGCACGTGTTTGTGCTCGACTAGCCTGCGGGATGCATCCTCTCGCACGTGTTTTTGCTCGACTAGCCTGCGGGATGCATCCTCTCGCACGTGTTTTTACTCGACTAGCCTGCGGGATGCATCCTCTCGCACGTGTTTTTACTCGACTACCCTGCGGGATGCATCCTCTCGCACGTGTTTTTGCTCGACTAGCCATGCGCATCCCAAAAAACCTGCGCATGCGCATCCCAAAAAACCTGCGCATGCGCATCCCACAAAACCTGCGTATGCGCATCCCACAAAACCTCGCACGTGTTTTTACTCGACTAGCCTGCGGGATGCATCCTCTCGCACGTGTTTTTACTCGACTAGCCTGCGGGATGCATCCTCTCGCACGTGTTTTTGCTCGGCTAGCCTGCGGGATGCATCCTCTCGCACGTGTTTTTACTCGACTAGCCTGCGGGATGCATCGTCTCGCACGTGTTTTTACTCGACTAGCCTGCGGGATGCATCCTCTCGCACGTGTTTTTGCTCGACTAGCCATGCGCATCCCAAAAAACCTGCGCATGCGCATCCCAAAAAATCTGCGCTTGCGCATCCCACAAAACCTGCGCATGCGCATCCCACAAAACCTCGCACGTGTTTGTGCTCGACTAGCCTGCGGGATGCATCCTTTCGCACGTGTTTTTACTCGACTAGCCTGCGGGATGCATCGTCTCGCACGTGTTTTTACTCGACTAGCCTGCGGGATGCATCCTCTCGCACGTGTTTTTGCTCGACTAGCCATGCGCATCCCAAAAAACCTGCGCATGCGCATCCCAAAAAACCTGCGCATGCGCATCCCACAAAACCTGCGTATGCGCATCCCACAAAACCTCGCACGTGTTTTTACTCGACTAGCCTGCGGGATGCATCCTCTCGCACGTGTTTTTACTCGACTAGCCTGCGGGATGCATCGTCTCGCACGTGTTTTTACTCGACTAGCCTGCGGGATGCATCCTCTCGCACGTGTTTTTGCTCGACTAGCCATGCGCATCCCAAAAAATCTGCGCATGCGCATCCCACAAAACCTGCGCATGCGCATCCCACAAAACCTCGCACGTGTTTGTGCTCGACTAGCCTGCGGGATGCATCCTTTCGCACGTGTTTTTACTCGACTAGCCTGCGGGATGCATCCTCTCGCACGTGTTTTTGCTCGACTAGCCTGCGGGATGCATCCTCTCGCACGTGTTTGTGCTCGACTAGCCTGCGGGATGCATCTTCTCGCACGTGTTTTTACTCGACTAGCCTGCGGGATGCATCCTCTCGCATGTGTTTTTGCTCGACTAGCCTGCGGGATGCATCCTCTCGCACGTGTTTTTGCTCGACTAGCCTGCGGGATGCATCCTCTCGCACGTGTTTTTGCTCGACTAGCCATGCGCATCCCAAAAAACCTGCGCATGCGCATCCCACAAAATCTGCGCATGCGCATCCCACAAAACCTCGCACGTGTTTTTACTCGACTAGCCTGCGGGATGCATCCTCTCGCACGTGTTTTTACTCGACTAGCCTGCGGGATGCATCCTCTCGCACGTGTTTCTACTCGACTAGCCTGCGGGATGCATCCTCTCGCACGTGTTTTTACTCGACTAGCCTGCGGGATGCATCGTCTCGCACGTGTTTTTACTCGACTAGCCTGCGCGATGCATCCTCTCGCACGTGTTTTTGCTCGACTAGCCATGCGCATCCCAAAAAACCTGCGCATGCGCATCCCAAAAAATCTGCGCATGCGCATCCCACAAAACCTGCGTATGCGCATCCCACAAAACCTCGCACGTGTTTTTACTCGACTAGCCTGCGGGATGCATCCTCTCGCACGTGTTTTTGCTCGACTAGCCTGCGGGATGCATCCTCTCGCACGTGTTTCTACTCGACTAGCCTGCGGGATGCATCCTCTCGCACGTGTTTTTACTCGAATAGCCTGCGGGATGCATCGTCTCGCACGTGTTTTAACTCGACTAGCCTGCGGGATGCATCCTCTCGCACGTGTTTTTGCTCGACTACCCATGCGCATCCCAAAAAACCTGCGCATGCGCATCCCAAAAAATCTGCGCATGCGCATCCCACAAAACCTGCGCATGCGCATCCCACAAAACCTCGCACGTGTTTGTGCTCGACTAGCCTGCGGGATGCATCCTTTCGCACGTGTTTTTACTCGACTAGCCTGCGGGATGCATCCTCTCGCACGTATTTTTGTTCGACTAGCCTGCGGGATGCATCCTCTCGCACGTGTTTGTGCTCGACTAGCCTGCGGGATGCATCCTCTCGCACGTGTTTTTGCTCGACTAGCCTGCGGGATGCATCCTCTCGCACGTGTTTTTACTCGACTAGCCTGCGGGATGCATCCTCTCGCACGTGTTTTTACTCGACTACCCTGCGGGATGCATCCTCTCGCACGTGTTTTTGCTCGACTAGCCATGCGCATCCCAAAAAACCTGCGCATGCGCATCCCAAAAAACCTGCGCATGCGCATCCCACAAAACCTGCGTATGCGCATCCCACAAAACCTCGCACGTGTTTTTACTCGACTAGCCTGCGGGATGCATCCTCTCGCACGTGTTTTTACTCGACTAGCCTGCGGGATGCATCCTCTCGCACGTGTTTTTGCTCGGCTAGCCTGCGGGATGCATCCTCTCGCACGTGTTTTTACTCGACTAGCCTGCGGGATGCATCGTCTCGCACGTGTTTTTACTCGACTAGCCTGCGGGATGCATCCTCTCGCACGTGTTTTTGCTCGACTAGCCATGCGCATCCCAAAAAACCTGCGCATGCGCATCCCAAAAAATCTGCGCATGCGCATCCCACAAAACCTGCGCATGCGCATCCCACAAAACCTCGCACGTGTTTGTGCTCGACTAGCCTGCGGGATGCATCCTTTCGCACGTGTTTTTACTCGACTAGCCTGCGGGATGCATCCTCTCGCACGTGTTTTTGCTCGACTAGCCTGCGGGATGCATCCTCTCGCACGTGTTTGTGCTCGACTAGCCTGCGGGATGCATCCTCTCGCACGTGTTTTTACTCGACTAGCCTGCGGGATGCATCCTCTCGCACGTGTTTTTACTCGACTACCCTGCGGGATGCATCCTCTCGCACGTGTTTTTGCTCGACTGGCCATGCGCATCCCAAAAAACCTGCGCATGCGCATCCCAAAAAACCTGCGCATGCGCATCCCAAAAAACCTGCGCATGCGCATCCCACAAAACCTGCGTATGCGCATCCCACAAAACCTCGCACGTGTTTTTACTCGACTAGCCTGCGGGATGCATCCTCTCGCACGTGTTTTTACTCGACTAGCCTGCGGGATGCATCGTCTCGCACGTGTTTTTACTCGACTAGCCTGCGGGATGCATCCTCTCGCACGTGTTTTTGCTCGACTAGCCATGCGCATCCCAAAAAATCTGCGCATGCGCATCCCACAAAACCTGCGCATGCGCATCCCACAAAACCTCGCACGTGTTTGTGCTCGACTAGCCTGCGGGATGCATCCTTTCGCACGTGTTTTTACTCGACTAGCCTGCGGGATGCATCCTCTCGCACGTGTTTTTGCTCGACTAGCCTGCGGGATGCATCCTCTCGCACGTGTTTGTGCTCGACTAGCCTGCGGGATGCATCTTCTCGCACGTGTTTTTACTCGACTAGCCTGCGGGATGCATCCTCTCGCATGTGTTTTTGCTCGACTAGCCTGCGGGATGCATCCTCTCGCACGTGTTTTTGCTCGACTAGCCTGCGGGATGCATCCTCTCGCACGTGTTTTTGCTCGACTAGCCATGCGCATCCCAAAAAACCTGCGCATGCGCATCCCACAAAATCTGCGCATGCGCATCCCACAAAACCTCGCACGTGTTTTTACTCGACTAGCCTGCGGGATGCATCCTCTCGCACGTGTTTTTACTCGACTAGCCTGCGGGATGCATCCTCTCGCACGTGTTTCTACTCGACTAGCCTGCGGGATGCATCCTCTCGCACGTGTTTTTACTCGACTAGCCTGCGGGATGCATCGTCTCGCACGTGTTTTTACTCGACTAGCCTGCGCGATGCATCCTCTCGCACGTGTTTTTGCTCGACTAGCCATGCGCATCCCAAAAAACCTGCGCATGCGCATCCCAAAAAATCTGCGCATGCGCATCCCACAAAACCTGCGTATGCGCATCCCACAAAACCTCGCACGTGTTTTTACTCGACTAGCCTGCGGGATGCATCCTCTCGCACGTGTTTTTGCTCGACTAGCCATGCGCATCCCAAAAAATCTGCGCATGCGCATCCCACAAAACCTGCGCATGCGCATCCCACAAAACCTCGCACGTGTTTGTGCTCGACTAGCCTGCGGGATGCATCCTTTCGCACGTGTTTTTACTCGACTAGCCTGCGGGATGCATCCTCTCGCACGTGTTTTTGCTCGACTAGCCTGCCGGATGCATCCTCTCGCACGTGTTTGTGCTCGACTAGCCTGCGGGATGCATCTTCTCGCACGTGTTTTTACTCGACTAGCCTGCGGGATGCATCCTCTCGCATGTGTTTTTGCTCGACTAGCCTGCGGGATGCATCCTCTCGCACGTGTTTTTGCTCGACTAGCCTGCGGGATGCATCCTCTCGCACGTGTTTTTGCTCGACTAGCCATGCGCATCCCAAAAAACCTGCGCATGCGCATCCCAAAAAATCTGCGCATGCGCAACCCACAAAACCTGCGCATGCGCATCCCACAAAACCTCGCACGTGTTTCTGCTCGACTAGCCTGCGGGATGCATCCTTTCGCACGTGTTTTTACTCGACTAGCCTGCGGGATGCATCCTCTCGCTCGTGTTTGTGCTCGACTAGCCTGCGGGATGCATCCTCTCGCACGTGTTTTTTCTCGACTAGCCATGCGCATCCCAAAAAACCTGCGCATGCGCAACCCACAAAACCTGCGCATGCGCATCCCACAAAACCTCGCACGTGTTTTTACTCGACTAGCCTGCGGGATGCATCCTCTCGCACGTGTTTTTACTCGACTAGCCTGCGGGATGCATCCTCTCGCACGTGTTTCTACTCGACTAGCCTGCGGGATGCATCCTCTCGCACGTGTTTCTACTCGACTAGCCTGCGCGATGCATCCTCTCGCACGTGTTTTTGCTCGACTAGCCATGCGCATCCCAAAAAACCTGCGCATGCGCATCCCAAAAAATCTGCGCATGCGCATCCCACAAAACCTGCGTATGCGCATCCCACAAAACCTCGCACGTGTTTTTACTCGACTAGCCTGCGGGATGCATCCTCTCGCACGTGTTTTTGCTCGACTAGCCATGCGCATCCCAAAAAATCGGCGCATTCGCATCCCACAAAACCTGCGCATGCGCATCCCACAAAACCTCGCACGTGTTTGTGCTCGACTAGCCTGCGGGATGCATCCTTTCGCACGTGTTTTTACTCGACTAGCCTGCGGGATGCATCCTCTCGCACGTGTTTTTGCTCGACTAGCCTGCCGGATGCATCCTCTCGCACGTGTTTGTGCTCGACTAGCCTGCGGGATGCATCTTCTCGCACGTGTTTTTACTCGACTAGCCTGCGGGATGCATCCTCTCGCATGTGTTTTTGCTCGACTAGCCTGCGGGATGCATCCTCTCGCACGTGTTTTTGCTCGACTAGCCTGCGGGATGCATCCTCTCGCACGTGTTTTTGCTCGACTAGCCATGCGCATCCCAAAAAACCTGCGCATGCGCATCCCAAAAAATCTGCGCATGCGCAACCCACAAAACCTGCGCATGCGCATCCCACAAAACCTCGCACGTGTTTCTGCTCGACTAGCCTGCGGGATGCATCCTTTCGCACGTGTTTTTACTCGACTAGCCTGCGGGATGCATCCTCTCGCTCGTGTTTGTGCTCGACTAGCCTGCGGGATGCATCCTCTCGCACGTGTTTTTTCTCGACTAGCCATGCGCATCCCAAAAAACCTGCGCATGCGCATCCCACAAAACCTGCGCATGCGCATCCCACAAAACCTCGCACGTGTTTTTACTCGACTAGCCTGCGGGATGCATCCTCTCGCACGTGTTTTTACTCGACTAGACTGCGGGATGCATCCTCTCGCACGTGTTTCTACTCGACTAGCCTGCGGGATGCATCCTCTCGCACGTGTTTTTACTCGACTAGCCTGCGGGATGCATCGTCTCGCACGTGTTTTTACTCGACTAGCCTGCGGGATGCATCCTCTCGCACGTGTTTTTGCTCGACTAGCCATGCGCATCCCAAAAAACCTGCGCATGCGCATCCCAAAAAATCTGCGCATGCGCATCCCACAAAACCTGCGCATGCGCATCCCACAAAACCTCGCACGTGTTTGTGCTCGACTAGCCTGCGGGATGCATCCTTTCGCACGTGTTTTTACTCGACTAGCCTGCGGGATGCATCCTCTCGCACGTGTTTTTGCTCGACTAGCCTGCGGGATGCATCCTCTCGCACGTGTTTTTGCTCGACTAGCCATGCGCATCCCAAAAAACCTGCGCATGCGCATCCCAAAAAACCTGCGCATGCGCATCCCAAAAAATCTGCGCATGCGCATCCCACAAAACCTCGCACGTGTTTGTGCTCGACTAGCCTGCGGGATGCATCCTTTTGCACGTGTTTTTACTCGACTAGCCTGCGGGATGCATCCTCTCGCACGTGTTTTTGCTCGACTAGCCTGCGGGATGCATCCTCTCGCACGTGTTTGTGCTCGACTAGCCTGCGGGATGCATCCTCTCGCACGTGTTTTTGCTCGACTAGCCTGCGGGATGCATCCTCTCGCACGTATTTTTACTCGACTAGCCTGCGGGATGCATCCTCTCGCACGTGTTTTTACTCGACTACCCTGCGGGATGCATCCTCTCGCACGTGTTTCTACTCGACTAGCCTGCGGGATGCATCCTCTCGCACGTGTTTTTGCTCGGCTAGCCTGCGGGATGCATCCTCTCGCACGTGTTTTTGCTCGACTAGCCATGCGCATCCCAAAAAACCTGCGCATGCGCATCCCAAAAAACCTGCGCATGCGCATCCCACAAAACCTCGCACGTTTTTTTACTCGACTAGCCTGCGGGATGCATCCTCTCGCACGTGTTTTTACTCGACTAGCCTGCGGGATGCATCCTCTCGCACGTGTTTTTACTCGACTAGCCTGCGGGATGCATCCTCTCGCACGTGTTTTTACTCGACTAGCCTGCGGGATGCATCGTCTCGCACGTGTTTTTACTCGACTAGCCTGCGGGATGCATCCTCTCGCACGTGTTTTTGCTCGACTAGCCATGCGCATCCCAAAAAACCTGCGCATGCGCATCCCAAAAAATCTGCGCATGCGCATCCCACAAAACCTGCGCATGCGCATCCCACAAAACCTCGCACGTGTTTGTGCTCGACTAGCCTGCGGGATGCATTCTTTCGCACGTGTTTTTACTCGACTAGCCTGCGGGATGCATCCTCTCGCACGTGTTTTTGCTCGACTAGCCTGCGGGATGCATCCGCTCGCACGTGTTTGTGCTCGACTAGCCTGCGGGATGCATCCTCTCGCACGTGTTTTTACTCGACTAGCCTCCGGGATGCATCCTCTCGCACGTGTTTTTACTCGACTAGCCTGCGGGATGCATCCTCTCGCACGTGTTTTTACTCGACTAGCCTGCGGGATGCATCCTTTCGCACGTGTTTTTACTCGACTAGCCTGCGGGATGCATCCTCTCGCACGTGTTTTTGCTCGACTAGCCTGCGGGATGCATCCTCTCGCACGTGTTTGTGCTCGACTAGCCTGCGGGATGCATCTTCTCGCACGTGTTTTTACTCGACTAGCCTGCGGGATGCATCCTCTCGCATGTGTTTTTGCTCGACTAGCCTGCGGGATGCATCCTCTCGCACGTGTTTTTGCTCGACTAGCCTGCGGGATGCATCCTCTCGCACGTGTTTTTGCTCGACTAGCCATGCGCATCCCAAAAAACCTGCGCATGCGCATCCCACAAAACCTGCGCATGCGCATCCCACAAAACCTCGCACGTGTTTTTACTCGACTAGCCTGCGGGATGCATCCTCTCGCACGTGTTTTTACTCGACTAGCCTGCGGGATGCATCCTCTCGCACGTGTTTCTACTCGACTAGCCTGCGGGATGCATCCTCTAGCACGTGTTTTTACTCGACTAGCCTGCGGGATGCATCGTCTCGCACGTGTTTTTACTCGACTAGCCTGCGGGATGCATCCTCTCGCACGTGTTTTTGCTCGACTAGCCATGCGCATCCCAAAAAACCTGCGCATGCGCATCCCACAAAACCTCGCACGTGTTTGTGCTCGACTAGCCTGCGGGATGCATCCTCTCGCACGTGTTTTTACTCGACTAGCCTGCGGGATGCATCCTCTCGCACGTGTTTTTACTCGACTAGCCTGCGGGATGCATCCTCTCGCACGTGTTTGTGCTCGACTAGCCTGCGGGATGCATCCTTTCGCACGTGTTTTTACTCGACTAGCCTGCGGGATGCATCCTCTCGCACGTGTTTTTGCTCGACTAGCCTGCGGGATGCATCCTCTCGCACGTGTTTTTGCTCGACTAGCCATGCGCATCCCAAAAAACCTGCGCATGCGCATCCCAAAAAACCTGCGCATGCGCATCCCAAAAAATCAGCGCATGCGCATCCCACAAAACCTTGCACGTGTTTGTGCTCGACTAGCCTGCGGGATGCATCCTTTCGCACGTGTTTTTACTCGACTAGCCTGCGGGATGCATCCTCTCGCATGTGTTTTTGCTCGACTAGCCTGCGGGATGCATCGTCTCGCACGTGTTTTTACTCGACTAGCCTGCGGGATGCATCCTCTCGCACGTGTTTTTGCTCGACTAGCCATGCGCATCCCAAAAAACCTGCGCATGCGCATCCCACAAAATCTGCGCATGCGCATCCCACAAAACCTGCGCATGCGCATCCCACAAAACCTCGCACGTGTTTGTGCTCGACTTGCCTGCGGGATGCATCCTCTCGCACGTGTTTTTGCTCGACTAGCCATGCGCATCCCAAAAAACCTGTGCATGCGCATCCCAAAAAACCTGCGCATGCGCATCCCAAAAAATCTGCGCATGCGCATCCCACAAAACCTCGCACGTGTTTGTGCTCGACTAGCCTGCGGGATGCATCCTTTCGCACGTGTTTTTACTCGACTAGCCTGCGGGATGCATCCTCTCGCACGTGTTTTTGCTCGACTAGCCTGCGGGATGCATCCTCTCGCACGTGTTTGTGCTCGACTAGCCTGCGGGATGCATCCTCTCGCATGTGTTTTTACTCGACTAGCCTGCGGGATGCATCCTCTCGCACGTGTTTTTGCTCGACTAGCCTGCGGGATGCATCCTCTCGCACGTGTTTTTGCTCGACTAGCCTGCGGGATGCATCCTCTCGCACGTGTTTTTACTCGACTAGCCTGCGGGATGCATCCTCTCGCACGTGTTTTTACTCGACTACCCTGCGGGATGCATCCTCTCGCACGTGTTTTTGCTCGACTAGCCATGCGCATCCCAATAAAACTGCGCATGCGCATCCCAAAAAACCTGCGCATGCGCATCCCAAAAAACCTGCGCATGCGCATCCCAAAAAACCTGCGCATGCGCATCCCACAAAACCTGCGTATGCGCATCCCACAAAACCTCGCACGTGTTTTTACTCGACTAGCCTGCGGGATGCATCCTCTCGCACGTGTTTTTACTCGACTAGCCTGCGGGATGCATCCTCTCGCACGTGTTTTTGCTCGGCTAGCCTGCGAGATGCATCCTCTCGCACGTGTTTTTGCTCGACTAGCCATGCGCATCCCAAAAAACCTGCGCATGCGCATCCCAAAAAACCTGCGCATGCGCATCCCAAAAAACCTGCGCATGCGCATCCCACAAAACCTCGCACGTGTTTCTGCTCGACTAGCCTGCGGGATGCATCCTTTCGCACGTGTTTTTACTCGACTAGCCTGCGGGATGCATCCTCTCGCTCGTGTTTGTGCTCGACTAGCCTGCGGGATGCATCCTCTCGCACGTGTTTTTACTCGACTAGCCTGCGGGATGCATCCTCTCGCACGTGTTTTTGCTCGACTAGGCATGCGCATCCCAAAAAACCTGCGCATGCGCATCCCACAAAACCTGCGTATGCGCATCCCACAAAACCTCGCACGTGTTTTTACTCGACTAGCCTGCGGGATGCATCCTCTCGCACGTGTTTTTGCTCGACTAGCCATGCGCATCCCAAAAAACCTGCGCATGCGCATCCCAAAAAACCTGCGCATGCGCATCCCACAAAACCTCGCACGTGTTTCTGCTCGACTAGCCTGCGGGATGCATCCTTTCGCACGTGTTTTTACTCGACTAGCCTGCGGGATGCATCCTCTCGCTCGTGTTTGTGCTCGACTAGCCTGCGGGATGCATCCTCTCGCACGTGTTTTTGCTCGACTAGCCTGCGGGATGCATCCTCTCGCACGTGTTTTTACTCGACTAGCCTGCGGGATGCATCCTCTCGCACGTGTTTTTGCTCGACTAGGCATGCGCATCCCAAAAAACCTGCGCATGCGCATCCCAAAAAACCTGCGCATGCGCATCCCACAAAACCTGCGTATGCGCATCCCACAAAACCTCGCACGTGTTTTTACTCGACTAGCCTGCGGGATGCATCCTCTCGCACGTGTTTTTACTCGACTAGCCTGCGGGATGCATCGTCTCGCACGTGTTTTTACTCGACTAGCCTGCGGGATGCATCCTCTCACACGTGTTTTTGCTCGACTAGCCATGCGCATCCCAAAAAATCTGCGCATGCGCATCCCACAAAACCTGCGCATGCGCATCCCACAAAACCTCGCACGTGTTTGTGCTCGACTAGCCTGCGGGATGCATCCTTTCGCACGTGTTTTTACTCGACTAGCCTGCGGGATGCATCCTCTCGCACGTGTTTTTGCTCGACTAGCCTGCGGGATGCATCCTCTCGCACGTGTTTTTGCTCGACTAGCCTGCGGGATGCATCCTCTCGCACGTGTTTGTGCTCGACTAGCCTGCGGGATGCATCTTCTCGCACGTGTTTTTACTCGACTAGCCTGCGGGATGCATCCTCTCGCATGTGTTTTTGCTCGACTAGCCATGCGCATCCCAAAAAACCTGCGCATGCGCATCCCAAAAAATCTGCGCATGCGGATCCCACAAAACCTGCGCATGCGCATCCCACAAAACCTCGCACGTGTTTGTGCTCGGCTAGCCTGCGGGATGCATCCTCTCGCACGTGTTTTTACTCGACTAGCCTGCGGGATGCATCCTCTCGCACGTGTTTTTGCTCGGCTAGCCTGCGAGATGCATCCTCTCGCACGTGTTTTTGCTCGACTAGCCATGCGCATCCCAAAAAACCTGCGCATGCGCATCCCAAAAAACCTGCGCATGCGCATCCCACAAAACCTCGCACGTGTTTCTGCTCGACTAGCCTGCGGGATGCATCCTTTCGCACGTGTTTTTACTCGACTAGCCTGCGGGATGCATCCTCTCGCTCGTGTTTGTGCTCGACTAGCCTGCGGGATGCATCCTCTCGCACGTGTTTTTACTCGACTAGCCTGCGGGATGCATCCTCTCGCACGTGTTTTTGCTCGACTAGGCATGCGCATCCCAAAAAACCTGCGCATGCGCATCCCAAAAAACCTGCGCATGCGCATCCCACAAAACCTGCGTATGCGCATCCCACAAAACCTCGCACGTGTTTTTACTCGACTAGCCTGCGGGATGCATCCTCTCGCACGTGTTTTTGCTCGACTAGCCATGCGCATCCCAAAAAACCTGCGCATGCGCATCCCAAAAAACCTGCGCATGCGCATCCCACAAAACCTCGCACGTGTTTCTGCTCGACTAGCCTGCGGGATGCATCCTTTCGCACGTGTTTTTACTCGACTAGCCTGCGGGATGCATCCTCTCGCTCGTGTTTGTGCTCGACTAGCCTGCGGGATGCATCCTCTCGCACGTGTTTTTGCTCGACTAGCCTGCGGGATGCATCCTCTCGCACGTGTTTTTACTCGACTAGCCTGCGGGATGCATCCTCTCGCACGTGTTTTTGCTCGACTAGGCATGCGCATCCCAAAAAACCTGCGCATGCGCATCCCACAAAACCTGCGTATGCGCATCCCACAAAACCTCGCACGTGTTTTTACTCGACTAGCCTGCGGGATGCATCCTCTCGCACGTGTTTTTACTCGACTAGCCTGCGGGATGCATCGTCTCGCACGTGTTTTTACTCGACTAGCCTGCGGGATGCATCCTCTCGCACGTGTTTTTGCTCGACTAGCCATGCGCATCCCAAAAAATCTGCGCATGCGCATCCCACAAAACCTGCGCATGCGCATCCCACAAAACCTCGCACGTGTTTGTGCTCGACTAGCCTGCGGGATGCATCCTCTCGCACGTGTTTTTGCTCGACTAGCCATGCGCATCCCAAAAAACCTGCGCATGCGCATCCCAAAAAACCTGCGCATGCGCATCCCACAAAACCTGCGTATGCGCATCCCACAAAACCTCGCACGTGTTTTTACTCGACTAGCCTGCGGGATGCATCCTCTCGCACGTGTTTTTACTCGACTAGCCTGCGGGATGCATCGTCTCGCACGTGTTTTTACTCGACTAGCCTGCGGGATGCATCCTCTCGCACGTGTTTTTGCTCGACTAGCCATGCGCATCCCAAAAAATCTGCGCATGCGCATCTCACAAAACCTGCGCATGCGCATCCCACAAAACCTCGCACGTGTTTGTGCTCGACTAGCCTGCGGGATGCATCCTTTCGCACGTGTTTTTACTCGACTAGCCTGCGGGATGCATCCTCTCGCACGTGTTTTTGCTCGACTAGCCTGCGGGATGCATCCTCTCGCACGTGTTTTTGCTCGACTAGCCTGCGGGATGCATCCTCTCGCACGTGTTTGTGCTCGACTAGCCTGCGGGATGCATCTTCTCGCACGTGTTTTTACTCGACTAGCCTGCGGGATGCATCCTCTCGCATGTGTTTTTGCTCGACTAGCCTGCGGGATGCATCCTCTCGCACGTGTTTTTGCTCGACTAGCCTGCGGGATGCATCCTCTCGCACGTGTTTTTGCTCGACTAGCCATGCGCATCCCAAAAAACCTGCGCATGCGCATCCCACAAAACCTGCGCATGCGCATCCCACAAAACCTCGCACGTGTTTGTGCTCCACTAGCCTGCGGGATGCATCCTTTCGCACGTGTTTTTACTCGACTAGCCTGCGGGATGCATCCTCTCGCACGTGTTTTTGCTCGACTAGCCTGCGGGATGCATCCTCTCGCACGTGTTTTTGCTCGACTAGCCATGCGCATCCCAAAAAACCTGCGCATGCGCATCCCAAAAAACCTGCGCATGCGCATCCCAAAAAATCTGCGCATGCGCATCCCACAAAACCTCGCACGTGTTTGTGCTCGACTAGCCTGCGGGATGCATCCTCTCGCACGTGTTTTTGCTCGGCTAGCCTGCGAGATGCATCCTCTCGCACGTGTTTTTGCTCGACTAGCCATGCGCATCCCAAAAAACCTGCGCATGCGCATCCCAAAAAACCTGCGCATGCGCATCCCACAAAACCTCGCACGTGTTTCTGCTCGACTAGCCTGCGGGATGCATCCTTTCGCACGTGTTTTTACTCGACTAGCCTGCGGGATGCATCCTC
Source organism: Lasioglossum baleicum (assembly GCF_051020765.1). Taxonomy (NCBI): domain Eukaryota; kingdom Metazoa; phylum Arthropoda; class Insecta; order Hymenoptera; family Halictidae; genus Lasioglossum; species Lasioglossum baleicum. Next base: position 2,006,270 of record NW_027469084.1, read on the forward strand.
TCGCTCGTGTTTGTGCTCGACTAGCCTGCGGGATGCATCCTCTCGCACGTGTTTTTACTCGACTAGCCTGCGGGATGCATCCTCTCGCACGTGTTTTTGCTCGACTAGGCATGCGCATCCCAAAAAACCTGCGCATGCGCATCCCAAAAAACCTGCGCATGCGCATCCCACAAAACCTGCGTATGCGCATCCCACAAAACCTCGCACGTGTTTTTACTCGACTAGCCTGCGGGATGCATCCTCTCGCACGTGTTTTTGCTCGACTAGCCTGCGGGATGCATCCTCTCGCACGTGTTTTTACTCGACTAGCCTGCGGGATGCATCCTCTCGCACGTGTTTTTACTCGACTACCCTGCGGGATGCATCCTCTAGCACGTGTTTTTGCTCGACTAGCCATGCGCATCCCAAAAAACCTGCGCATGCGCATCCCAAAAAACCTGCGCATGCGCATCCCAAAAAACCTGCGCATGCGCATCCCACAAAACCTGCGTATGCGCATCCCACAAAACCTCGCACGTGTTTTTACTCGACTAGCCTGCGGGATGCATCCTCTCGCACGTGTTTTTACTCGACTAGCCTGCGGGATGCATCCTCTCGCACGTGTTTTTGCTCGGCTAGCCTGCGAGATGCATCCTCTCGCACGTGTTTTTGCTCGACTAGCCATGCGCATCCCAAAAAACCTGCGCATGCGCATCCCACAAAACCTCGCACGTGTTTTTACTCGACTAGCCTGCGGGATGCATCCTCTCGCACGTGTTTTTACTCGACTAGCCTGCGGGATGCATCCTCTCGCACGTGTTTTTACTCGACTAGCCTGCGGGATGCATCCTCTCGTACGTGTTTTTACTCGACTAGCCTGCGGGATGCATCGTCTCGCACGTGTTTTTACTCGACTAGCCTGCGGAATGCATCCTCTCGCACGTGTTTTTACTCGACTACCCTGCGGGATGCATCCTCTCGCACGTGTTTTTGCTCGACTAGCCATGCGCATCCCAAAAAACCTGCGCATGCGCATCCCAAAAAACCTGCGCATGCGCATCCCAAAAAACCTGCGCATGCGCATCCCACAAAACCTGCGTATGCGCATCCCACAAAACCTGCGCATGCGCATCCCACAAAACCTCGCACGTGTTTGTGCTCGACTAGCCTGCGGGATGCATCCTTTCGCACGTGTTTTTACTCGACTAGCCTGCGGGATGCATCCTCTCGCACGTGTTTTTGCTCGACTAGCCTGCGGGATGCATCCTCTCGCACGTGTTTTTGCTCGACTAGCCATGCGCATCCCAAAAAACCTGCGCATGCGCATCCCAAAAAATCTGCGCATGCGCATCCCACAAAACCTCGCACGTGTTTGTGCTCGACTAGCCTGCGGGATGCATCCTTTCGCACGTGTTTTTACTCGACTAGCCTGCGGGATGCATCCTCTCGCACGTGTTTTTGCTCGACTAGCCTGCGGGATGCATCCTCTCGCACGTGTTTGTGCTCGACTAGCCTGCGGGATGCATCCTCTCGCACGTGTTTTTACTCGACTAGCCTGCGGGATGCATTCTCTCGCACGTGTTTTTGCTCGACTAGCCTGCGGGATGCATCCTCTCGCACGTGTTTTTGCTCGACTAGCCTGCGGGATGCATCCTCTCGCACGTGTTTTTACTCGACTAGCCTGCGGGATGCATCCTCTCGCACGTGTTTTTGCTCGACTAGCCTGCGGGATGCATCCTCTCGCACGTGTTTTTGCTCGACTAGCCATGCGCATCCCAAAAAACCTGCGCATGCGCATCCCAAAAAATCTGCGCATGCGCATCCCACAATACCTCGCACGTGTTTTTACTCGACTAGCCTGCGGGATGCATCCTCTCGCACGTGTTTTTACTCGACTAGCCTGCGGGATGCATCCTCTCGCACGTGTTTTTGCTCGGCTAGCCTGCGAGATGCATCCTCTCGCACGTGTTTTTGCTCGACTAGCCATGCGCATCCCAAAAAACCTGCGCATGCGCATCCCACAAAACCTCGCACGTGTTTTTACTCGACTAGCCTGCGGGATGCATCCTCTCGCACGTGTTTTTACTCGACTAGCCTGCGGGATGCATCCTCTCGCACGTGTTTGTGCTCGACTAGCCTGCGGGATGCATCTTCTCGCAAGTGTTTTTACTCGACTAGCCTGCGGGATGCATCCTCTCGCATGTGTTTTTGCTCGACTAGCCATGCGCATCCCAAAAAACCTGCGCATGCGCATCCCAAAAAATCTGCGCATGCGGATCCCACAAAACCTGCGCATGCGCATCCCACAAAACCTCGCACGTGTTTGTGCTCGACTAGCCTGCGGGATGCATCCTCTCGCACGTGTTTTTACTCGACTAGCCTGCGGGATGCATCCTCTCGCACGTGTTTTTGCTCGGCTAGCCTGCGAGATGCATCCTCTCGCACGTGTTTTTGCTCGACTAGTCATGCGCATCCCAAAAAACCTGCACATGCGCATCCCAAAAAACCTGCGCATGCGCATCCCACAAAACCTCGCACGTGTTTCTGCTCGACTAGCCTGCGGGATGCATCCTTTCGCACGTGTTTTTACTCGACTAGCCTGCGGGATGCATCCTCTCGCTCGTGTTTGTGCTCGACTAGCCTGCGGGATGCATCCTCTCGCACGTGTTTTTACTCGACTAGCCTGCGGGATGCATCCTCTCGCACGTGTTTTTGCTCGACTAGGCATGCGCATCCCAAAAAACCTGCGCATGCGCATCCCAAAAAACCTGCGCATGCGCATCCCACAAAACCTGCGTATGCGCATCCCACAAAACCTCGCACGTGTTTTTACTCGACTAGCCTGCGGGATGCATCCTCTCGCACGTGTTTTTGCTCGACTAGCCATGCGCATCCCAAAAAACCTGCGCATGCGCATCCCACAAAACCTCGCACGTGTTTCTGCTCGACTAGCCTGCGGGATGCATCCTTTCGCACGTGTTTTTACTCGACTAGCCTGCGGGATGCATCCTCTCGCTCGTGTTTGTGCTCGACTAGCCTGCGGGATGCATCCTCTCGCACGTGTTTTTGCTCGACTAGCCTGCGGGATGCATCCTCTCGCACGTGTTTTTACTCGACTAGCCTGCGGGATGCATCCTCTCGCACGTGTTTTTGCTCGACTAGGCATGCGCATCCCAAAAAACCTGCGCATGCGCATCCCACAAAACCTGCGTATGCGCATCCCACAAAACCTCGCACGTGTTTTTACTCGACTAGCCTGCGGGATGCATCCTCTCGCACGTGTTTTTACTCGACTAGCCTGCGGGATGCATCGTCTCGCACGTGTTTTTACTCGACTAGCCTGCGGGATGCATCCTCTCGCACGTGTTTTTGCTCGACTAGCCATGCGCATCCCAAAAAATCTGCGCATGCGCATCCCACAAAACCTGCGCATGCGCATCCCACAAAACCTCGCACGTGTTTGTGCTCGACTAGCCTGCGGGATGCATCCTCTCGCACGTGTTTTTGCTCGACTAGCCATGCGCATCCCAAAAAACCTGCGCATGCGCATCCCAAAAAACCTGCGCATGCGCATCCCAAAGAACCTGCGCATGCGCATCCCACAAAACCTGCGTATGCGCATCCCACAAAACCTCGCACGTGTTTTTACTCGACTAGCCTGCGGGATGCATCCTCTCGCACGTGTTTTTACTCGACTAGCCTGCGGGATGCATCGTCTCGCACGTGTTTTTACTCGACTAGCCTGCGGGATGCATCCTCTCGCACGTGTTTTTGCTCGACTAGCCATGCGCATCCCAAAAAATCTGCGCATGCGCATCCCACAAAACCTGCGCATGCGCATCCCACAAAACCTCGCACGTGTTTGTGCTCGACTAGCCTGCGGGATGCATCCTTTCGCACGTGTTTTTACTCGACTAGCCTGCGGGATGCATCCTCTCGCACGTGTTTTTGCTCGACTAGCCTGCGGGATGCATCCTCTCGCACGTGTTTTTGCTCGACTAGCCTGCGGGATGCATCCTCTCGCACGTGTTTGTGCTCGACTAGCCTGCGGGATGCATCTTCTCGCACGTGTTTTTACTCGACTAGCCTGCGGGATGCATCCTCTCGCATGTGTTTTTGCTCGACTAGCCTGCGGGATGCATCCTCTCGCACGTGTTTTTGCTCGACTAGCCTGCGGGATGCATCCTCTCGCACGTGTTTTTGCTCGACTAGCCATGCGCATCCCAAAAATCCTGCGCATGCGCATCCCACAAAACCTGCGCATGCGCATCCCACAAAACCTCGCACGTGTTTTTACTCGACTAGCCTGCGGGATGCATCCTCTCGCACGTGTTTTTACTCGACTAGCCTGCGGGATGCATCCTCTCGCACGTGTTTCTACTCGACTAGCCTGCGGGATGCATCCTCTCGCACGTGTTTTTACTCGACTAGCCTGCGGGATGCATCGTCTCGCACGTGTTTTTACTCGACTAGCCTGCGGGATGCATCCTCTCGCACGTGTTTTTGCTCGACTAGCCATGCGCATCCCAAAAAACCTGCGCATGCGCATCCCAAAAAATCTGCGCATGCGCATCCCACAAAACCTGCGCATGCGCATCCCACAAAACCTCGCACGTGTTTGTGCTCCACTAGCCTGCGGGATGCATCCTTTCGCACGTGTTTTTACTCGACTAGCCTGCGGGATGCATCCTCTCGCACGTGTTTTTGCTCGACTAGCCTGCGGGATGCATCCTCTCGCACGTGTTTTTGCTCGACTAGCCATGCGCATCCCAAAAAACCTGCGCATGCGCATCCCAAAAAACCTGCGCATGCGCATCCCAAAAAATCTGCGCATGCGCATCCCACAAAACCTCGCACGTGTTTGTGCTCGACTAGCCTGCGGGATGCATCCTTTCGCACGTGTTTTTACTCGACTAGCCTGCGGGATGCATCCTCTCGCACGTGTTTTTGCTCGACTAGCCTGCGGGATGCATCCTCTCGCACGTGTTTGTGCTCGACTAGCCTGCGGGATGCATCCTCTCGCACGTGTTTTTACTGGACTAGCCTGCGGGATGCATCCTCTCGCACGTGTTTTTGCTCGACCAGCCTGCGGGATGCATCCTCTCGCACGTGTTTTTGCTCGACTAGCCTGCGGGATGCATCCTCTCGCACGTGTTTTTACTCGACTAGCCTGCGGGATGCATCCTCTCGCACGTGTTTTTACTCGACTACCCTGCGGGATGCATCCTCTAGCACGTGTTTTTGCTCGACTAGCCATGCGCATCCCAAAAAACCTGCGCATGCGCATCCCAAAAAACCTGCGCATGCGCATCCCAAAAAACCTGCGCATGCGCATCCCACAAAACCTGCGTATGCGCATCCCACCAAACCTCGCACGTGTTTTTACTCGACTAGCCTGCGGGATGCATCCTCTCGCACGTGTTTTTACTCGACTAGCCTGCGGGATGCATCCTCTCGCACGTGTTTTTACTCGACTACCCTGCGGGATGCATCCTCTCGCACGTGTTTTTGCTCGACTAGCCATGCGCATCCCAAAAAACCTGCGCATGCGCATCCCAAAAAACCTGCGCATGCGCATCCCAAAAAACCTGCGCATGCGCATCCCAAAAAACCTGCGCATGCGCATCCCACAAAACCTGCGTATGCGCATCCCACAAAACCTGCGCATGCGCATCCCACAAAACCTCGCACGTGTTTGTGCTCGACTAGCCTGCGGGATGCATCCTTTCGCACGTGTTTTTACTCGACTAGCCTGCGGGATGCATCCTCTCGCACGTGTTTTTGCTCGACTAGCCTGCGGGATGCATCCTCTCGCACGTGTTTTTGCTCGACTAGCCATGCGCATCCCAAAAAACCTGCGCATGCGCATCCCAAAAAATCTGCGCATGCGCATCCCAAAAAATCTGCGCATGCGCATCCCACAAAACCTCGCACGTGTTTGTGCTCGACTAGCCTGCGGGATGCATCCTCTCGCACGTGTTTGTGCTCGACTAGCCTGCGGGATGCATCCTCTCGCACGTGTTTTTACTCGACTAGCCTGCGGGATGCATTCTCTCGCACGTGTTTTTGCTCGACTAGCCTGCGGGATGCATCCTCTCGCACGTGTTTTTGCTCGACTAGCCTGCGGGATGCATCCTCTCGCACGTGTTTTTACTCGACTAGCCTGCGGGATGCATCCTCTCGCACGTGTTTTTGCTCGACTAGCCTGCGGGATGCATCCTCTCGCACGTGTTTTTGCTCGACTAGCCATGCGCATCCCAAAAAACCTGCGCATGCGCATCCCAAAAAATCTGCGCATGCGCATCCCACAATACCTCGCACGTGTTTTTACTCGACTAGCCTGCGGGATGCATCCTCTCGCACGTGTTTTTACTCGACTAGCCTGCGGGATGCATCCTCTCGCACGTGTTTTTGCTCGGCTAGCCTGCGAGATGCATCCTCTCGCACGTGTTTTTGCTCGACTAGCCATGCGCATCCCAAAAAACCTGCGCATGCGCATCCCACAAAACCTCGCACGTGTTTTTACTCGACTAGCCTGCGGGATGCATCCTCTCGCACGTGTTTTTACTCGACTAGCCTGCGGGATGCATCCTCTCGCACGTGTTTGTGCTCGACTAGCCTGCGGGATGCATCTTCTCGCACGTGTTTTTACTCGACTAGCCTGCGGGATGCATCCTCTCGCATGTGTTTTTGCTCGACTAGCCATGCGCATCCCAAAAAACCTGCGCATGCGCATCCCAAAAAATCTGCGCATGCGGATGCCACAAAACCTGCGCATGCGCATCCCACAAAACCTCGCACGTGTTTGTGCTCGACTAGCCTGCGGGATGCATCCTCTCGCACGTGTTTTTACTCGACTAGCCTGCGGGATGCATCCTCTCGCACGTGTTTTTGCTCGGCTAGCCTGCGAGATGCATCCTCTCGCACGTGTTTTTGCTCGACTAGCCATGCGCATCCCAAAAAACCTGCACATGCGCATCCCAAAAAACCTGCGCATGCGCATCCCACAAAACCTCGCACGTGTTTCTGCTCGACTAGCCTGCGGGATGCATCCTTTCGCACGTGTTTTTACTCGACTAGCCTGCGGGATGCATCCTCTCGCTCGTGTTTGTGCTCGACTAGCCTGCGGGATGCATCCTCTCGCACGTGTTTTTACTCGACTAGCCTGCGGGATGCATCCTCTCGCACGTGTTTTTGCTCGACTAGGCATGCGCATCCCAAAAAACCTGCGCATGCGCATCCCACAAAACCTGCGTATGCGCATCCCACAAAACCTCGCACGTGTTTTTACTCGACTAGCCTGCGGGATGCATCCTCTCGCACGTGTTTTTGCTCGACTAGCCATGCGCATCCCAAAAAACCTGCGCATGCGCATCCCACAAAACCTCGCACGTGTTTCTGCTCGACTAGCCTGCGGGATGCATCCTTTCGCACGTGTTTTTACTCGACTAGCCTGCGGGATGCATCCTCTCGCTCGTGTTTGTGCTCGACTAGCCTGCGGGATGCATCCTCTCGCACGTGTTTTTGCTCGACTAGCCTGCGGGATGCATCCTCTCGCACGTGTTTTTACTCGACTAGCCTGCGGGATGCATCCTCTCGCACGTGTTTTTGCTCGACTAGGCATGCGCATCCCAAAAAACCTGCGCATGCGCATCCCACAAAACCTGCGTATGCGCATCCCACAAAACCTCGCACGTGTTTTTACTCGACTAGCCTGCGGGATGCATCCTCTCGCACGTGTTTTTACTCGACTAGCCTGCGGGATGCATCGTCTCGCACGTGTTTTTACTCGACTAGCCTGCGGGATGCATCCTCTCGCACGTGTTTTTGCTCGACTAGCCATGCGCATCCCAAAAAATCTGCGCATGCGCATCCCACAAAACCTGCGCATGCGCATCCCACAAAACCTCGCACGTGTTTGTGCTCGACTAGCCTGCGGGATGCATCCTCTCGCACGTGTTTTTACTCGACTAGCCTGCGGGATGCATCCTCTCGCACGTGTTTTTGCTCGACTAGCCATGCGCATCCCAAAAAATCTGCGCATGCGCATCCCACAAAACCTGCGCATGCGCATCCCACAAAACCTCGCACGTGTTTGTGCTCGACTAGCCTGCGGGATGCATCCTTTCGCACGTGTTTTTACTCGACTAGCCTGCGGGATGCATCCTCTCGCACGTGTTTTTGCTCGACTAGCCTGCGGGATGCATCCTCTCGCACGTGTTTTTGCTCGACTAGCCTGCGGGATGCATCCTCTCGCACGTGTTTGTGCTCGACTAGCCTGCGGGATGCATCTTCTCGCACGTGTTTTTACTCGACTAGCCTGCGGGATGCATCCTCTCGCATGTGTTTTTGCTCGACTAGCCTGCGGGATGCATCCTCTCGCACGTGTTTTTGCTCGACTAGCCTGCGGGATGCATCCTCTCGCACGTGTTTTTGCTCGACTAGCCATGCGCATCCCAAAAAACCTGCGCATGCGCATCCCACAAAACCTGCGCATGCGCATCCCACAAAACCTCGCACGTGTTTTTACTCGACTAGCCTGCGGGATGCATCCTCTCGCACGTGTTTTTACTCGACTAGCCTGCGGGATGCATCCTCTCGCACGTGTTTTTGCTCGACTAGCCTGCGGGATGCATCCTCTCGCACGTGTTTTTGCTCGACTAGCCTGCGGGATGCATCCTCTCGCACGTGTTTGTGCTCGACTAGCCTGCGGGATGCATCTTCTCGCACGTGTTTTTACTCGACTAGCCTGCGGGATGCATCCTCTCGCATGTGTTTTTGCTCGACTAGCCTGCGGGATGCATCCTCTCGCACGTGTTTTTGCTCGACTAGCCTGCGGGATGCATCCTCTCGCACGTGTTTTTGCTCGACTAGCCATGCGCATCCCAAAAAACCTGCGCATGCGCATCCCAAAAAATCTGCGCATGCGCATCCCACAAAACCTGCGCATGCGCATCCCACAAAACCTCGCACGTGTTTGTGCTCCACTAGCCTGCGGGATGCATCCTTTCGCACGTGTTTTTACTCGACTAGCCTGCGGGATGCATCCTCTCGCACGTGTTTTTGCTCGACTAGCCTGCGGGATGCATCCTCTCGCACGTGTTTTTGCTCGACTAGCCATGCGCATCCCAAAAAACCTGCGCATGCGCATCCCAAAAAACCTGCGCATGCGCATCCCAAAAAATCTGCGCATGCGCATCCCACAAAACCTCGCACGTGTTTGTGCTCGACTAGCCTGCGGGATGCATCCTTTCGCACGTGTTTTTACTCGACTAGCCTGCGGGATGCATCCTCTCGCACGTGTTTTTGCTCGACTAGCCTGCGGGATGCATCCTCTCGCACGTGTTTGTGCTCGACTAGCCTGCGGGATGCATCCTCTCGCACGTGTTTTTACTCGACTAGCCTGCGGGATGCATCCTCTCGCACGTGTTTTTGCTCGACTAGCCTGCGGGATGCATCCTCTCGCACGTGTTTTTGCTCGACTAGCCTGCGGGATGCATCCTCTCGCACGTGTTTTTACTCGACTAGCCTGCGGGATGCATCCTCTCGCACGTGTTTTTACTCGACTAGCCTGCGGGATGCATCCTCTCGCACGTGTTTTTACTCGACTAGCCTGCGGGATGCATCGTCTCGCACGTGTTTTTACTCGACTAGCCTGCGGGATGCATCCTCTCGCACGTGTTTTTGCTCGACTAGCCTGCGGGATGCATCCTCTCGCACGTGTTTGTGCTCGACTAGCCTGCGGGATGCATCCTCTCGCACGTGTTTTTACTCGACTAGCCTGCGGGATGCATCCTCTCGCACGTGTTTTTGCTCGACTAGCCTGCGGGATGCATCCTCTCGCACGTGTTTTTGCTCGACTAGCCTGCGGAATGCATCCTCTCGCACGTGTTTTTACTCGACTACCCTGCGGGATGCATCCTCTCGCACGTGTTTTTGCTCGACTAGCCATGCGCATCCCAAAAAACCTGCGCATGCGCATCCCAAAAAACCTGCGCATGCGCATCCCACAAAACCTGCGTATGCGCATCCCACAAAACCTGCGCATGCGCATCCCACAAAACCTCGCACGTGTTGTGCTCGACTAGCCTGCGGGATGCATCCTTTCGCACGTGTTTTTACTCGACTAGCCTGCGGGATGCATCCTCTCGCACGTGTTTTTGCTCGACTAGCCTGCGGGATGCATCCTCTCGCACGTGTTTTTGCTCGACTAGCCATGCGCATCCCAAAAAACCTGCGCATGCGCATCCCAAAAAATCTGCGCATGCGCATCCCACAAAACCTCGCACGTGTTTGTGCTCGAGTAGCCTGCGGGATGCATCCTTTCGCACGTGTTTTTACTCGACTAGCCTGCGGGATGCATCCTCTCGCACGTGTTTTTGCTCGACTAGCCTGCGGGATGCATCCTCTCGCACGTTTTTGTGCTCGACTAGCCTGCGGGATGCATCCTCTCGCACGTGTTTTTACTCGACTAGCCTGCGGGATGCATTCTCTCGCACGTGTTTTTGCTCGACTAGCCTGCGGGATGCATCCTCTCGCACGTGTTTTTGCTCGACTAGCCATGCGCATCCCAAAAAACCTGCGCATGCGCATCCCAAAAAATCTGCGCATGCGCATCCCACAATACCTCGAACGTGTTTTTACTCGACTAGCCTGCGGGATGCATCCTCTCGCACGTGTTTTTACTCGACTAGCCTGCGGGATGCATCCTCTCGCACGTGTTTTTGCTCGGCTAGCCTGCGAGATGCATCCTCTCGCACGTGTTTTTGCTCGACTAGCCATGCGCATCCCAAAAAACCTGCGCATGCGCATCCCACAAAACCTCGCACGTGTTTTTACTCGACTAGCCTGCGGGATGCATCCTCTCGCACGTGTTTTTACTCGACTAGCCTGCGGGATGCATCCTCTCGCACGTGTTTTTACTCGACTAGCCTGCGGGATGCATCGTCTCGCACGTGTTTTTACTCGACTAGCCTGCGGAATGCATCCTCTCGCACGTGTTTTTAATCGACTACCCTGCGGGATGCATCCTCTCGCACGTGTTTTTGCTCGACTAGCCATGCGCATCCCAAAAAACCTGCGCATGCGCATCCCAAAAAACCTGCGCATGCGCATCCCAAAAAACCTGCGCATGCGCATCCCACAAAACCTGCGTATGCGCATCCCACAAAACCTCGCACGTGTTTTTACTCGACTAGCCTGCGGGATGCATCCTCTCGCACGTGTTTTTACTCGACTAGCCTGCGGGATGCATCGTCTCGCACGTGTTTTTACTCGACTAGCCTGCGGGATGCATCCTCCCGCACGTGTTTTTGCTCGACTAGCCATGCGCATCCCAAAAAATCTGCGCTTGCGCATCCCACAAAACCTGCGCATGCGCATCCCACAAAACCTCGCACGTGTTTGTGCTCGATTAGCCTGCGGGATGCATCCTTTCGCACGTGTTTTTACTCGACTAGCCTGCGGGATGCATCCTCTCGCACGTGTTTTTGCTCGACTAGCCTGCGGGATGCATCCTCTCGCACGTGTTTGTGCTCGACTAGCCTGCGGGATGCATCTTCTCGCACGTGTTTTTACTCGACTAGCCTGCGGGATGCATCCTCTCGCATGTGTTTTTGCTCGACTAGCCTGCGGGATGCATCCTCTCGCACGTGTTTTTGCTCGACTAGCCTGCGGGATGCATCCTCTCGCACGTGTTTTTGCTCGACTAGCCATGCGCATCCCAAAAAACCTGCGCATGCGCATCCCACAAAACCTCGCACGTGTTTCTGCTCGACTAGCCTGCGGGATGCATCCTTTCGCACGTGTTTTTACTCGACTAGCCTGCGGGATGCATCCTCTCGCACGTGTTTTTGCTCGACTAGCCATGCGCATCCCAAAAAATCTGCGCATGCGCATCCCACAAAACCTGCGCATGCGCATCCCACAAAACCTCGCACGTGTTTGTGCTCGACTAGCCTGCGGGATGCATCCTTTCGCACGTGTTTTTACTCGACTAGCCTGCGGGATGCATCCTCTCGCACGTGTTTTTGCTCGACTAGCCTGCGGGATGCATCCTCTCGCACGTGTTTGTGCTCGACTAGCCTGCGGGATGCATCTTCTCGCACGTGTTTTTACTCGACTAGCCTGCGGGATGCATCCTCTCGCATGTGTTTTTGCTCGACTAGCCTGCGGGATGCATCCTCTCGCACGTGTTTTTGCTCGACTAGCCTGCGGGATGCATCCTCTCGCACGTGTTTTTGCTCGACTAGCCATGCGCATCCCAAAAAACCTGCGCATGCGCATCCCAAAAAATCTGCGCATGCGCAACCCACAAAACCTGCGCATGCGCATCCCACAATACCTCGCACGTGTTTCTGCTCGACTAGCCTGCGGGATGCATCCTTTCGCACGTGTTTTTACTCGACTAGCCTGCGGGATACATCCTCTCGCTCGTGTTTGTGCTCGACTAGCCTGCGGGATGCATCCTCTCGCACGTGTTTTTGCTCGACTAGCCTGCGGGATGCATCCTCTCGCACGTGTTTTTACTCGACTAGCCTGCGGGATGCATCCTCTCGCACGTGTTTTTGCTCGACTAGGCATGTGCATCCCAAAAAACCTGCGCATGCGCATCCCAAAAAACCTGCGCATGCGCATCCCACAAAACCTGCGTATGCGCATCCCACAAAACCTCGCACGTGTTTTTACTCGACTAGCCTGCGGGATGCATCCTCTCGCACGTGTTTTTACTCGACTAGCCTGCGGGATGCATCGTCTCGCACGTGTTTTTACTCGACTAGCCTGCGGGATGCATCCTCTCGCACGTGTTTTTGCTCGACTAGCCATGCGCATCCCAAAAAATCTGCGCATGCGCATCCCACAAAACCTGCGCATGCGCATCCCACAAAACCTCGCACGTGTTTGTGCTCGACTAGCCTGCAGGATGCATCCTTTCGCACGTGTTTTTACTCGACTAGCCTGGGGGATGCATCCTCTCGCACGTGTTTTTGCTCGACTAGCCAGCGGGATGCATCCTCTCGCACGTGTTTTTGCTCGACTAGCCTGCGGGATGCATCTTCTCGCACGTGTTTTTACTCGACTAGCCTGCGGGATGCATCCTCTCGCATGTGTTTTTGCTCGACTAGCCTGCGGGATGCATCCTCTCGCACGTGTTTTTGCTCGACTAGCCATGCGCATCCCAAAAAACCTGCGCATGCGCATCCCAAAAAATCTGCGCATGCGCATCCCACAAAACCTGCGCATGCGCATCCCACAAAACCTCGCACGTGTTTGTGCTCGACTAGCCTGCGGGATGCATCCTTTCGCACGTGTTTTTACTCGACTAGCCTGCGGGATGCATCCTCTCGCACGTGTTTTTGCTCGACTAGCCTGCGGGATGCATCCTCTCGCACGTGTTTTGCTCGACTAGCCATGCGCATCCCAAAAAACCTGCGCATGCGCATCCCACAAAACCTGCGCATGCGCATCCCAAAAAATCTGCGCATGCGCATCCCACAAAACCTCGCACGTGTTTGTGCTCGACTAGCCTGCGGGATGCATCCTTTCGCACGTGTTTTTACTCGACTAGCCTGCGGGATGCATCCCCTCGCACGTGTTTTTGCTCGACTAGCCTGCGGGATGCATCCTCTCGCACGTGTTTGTGCTCGACTAGCCTGCGGGATGCATCCTCTCGCACGTGTTTTTACTCGACTAGCCTGCGGGATGCATCCCCTCGCACGTGTTTTTGCTCGACTAGCCTGCGGGATGCATCCTCTCGCACGTGTTTTTGCTCGACTAGCCTGCGGGATGCATCCTCTCGCACGTGTTTTTACTCGACTAGCCTGCGGGATGCATCCTCTCGCACGTGTTTTTACTCGACTACCCTGCGGGATGCATCCTCTCGCACGTGTTTTTGCTCGACTAGCCATGCGCATCCCAAAAAACCTGCGCATGCGCAATCCCAAAAAACCTGCGCATGCGCATCCCACAAAACCTGCGTATGCGCATCCCACAAAACCTCGCACGTGTTTTTACTCGACTAGCCTGCGGGATGCATCCTCTCGCACGTGTTTTTACTCGACTAGCCTGCGGGATGCATCCTCTCGCACGTGTTTTTACTCGACTAGCCTGCGGGATGCATCGTCTCGCACGTGTTTTTACTCGACTAGCCTGCGGAATGCATCCTCTCGCACGTGTTTTTAATCGACTACCCTGCGGGATGCATCCTCTCGCACGTGTTTTTGCTCGACTAGCCATGCGCATCCCAAAAAACCTGCGCATGCGCATCCCAAAAAACCTGCGCATGCGCATCCCAAAAAACCTGCGCATGCGCATCCCACAAAACCTGCGTATGCGCATCCCACAAAACCTCGCACGTGTTTTTACTCGACTAGCCTGCGGGATGCATCCTCTCGCACGTGTTTTTACTCGACTAGCCTGCGGGATGCATCGTCTCGCACGTGTTTTTACTCGACTAGCCTGCGGGATGCATCCTCCCGCACGTGTTTTTGCTCGACTAGCCATGCGCATCCCAAAAAATCTGCGCATGCGCATCCCACAAAACCTGCGCATGCGCATCCCACAAAACCTCGCACGTGTTTGTGCTCGATTAGCCTGCGGGATGCATCCTTTCGCACGTGTTTTTACTCGACTAGCCTGCGGGATGCATCCTCTCGCACGTGTTTTTGCTCGACTAGCCTGCGGGATGCATCCTCTCGCACGTGTTTGTGCTCGACTAGCCTGCGGGATGCATCTTCTCGCACGTGTTTTTACTCGACTAGCCTGCGGGATGCATCCTCTCGCATGTGTTTTTGCTCGACTAGCCTGCGGGATGCATCCTCTCGCACGTGTTTTTGCTCGACTAGCCTGCGGGATGCATCCTCTCGCACGTGTTTTTGCTCGACTAGCCATGCGCATCCCAAAAAACCTGCGCATGCGCATCCCACAAAACCTCGCACGTGTTTCTGCTCGACTAGCCTGCGGGATGCATCCTTTCGCACGTGTTTTTACTCGACTAGCCTGCGGGATGCATCCTCTCGCACGTGTTTTTGCTCGACTAGCCATGCGCATCCCAAAAAATTTGCGCATGCGCATCCCACAAAACCTGCGCATGCGCATCCCACAAAACCTCGCACGTGTTTGTGCTCGACTAGCCTGCGGGATGCATCCTTTCGCACGTGTTTTTACTCGACTAGCCTGCGGGATGCATCCTCTCGCACGTGTTTTTGCTCGACTAGCCTGCGGGATGCATCCTCTCGCACGTGTTTGTGCTCGACTAGCCTGCGGGATGCATCTTCTCGCACGTGTTTTTACTCGACTAGCCTGCGGGATGCATCCTCTCGCATGTGTTTTTGCTCGACTAGCCTGCGGGATGCATCCTCTCGCACGTGTTTTTGCTCGACTAGCCTGCGGGATGCATCCTCTCGCACGTGTTTTTGCTCGACTAGCCATGCGCATCCCAAAAAACCTGCGCATGCGCATCCCAAAAAATCTGCGCATGCGCAACCCACAAAACCTGCGCATGCGCATCCCACAAAACCTCGCACGTGTTTCTGCTCGACTAGCCTGCGGGATGCATCCTTTCGCACGTGTTTTTACTCGACTAGCCTGCGGGATACATCCTCTCGCTCGTGTTTGTGCTCGACTAGCCTGCGGGATGCATCCTCTCGCACGTGTTTTTGCTCGACTAGCCTGCGGGATGCATCCTCTCGCACGTGTTTTTACTCGACTAGCCTGCGGGATGCATCCTCTCGCACGTGTTTTTGCTCGACTAGGCATGTGCATCCCAAAAAACCTGCGCATGCGCATCCCAAAAAACCTGCGCATGCGCATCCCACAAAACCTGCGTATGCGCATCCCACAAAACCTCGCACGTGTTTTTACTCGACTAGCCTGCGGGATGCATCCTCTCGCACGTGTTTTTGCTCGACTAGGCATGTGCATCCCAAAAATCCTGCGCATGCGCATCCCAAAAAACCTGCGCATGCGCATCCCACAAAACCTGCGTATGCGCATCCCACAAAACCTCGCACGTGTTTTTACTCGACTAGCCTGCGGGATGCATCGTCTCGCACGTGTTTTTACTCGACTAGCCTGCGGGATGCATCCTCTCGCACGTGTTTTTGCTCGACTAGCCATGCGCATCCCAAAAAATCTGCGCATGCGCATCCCACAAAACCTGCGCATGCGCATCCCACAAAACCTCGCACGTGTTTGTGCTCGACTAGCCTGCGGGATGCATCCTTTCGCACGTGTTTTTACTCGACTAGCCTGCGGGATGCATCCTCTCGCACGTGTTTTTGCTCGACTAGCCTGCGGGATGCATCCTCTCGCACGTGTTTTTGCTCGACTAGCCTGCGGGATGCATCCTCTCGCACGTGTTTTTACTCGACTAGCCTGCGGGATGCATCCTTTCGCACGTGTTTTTACTCGACTAGCCTGCGGGATACATCCTCTCGCTCGTGTTTGTGCTCGACTAGCCTGCGGGATGCATCCTCTCGCACGTGTTTTTGCTCGACTAGCCTGCGGGATGCATCCTCTCGCACGTGTTTTTACTCGACTAGCCTGCGGGATGCATCCTCTCGCACGTGTTTTTGCTCGACTAGGCATGTGCATCCCAAAAAACCTGCGCATGCGCATCCCAAAAAACCTGCGCATGCGCATCCCACAAAACCTGCGTATGCGCATCCCACAAAACCTCGCACGTGTTTTTACTCGACTAGCCTGCGGGATGCATCCTCTCGCACGTGTTTTTACTCGACTAGCCTGCGGGATGCATCCTCTCGCACGTGTTTTTACTCGACTAGCCTGCGGGATGCATCGTCTCGCACGTGTTTTTACTCGACTAGCCTGCGGAATGCATCCTCTCGCACGTGTTTTTACTCGACTACCCTGCGGGATGCATCCTCTCGCACGTGTTTTTGCTCGACTAGCCATGCGCATCCCAAAAAACCTGCGCATGCGCATCCCAAAAAACCTGCGCATGCGCATCCCACAAAACCTGCGTATGCGCATCCCACAAAACCTCGCACGTGTTTTTACTCGACTAGCCTGCGGGATGCATCCTCTCGCACGTGTTTTTACTCGACTAGCCTGCGGGATGCATCGTCTCGCACGTGTTTTTACTCGACTAGCCTGCGGGATGCATCCTCCCGCACGTGTTTTTGCTCGACTAGCCATGCGCATCCCAAAAAATCTGGGCATGCGCATCCCACAAAACCTGCGCATGCGCATCCCACAAAACCTCGCACGTGTTTGTGCTCGATTAGCCTGCGGGATGCATCCTTTCGCACGTGTTTTTACTCGACTAGCCTGCGGGATGCATCCTCTCGCACGTGTTTTTGCTCGACTAGCCTGCGGGATGCATCCTCTCGCACGTGTTTGTGCTCGACTAGCCTGCGGGATGCATCTTCTCGCACGTGTTTTTACTCGACTAGCCTGCGGGATGCATCCTCTCGCATGTGTTTTTGCTCGACTAGCCTGCGGGATGCATCCTCTCGCACGTGTTTTTGCTCGACTAGCCTGCGGGATGCATCCTCCCGCACGTGTTTTTGCTCGACTAGCCATGCGCATCCCAAAAAACCTGCGCATGCGCATGCGCAACCCACAAAACCTGCGCATGCGCATCCCACAAAACCTCGCACGTGTTTCTGCTCGACTAGCCTGCGGGATGCATCCTTTCGCACGTGTTTTTACTCGACTAGCCTGCGGGATGCATCCTCTCGCACGTGTTTTTGCTCGACTAGCCATGCGCATCCCAAAAAATCTGCGCATGCGCATCCCACAAAACCTGCGCATGCGCATCCCACAAAACCTCGCACGTGTTTGTGCTCGACTAGCCTGCGGGATGCATCCTTTCGCACGTGTTTTTACTCGACTAGCCTGCGGGATGCATCCTCTCACACGTGTTTTTGCTCGACTAGCCTGCGGGATGCATCCTCTCGCACGTGTTTGTGCTCGACTAGCCTGCGGGATGCATCTTCTCGCACGTGTTTTTACTCGACTAGCCTGCGGGATGCATCCTCTCGCATGTGTTTTTGCTCGACTAGCCTGCGGGATGCATCCTCTCGCACGTGTTTTTGCTCGACTAGCCTGCGGGATGCATCCTCTCGCACGTGTTTTTACTCGACTAGCCTGCGGGATGCATCCTCTCGCACGTGTTTTTGCTCGACTAGCCATGCGCATCCCAAAAAACCTGCGCATGCGCATCCCAAAAAATCTGCGCATGCGCAACCCACAAAACCTGCGCATGCGCATCAAACAAAACCTCGCACGTGTTTCTGCTCGACTAGCCTGCGGGATGCATCCTTTCGCACGTGTTTTTACTCGACTAGCCTGCGGGATACATCCTCTCGCTCGTGTTTGTGCTCGACTAGCCTGCGGGATGCATCCTCTCGCACGTGTTTTTGCTCGACTAGCCTGCGGGATGCATCCTCTCGCACGTGTTTTTACTCGACTAGCCTGCGGGATGCATCCTCTCGCACGTGTTTTTGCTCGACTAGGCATGTGCATCCCAAAAAACCTGCGCATGCGCATCCCAAAAAACCTGCGCATGCGCATCCCACAAAACCTGCGTATGCGCATCCCACAAAACCTCGCACGTGTTTTTACTCGACTAGCCTGCGGGATGCATCCTCTCGCACGTGTTTTTACTCGACTAGCCTGCGGGATGCATCGTCTCGCACGTGTTTTTACTCGACTATCCTGCGGGATGCATCCTCTCGCACGTGTTTTTACTCGACTAGCCTGCGGGATGCATCCTCTCGCACGTGTTTCTACTCGACTAGCCTGCGGGATGCATCCTCTCGCACGTGTTTTTACTCGACTAGCCTGCGGGATGCATCGTCTCGCACGTGTTTTTACTCGACTAGCCTGCGGGATGCATCCTCTCGCACGTGTTTTTGCTCGACTAGCCATGCGCATCCCAAAAAACCTGCGCATGCGCATCCCAAAAAATCTGCGCATGCGCATCCCACAAAACCTCGCACGTGTTTGTGCTCGACTAGCCTGCGGGATGCATCCTTTCGCACGTGTTTTTACTCGACTAGCCTGCGGGATGCATCCTCTCGCACGTGTTTTTGCTCGACTAGCCTGCGGGATGCATCCTCTCGCACGTGTTTGTGCTCGACTAGCCTGCGGGATGCATCTTCTCGCACGTGTTTTTGCTCGGCTAGCCTGCGAGATGCATCCTCTCGCACGTGTTTTTGCTCGACTAGCCATGCGCATCCCAAAAAACCTGCGCATGCGCATCCCACAAAACCTCGCACGTGTTTTTACTCGACTAGCCTGCGGGATGCATCCTCTCGCACGTGTTTTTACTCGACTAGCCTGCGGGATGCATCCTCTCGCACGTGTTTTTACTCGACTAGCCTGCGGGATGCATCCTCTCGCACGTGTTTTTACTCGCCTAGCCTGCGGGATGCATCGTCTCGCACGTGTTTTTACTCGACTAGCCTGCGGAATGCATCCTCTCGCACGTGTTTTTACTCGACTACCCTGCGGGATGCATCCTCTCGCACGTGTTTTTGCTCGACTAGCCATGCGCATCCCAAAAAACCTGCGCATGCGCATCCCAAAAAACCTGCGCATGCGCATCCCAAAAAACCTGCGCATGCGCATCCCACAAAACCTGCGTATGCGCATCCCACAAAACCTGCGCATGTGCATCCCACAAAACCTCGCACGTGTTTGTGCTCGACTAGCCTGCGGGATGCATCCTTTCGCACGTGTTTTTACTCGACTAGCCTGCGGGATGCATCCTCTCGCACGTGTTTTTGCTCGACTAGCCTGCGGGATGCATCCTCTCGCACGTGTTTGTGCTCGACTAGCCTGCGGGATGCATCCTCTCGCACGTGTTTTTACTCGACTAGCCTGCGGGATGCATTCTCTCGCACGTGTTTTTGCTCGACTAGCCTGCGGGATGCATCCTCTCGCACGTGTTTTTGCTCGACTAGCCTGCGGGATGCATCCTCTCGCACGTGTTTGTGCTCGACTAGCCTGCGGGATGCATCTTCTCGCACGTGTTTTTACTCGACTAGCCTGCGGGATGCATCCTCTCGCATGTGTTTTTGCTCGACTAGCCTGCGGGATGCATCCTCTCGCACGTGTTTTTGCTCGACTAGCCTGCGGGATGCATCCTCTCGCACGTGTTTTTGCTCGACTAGCCATGCGCATCCCAAAAAACCTGCGCATGCGCATCCCAAAAAATCTGCGCATGCGCAACCCACAAAACCTGCGCATGCGCATCCCACAAAACCTCGCACGTGTTTCTGCTCGACTAGCCTGCGGGATGCATCCTTTCGCACGTGTTTTTACTCGACTAGCCTGCGGGATACATCCTCTCGCTCGTGTTTGTGCTCGACTAGCCTGCGGGATGCATCCTCTCGCACGTGTTTTTGCTCGACTAGCCTGCGGGATGCATCCTCTCGCACGTGTTTTTACTCGACTAGCCTGCGGGATGCATCCTCTCGCACGTGTTTTTGCTCGACTAGGCATGTGCATCCCAAAAAACCTGCGCATGCGCATCCCAAAAAACCTGCGCATGCGCATCCCACAAAACCTGCGTATGCGCATCCCACAAAACCTCGCACGTGTTTTTACTCGACTAGCCTGCGGGATGCATCCTCTCGCACGTGTTTTTGCTCGACTAGGCATGTGCATCCCAAAAATCCTGCGCATGCGCATCCCAAAAAACCTGCGCATGCGCATCCCACAAAACCTGCGTATGCGCATCCCACAAAACCTCGCACGTGTTTATACTCGACTAGCCTGCGGGATGCATCGTCTCGCACGTGTTTTTACTCGACTAGCCTGCGGGATGCATCCTCTCGCACGTGTTTTTGCTCGACTAGCCATGCGCATCCCAAAAAATCTGCGCATGCGCATCCCACAAAACCTGCGCATGCGCATCCCACAAAACCTCGCACGTGTTTGTGCTCGACTAGCCTGCGGGATGCATCCTTTCGCACGTGTTTTTACTCGACTAGCCTGCGGGATGCATCCTCTCGCACGTGTTTTTGCTCGACTAGCCTGCGGGATGCATCCTCTCGCACGTGTTTTTGCTCGACTAGCCTGCGGGATGCATCCTCTCGCACGTGTTTTTACTCGACTAGCCTGCGGGATGCATCCTTTCGCACGTGTTTTTACTCGACTAGCCTGCGGGATACATCCTCTCGCTCGTGTTTGTGCTCGACTAGCCTGCGGGATGCATCCTCTCGCACGTGTTTTTGCTCGACTAGCCTGCGGGATGCATCCTCTCGCACGTGTTTTTACTCGACTAGCCTGCGGGATGCATCCTCTCGCACGTGTTTTTGCTCGACTAGGCATGTGCATCCCAAAAAACCTGCGCATGCGCATCCCAAAAAACCTGCGCATGCGCATCCCACAAAACCTGCGTATGCGCATCCCACAAAACCTCGCACGTGTTTTTACTCGACTAGCCTGCGGGATGCATCCTCTCGCACGTGTTTTTACTCGACTAGCCTGCGGGATGCATCCTCTCGCACGTGTTTTTACTCGACTAGCCTGCGGGATGCATCGTCTCGCACGTGTTTTTACTCGACTAGCCTGCGGAATGCATCCTCTCGCACGTGTTTTTACTCGACTACCCTGCGGGATGCATCCTCTCGCACGTGTTTTTGCTCGACTAGCCATGCGCATCCCAAAAAACCTGCGCATGCGCATCCCAAAAAACCTGCGCATGCGCATCCCACAAAACCTGCGTATGCGCATCCCACAAAACCTCGCACGTGTTTTTACTCGACTAGCCTGCGGGATGCATCCTCTCGCACGTGTTTTTACTCGACTAGCCTGCGGGATGCATCGTCTCGCACGTGTTTTTACTCGACTAGCCTGCGGGATGCATCCTCCCGCACGTGTTTTTGCTCGACTAGCCATGCGCATCCCAAAAAATCTGGGCATGCGCATCCCACAAAACCTGCGCATGCGCATCCCACAAAACCTCGCACGTGTTTGTGCTCGATTAGCCTGCGGGATGCATCCTTTCGCACGTGTTTTTACTCGACTAGCCTGCGGGATGCATCCTCTCGCACGTGTTTTTGCTCGACTAGCCTGCGGGATGCATCCTCTCGCACGTGTTTGTGCTCGACTAGCCTGCGGGATGCATCTTCTCGCACGTGTTTTTACTCGACTAGCCTGCGGGATGCATCCTCTCGCATGTGTTTTTGCTCGACTAGCCTGCGGGATGCATCCTCTCGCACGTGTTTTTGCTCGACTAGCCTGCGGGATGCATCCTCCCGCACGTGTTTTTGCTCGACTAGCCATGCGCATCCCAAAAAACCTGCGCATGCGCATGCGCAACCCACAAAACCTGCGCATGCGCATCCCACAAAACCTCGCACGTGTTTCTGCTCGACTAGCCTGCGGGATGCATCCTTTCGCACGTGTTTTTACTCGACTAGCCTGCGGGATGCATCCTCTCGCACGTGTTTTTGCTCGACTAGCCATGCGCATCCCAAAAAATCTGCGCATGCGCATCCCACAAAACCTGCGCATGCGCATCCCACAAAACCTCGCACGTGTTTGTGCTCGACTAGCCTGCGGGATGCATCCTTTCGCACGTGTTTTTACTCGACTAGCCTGCGGGATGCATCCTCTCGCACGTGTTTTTGCTCGACTAGCCATGCGCATCCCAAAAAATCTGCGCATGCGCATCCCACAAAACCTGCGCATGCGCATCCCACAAAACCTCGCACGTGTTTCTGCTCGACTAGCCTGCGGGATGCATCCTTTCGCACGTGTTTTTACTCGACTAGCCTGCGGGATACATCCTCTCGCTCGTGTTTGTGCTCGACTAGCCTGCGGGATGCATCCTCTCGCACGTGTTTTTGCTCGACTAGCCTGCGGGATGCATCCTCTCGCACGTGTTTTTACTCGACTAGCCTGCGGGATGCATCCTCTCGCACGTGTTTTTGCTCGACTAGGCATGTGCATCCCAAAAAACCTGCGCATGCGCATCCCAAAAAACCTGCGCATGCGCATCCCACAAAACCTGCGTATGCGCATCCCACAAAACCTCGCACGTGTTTTTACTCGACTAGCCTGCGGGATGCATCCTCTCGCACGTGTTTTTACTCGACTAGCCTGCGGGATGCATCGTCTCGCACGTGTTTTTACTCGACTATCCTGCGGGATGCATCCTCTCGCACGTGTTTTTACTCGACTAGCCTGCGGGATGCATCCTCTCGCACGTGTTTCTACTCGACTAGCCTGCGGGATGCATCCTCTCGCACGTGTTTTTACTCGACTAGCCTGCGGGATGCATCGTCTCGCACGTGTTTTTACTCGACTAGCCTGCGGGATGCATCCTCTCGCACGTGTTTTTGCTCGACTAGCCATGCGCATCCCAAAAAACCTGCGCATGCGCATCCCAAAAAATCTGCGCATGCGCATCCCACAAAACCTCGCACGTGTTTGTGCTCGACTAGCCTGCGGGATGCATCCTTTCGCACGTGTTTTTACTCGACTAGCCTGCGGGATGCATCCTCTCGCACGTGTTTTTGCTCGACTAGCCTGCGGGATGCATCCTCTCGCACGTGTTTGTGCTCGACTAGCCTGCGGGATGCATCTTCTCGCACGTGTTTTTGCTCGGCTAGCCTGCGAGATGCATCCTCTCGCACGTGTTTTTGCTCGACTAGCCATGCGCATCCCAAAAAACCTGCGCATGCGCATCCCACAAAACCTCGCACGTGTTTTTACTCGACTAGCCTGCGGGATGCATCCTCTCGCACGTGTTTTTACTCGACTAGCCTGCGGGATGCATCCTCTCGCACGTGTTTTTACTCGACTAGCCTGCGGGATGCATCCTCTCGCACGTGTTTTTACTCGCCTAGCCTGCGGGATGCATCGTCTCGCACGTGTTTTTACTCGACTAGCCTGCGGAATGCATCCTCTCGCACGTGTTTTTACTCGACTACCCTGCGGGATGCATCCTCTCGCACGTGTTTTTGCTCGACTAGCCATGCGCATCCCAAAAAACCTGCGCATGCGCATCCCAAAAAACCTGCGCATGCGCATCCCAAAAAACCTGCGCATGCGCATCCCACAAAACCTGCGTATGCGCATCCCACAAAACCTGCGCATGTGCATCCCACAAAACCTCGCACGTGTTTGTGCTCGACTAGCCTGCGGGATGCATCCTTTCGCACGTGTTTTTACTCGACTAGCCTGCGGGATGCATCCTCTCGCACGTGTTTTTGCTCGACTAGCCTGCGGGATGCATCCTCTCGCACGTGTTTGTGCTCGACTAGCCTGCGGGATGCATCCTCTCGCACGTGTTTTTACTCGACTAGCCTGCGGGATGCATTCTCTCGCACGTGTTTTTGCTCGACTAGCCTGCGGGATGCATCCTCTCGCACGTGTTTTTGCTCGACTAGCCTGCGGGATGCATCCTCTCGCACGTGTTTTTACTCGACTAGCCTGCGGGATGCATCCTCTCGCACGTGTTTTTACTCGACTACCCTGCGGGATGCATCCTCTCGCACGTGTTTTTGCTCGACTAGCCATGCGCATCCCAAAAAACCTGCGCATGCGCATCCCAAAAAACCTGCGCATGCGCATCCCACAAAACCTGCGTATGCGCATCCCACAAAACCTCGCACGTGTTTTTACTCGACTAGCCTGCGGGATGCATCGTCTCGCACGTGTTTTTACTCGACTAGCCTGCGGGATGCATCCTCCCGCACGTGTTTTTGCTCGACTAGCCATGCGCATCCCAAAAAATCTGCGCATGCGCATCTCACAAAACCTGCGCATGCGCATCCCACAAAACCTCGCACGTGTTTGTGCTCGATTAGCCTGCGGGATGCATCCTTTCGCACGTGTTTTTACTCGACTAGCCTGCGGGATGCATCCTCTCGCACGTGTTTTTGCTCGACTAGCCTGCGGGATGCATCCTCTCGCACGTGTTTGTGCTCGACTAGCCTGCGGGATGCATCTTCTCGCACGTGTTTTTACTCGACTAGCCTGCGGGATGCATCCTCTCGCATGTGTTTTTGCTCGACTAGCCTGCGGGATGCATCCTCTCGCACGTGTTTTTGCTCGACTAGCCTGCGGGATGCATCCTCTCGCACGTGTTTTTGCTCGACTAGCCATGCGCATCCCAAAAAACCTGCGCATGCGCATCCCAAAAAATCTGCGCATGCGCAACCCACAAAACCTGCGCATGCGCATCCCACAAAACCTCGCACGTGTTTCTGCTCGACTAGCCTGCGGGATGCATCCTTTCGCACGTGTTTTTACTCGACTAGCCTGCGGGATGCATCCTCTCGCACGTGTTTTTGCTCGACTAGCCATGCGCATCCCAAAAAATCTGCGCATGCGCATCCCACAAAACCTGCGCATGCGCATCCCACAAAACCTCGCACGTGTTTGTGCTCGACTAGCCTGCGGGATGCATCCTTTCGCACGTGTTTTTACTCGACTAGCCTGCGGGATGCATCCTCTCGCACGTGTTTTTGCTCGACTAGCCTGCGGGATGCATCCTCTCGCACGTGTTTGTGCTCGACTAGCCTGCGGGATGCATCTTCTCGCACGAGTTTTTACTCGACTAGCCTGCGGGATGCATCCTCTCGCATGTGTTTTTGCTCGACTAGCCTGCGGGATGCATCCTCTCGCACGTGTTTTTGCTCGACTAGCCTGCGGGATGCATCCTCTCGCACGTGTTTTTGCTCGACTAGCCATGCGCATCCCAAAAAACCTGCGCATGCGCATCCCAAAAAATCTGCGCATGCGCAACCCACAAAACCTGCGCATGCGCATCCCACAAAACCTCGCACGTGTTTGTGCTCGATTAGCCTGCGGGATGCATCCTTTCGCACGTGTTTTTACTCGACTAGCCTGCGGGATGCATCCTCTCGCACGTGTTTTTGCTCGACTAGCCTGCGGGATGCATCCTCTCGCACGTGTTTGTGCTCGACTAGCCTGCGGGATGCATCTTCTCGCACGTGTTTTTACTCGACTAGCCTGCGGGATGCATCCTCTCGCATGTGTTTTTGCTCGACTAGCCTGCGGGATGCATCCTCTCGCACGTGTTTTTGCTCGACTAGCCTGCGGGATGCATCCTCTCGCACGTGTTTTTGCTCGACTAGCCATGCGCATCCCAAAAAACCTGCGCATGCGCATCCCAAAAAATCTGCGCATGCGCAACCCACAAAACCTGCGCATGCGCATCCCACAAAACCTCGCACGTGTTTCTGCTCGACTAGCCTGCGGGATGCATCCTTTCGCACGTGTTTTTACTCGACTAGCCTGCGGGATGCATCCTCTCGCACGTGTTTTTGCTCGACTAGCCATGCGCATCCCAAAAAATCTGCGCATGCGCATCCCACAAAACCTGCGCATGCGCATCCCACAAAACCTCGCACGTGTTTGTGCTCGACTAGCCTGCGGGATGCATCCTTTCGCACGTGTTTTTACTCGACTAGCCTGCGGGATGCATCCTCTCGCACGTGTTTTTGCTCGACTAGCCTGCGGGATGCATCCTCTCGCACGTGTTTGTGCTCGACTAGCCTGCGGGATGCATCTTCTCGCACGAGTTTTTACTCGACTAGCCTGCGGGATGCATCCTCTCGCATGTGTTTTTGCTCGACTAGCCTGCGGGATGCATCCTCTCGCACGTGTTTTTGCTCGACTAGCCTGCGGGATGCATCCTCTCGCACGTGTTTTTGCTCGACTAGCCATGCGCATCCCAAAAAACCTGCGCATGCGCATCCCAAAAAATCTGCGCATGCGCAACCCACAAAACCTGCGCATGCGCATCCCACAAAACCTCGCACGTGTTTGTGCTCGATTAGCCTGCGGGATGCATCCTTTCGCCCGTGTTTTTACTCGACTAGCCTGCGGGATGCATCCTCTCGCACGTGTTTTTGCTCGACTAGCCTGCGGGATGCATCCTCTCGCACGTGTTTGTGCTCGACTAGCCTGCGGGATGCATCTTCTCGCACGTGTTTTTACTCGACTAGCCTGCGGGATGCATCCTCTCGCATGTGTT
The DNA here is from genome assembly GCF_051020765.1 of Lasioglossum baleicum. NCBI lineage: Eukaryota > Metazoa > Arthropoda > Insecta > Hymenoptera > Halictidae > Lasioglossum > Lasioglossum baleicum. The sequence continues at coordinate 2,033,235 of NW_027469084.1, forward strand.
TTTGCTCGACTAGCCTGCGGGATGCATCCTCTCGCACGTGTTTTTGCTCGACTAGCCTGCGGGATGCATCCTCTCGCACGTGTTTTTGCTCGACTAGCCATGCGCATCCCAAAAAACCTGCGCATGCGCATCCCAAAAAATCTGCGCATGCGCAACCCACAAAACCTGCGCATGCGCATCCCACAAAACCTCGCACGTGTTTCTGCTCGACTAGCCTGCGGGATGCATCCTTTCGCACGTGTTTTTACTCGACTAGCCTGCGGGATGCATCCTCTCGCACGTGTTTTTGCTCGACTAGCCATGCGCATCCCAAAAAATCTGCGCATGCGCATCCCACAAAACCTGCGCATGCGCATCCCACAAAACCTCGCACGTGTTTGTGCTCGACTAGCCTGCGGGATGCATCCTTTCGCACGTGTTTTTACTCGACTAGCCTGCGGGATGCATCCTCTCGCACGTGTTTTTGCTCGACTAGCCTGCGGGATGCATCCTCTCGCACGTGTTTGTGCTCGACTAGCCTGCGGGATGCATCTTCTCGCACGTGTTTTTACTCGACTAGCCTGCGGGATGCATCCTCTCGCATGTGTTTTTGCTCGACTAGCCTGCGGGATGCATCCTCTCGCACGTGTTTTTGCTCGACTAGCCTGCGGGATGCATCCTCTCGCACGTGTTTTTGCTCGACTAGCCATGCGCATCCCAAAAAACCTGCGCATGCGCATCCCAAAAAATCTGCGCATGCGCAACCCACAAAACCTGCGCATGCGCATCCCACAAAACCTCGCACGTGTTTCTGCTCGACTAGCCTGCGGGATGCATCCTTTCGCACGTGTTTTTACTCGACTAGCCTGCGGGATACATCCTCTCGCTCGTGTTTGTGCTCGACTAGCCTGCGGGATGCATCCTCTCGCACGTGTTTTTGCTCGACTAGCCTGCGGGATGCATCCTCTCGCACGTGTTTTTACTCGACTAGCCTGCGGGATGCATCCTCTCGCACGTGTTTTTGCTCGACTAGGCATGTGCATCCCAAAAAACCTGCGCATGCGCATCCCAAAAAACCTGCGCATGCGCATCCCACAAAACCTGCGTATGCGCATCCCACAAAACCTCGCACGTGTTTTTACTCGACTAGCCTGCGGGATGCATCCTCTCGCACGTGTTTTTACTCGACTAGCCTGCGGGATGCATCGTCTCGCACGTGTTTTTACTCGACTATCCTGCGGGATGCATCCTCTCGCACGTGTTTTTGCTCGACTAGCCATGCGCATCCCAAAAAATCTGCGCATGCGCATCCCACAAAACCTGCGCATGCGCATCCCACAAAACCTCGCACGTGTTTGTGCTCGACTAGCCTGCGGGATGCATCCTTTCGCACGTGTTTTTACTCGACTAGCCTGCGGGATGCATCCTCTCGCACGTGTTTTTGCTCGACTAGCCTGCGGGATGCATCCTCTCGCACGTGTTTGTGCTCGACTAGCCTGCGGGATGCATCTTCTCGCACGTGTTTTTACTCGACTAGCCTGCGGGATGCATCCTCTCGCATGTGTTTTTGCTCGACTAGCCTGCGGGATGCATCCTCTCGCACGTGTTTTTGCTCGACTAGCCTGCGGGATGCATCCTCTCGCACGTGTTTTTGCTCGACTAGCCATGCGAATCCCAAAAAACCTGCGCATGCGCATCCCACAAAACCTCGCACGTGTTTTTACTCGACTAGCCTGCGGGATGCATCCTCTCGCACGTGTTTTTACTCGACTAGCCTGCGGGATGCATCCTCTCGCACGTGTTTCTACTCGACTAGCCTGCGGGATGCATCCTCTCGCACGTGTTTTTACTCGACTAGCCTGCGGGATGCATCGTCTCGCACGTGTTTTTACTCGACTAGCCTGCGGGATGCATCCTCTCGCACGTGTTTTTGCTCGACTAGCCATGCGCATCCCAAAAAACCTGCGCATGCGCATCCCAAAAAATCTGCGCATGCGCATCCCACAAAACCTGCGCATGCGCATCCCACAAAACCTCGCACGTGTTTGTGCTCGACTAGCCTGCGGGATGCATCCTTTCGCACGTGTTTTTACTCGACTAGCCTGCGGGATGCATCCTCTCGCACGTGTTTTTGCTCGACTAGCCTGCGGGATGCATCCTCTCGCACGTGTTTGTGCTCGACTAGCCTGCGGGATGCATCCTCTCGCACGTGTTTTTACTCGACTAGCCTGCGGGATGCATCCTCTCGCACGTGTTTTTGCTCGACTAGCCTGCGGGATGCATCCTCTCGCACGTGTTTTTGCTCGACTAGCCTGCGGGATGCATCCTCTCGCACGTGTTTTTACTCGACTAGCCTGCGGGATGCATCCTCTCGCACGTGTTTTTACTCGACTACCCTGCGGGATGCATCCTCTCGCACGTGTTTTTGCTCGACTAGCCATGCGCATCCCAAAAAACCTGCGCATGCGCAATCCCAAAAAACCTGCGCATGCGCATCCCAAAAAACCTGCGCATGCGCATCCCACAAAACCTGCGTATGCGCATCCCACAAAACCTCGCACGTGTTTTTACTCGACTAGCCTGCGGGATGCATCCTCTCGCACGTGTTTTTACTCGACTAGCCTGCGGGATGCATCCTCTCGCACGTGTTTTTGCTCGGCTAGCCTGCGAGATGCATCCTCTCGCACGTGTTTTTGCTCGACTAGCCATGCGCATCCCAAAAAACCTGCGCATGCGCATCCCAAAAAACCTGCGCATGCGCATCCCAAAAAACCTGCGCATGCGCATCCCACAAAACCTCTCACGTGTTTTTACTCGACTAGCCTGCGGGATGCATCCTCTCGCACGTGTTTTTAATCGACTAGCCTGCGGGATGCATCCTCTCGCACGTGTTTTTACTCGACTAGCCTGCGGGATGCATCCTCTCGCACGTGTTTTTACTCGACTAGCCTGCGGGATGCATCGTCTCGCACGTGTTTTTACTCGACTAGCCTGCGGAATGCATCCTCTCGCACGTGTTTTTACTCGACTACCCTGCGGGATGCATCCTCTCGCACGTGTTTTTGCTCGACTAGCCATGCGCATCCCAAAAAACCTGCGCATGCGCATCCCAAAAAACCTGCGCATGCGCATCCCACAAAACCTGCGTATGCGCATCCCACAAAACCTCGCACGTGTTTTTACTCGACTAGCCTGCGGGATGCATCCTCTCGCACGTGTTTTTGCTCGACTAGCCATGCGCATCCCAAAAAATCTGCGCATGCGCATCCCACAAAACCTGCGCATGCGCATCCCACAAAACCTCGCACGTGTTTGTGCTCGACTAGCCTGCGGGATGCATCCTTTCGCACGTGTTTTTACTCGACTAGCCTGCGGGATGCATCCTCTCGCACGTGTTTGTGCTCGACTAGCCTGCGGGATGCATCTTCTCGCACGTGTTTTTACTCGACTAGCCTGCGGGATGCATCCTCTCGCATGTGTTTTTGCTCGACTAGCCATGCGCATCCCAAAAAACCTGCGCATGCGCATCCCAAAAAACCTGCGCATGCGCATCCCACAAAACCTCGCACGTGTTTTTACTCGACTAGCCTGCGGGATGCATCCTCTCGCACGTGTTTTTACTCGACTAGCCTGCGGGATGCATCCTCTCGCACCTGTTTTTACTCGACTAGCCTGCGGGATGCATCGTCTCGCACGTGTTTTTACTCGACTAGCCTGCGGAATGCATCCTCTCGCACGTGTTTTTACTCGACTACCCTGCGGGATGCATCCTCTCGCACGTGTTTTTGCTCGACTAGCCATGCGCATCCCAAAAAACCTGCGCATGCGCATCCCAAAAAACCTGCGCATGCGCATCCCAAAAAACCTGCGCATGCGCATCCCACAAAACCTGCGTATGCGCATCCCACAAAACCTCGCACGTGTTTTTACTCGACTAGCCTGCGGGATGCATCCTCTCGCACGTGTTTTTACTCGACTAGCCTGCAGGATGCATCGTCTCGCACGTGTTTTTACTCGACTAGCCTGCGGGATGCATCCTCTCACACGTGTTTTTGCTCGACTAGCCATGCGCATCCCAAAAAATCTGCGCATGCGCATCCCACAAAACCTGCGCATGCGCATCCCACAAAACCTCGCACGTGTTTGTGCTCGACTAGCCTGCGGGATGCATCCTTTCGCACGTGTTTTTACTCGACTAGCCTGCGGGATGCATCCTCTCGCACGTGTTTTTGCTCGACTAGCCTGCGGGATGCATCCTCTCGCACGTGTTTTTGCTCGACTAGCCTGCGGGATGCATCCTCTCGCACGTGTTTCTGCTCGACTAGCCTGCGGGATGCATCCTTTCGCACGTGTTTTTACTCGACTAGCCTGCGGGATGCATCCTCTCGCTCGTGTTTGTGCTCGACTAGCCTGCGGGATGCATCCTCTCGCACGTGTTTTTACTCGACTAGCCTGCGGGATGCATCCTCTCGCACGTGTTTTTGCTCGACTAGCCTGCGGGATGCATCCTCTCGCACGTGTTTTTGCTCGACTAGGCATGCGCATCCCAAAAAACCTGCGCATGCGCATCCCACAAAACCTGCGTATTCGCATCCCACAAAACCTCGCACGTGTTTTTACTCGACTAGCCTGCGGGATGCATCCTCTCGCACGTGTTTTTACTCGACTAGCCTGCGGGATGCATCGTCTCGCACGTGTTTTTACTCGACTAGCCTGCGGGATGCATCCTCTCGCACGTGTTTTTGCTCGACTAGCCATGCGCATCCCACAAAACCTGCGCATGCGCATCCCACAAAACCTCGCACGTGTTTGTGCTCGACTAGCCTGCGGGATGCATCCTTTCGCACGTGTTTTTACTCGACTAGCCTGCGGGATGCATCCTCTCGCACGTGTTTTTGCTCGACTAGCCTGCGGGATGCATCCTCTCGCACGTGTTTTTGCTCGACTAGCCTGCGGGATGCATCCTCTCGCACGTGTTTGTGCTCGACTAGCCTGCGGGATGCATCTTCTCGCACGTGTTTTTACTCGACTAGCCTGCGGGATGCATCCTCTCGCATGTGTTTTTGCTCGACTAGCCTGCGGGATGCATCCTCTCGCACGTGTTTTTGCTCGACTAGCCTGCGGGATGCATCCTCTCGCACGTGTTTTTGCTCGACTAGCCATGCGCATCCCAAAAAACCTGCGCATGCGCATCCCACAAAACCTCGCACGTGTTTTTACTCGACTAGCCTGCGGGATGCATCCTCTCGCACGTGTTTTTGCTCGACTAGCCATGCGCATCCCAAAAAACCCGCGCATGCGCATCCCAAAAAATCTGCGCATGCGCATCCCACAAAACCTGCGCATGCGCATCCCACAAAACCTCGCACGTGTTTGTGCTCCACTAGCCTGCGGGATGCATCCTTTCGCACGTGTTTTTACTCGACTAGCCTGCGGGATGCATCCTCTCGCACGTGTTTTTGCTCGACTAGCCTGCGGGATGCATCCTCTCGCACGTGTTTTTGCTCGACTAGCCATGCGCATCCCAAAAAACCTGCGCATGCGCATCCCAAAAAACCTGCGCATGCGCATCCCAAAAAATCTGCGCATGCGCATCCCACAAAATCTCGCACGTGTTTGTGCTCGACTAGCCTGCGGGATGCATCCTTTCGCACGTGTTTTTACTCGACTAGCCTGCGGGATGCATCCTCTCGCACGTGTTTTTGCTCGACTAGCCTGCGGGATGCATCCTCTCGCACGTGTTTGTGCTCGACTAGCCTGCGGGATGCATCCTCTCGCACGTGTTTTTACTCGACTAGCCTGCGGGATGCATCCTCTCGCACGTGTTTTTGCTCGACTAGCCTGCGGGATGCATCCTCTCGCACGTGTTTTTGCTCGACTAGCCTGCGGGATGCATCCTCTCGCACGTGTTTTTACTCGACTAGCCTGCGGGATGCATCCTCTCGCACGTGTTTTTACTCGACTACCCTGCGGGATGCATCCTCTAGCACGTGTTTTTGCTCGACTAGCCATGCGCATCCCAAAAAACCTGCGCATGCGCATCCCAAAAAACCTGCGCATGCGCATCCCAAAAAACCTGCGCATGCGCATCCCACAAAACCTGCGTATGCGCATCCCACAAAACCTCGCACGTGTTTTTACTCGACTAGCCTGCGGGATGCATCCTCTCGCACGTGTTTTTACTCGACTAGCCTGCGGGATGCATCCTCTCGCACGTGTTTTTGCTCGGCTAGCCTGCGAGATGCATCCTCTCGCACGTGTTTTTGCTCGACTAGCCATGCGCATCCCAAAAAACCTGCGCATGCGCATCCCACAAAACCTCGCACGTGTTTTTACTCGACTAGCCTGCGGGATGCATCCTCTCGCACGTGTTTTTACTCGACTAGCCTGCGGGATGCATCCTCTCGCACGTGTTTTTACTCGACTAGCCTGCGGGATGCATCCTCTCGCACGTGTTTTTACTCGACTAGCCTGCGGGATGCATCGTCTCGCACGTGTTTTTACTCGACTAGCCTGCGGAATGCATCCTCTCGCACGTGTTTTTACTCGACTACCCTGCGGGATGCATCCTCTCGCACGTGTTTTTGCTCGACTAGCCATGCGCATCCCAAAAAACCTGCGCATGCGCATCCCAAAAAACCTGCGCATGCGCATCCCAAAAAACCTGCGCATGCGCATCCCACAAAACCTGCGTATGCGCATCCCACAAAACCTGCGCATGCGCATCCCACAAAACCTCGCACGTGTTTGTGCTCGACTAGCCTGCGGGATGCATCCTTTCGCACGTGTTTTTACTCGACTAGCCTGCGGGATGCATCCTCTCGCACGTGTTTTTGCTCGACTAGCCTGCGGGATGCATCCTCTCGCACGTGTTTTTGCTCGACTAGCCATGCGCATCCCAAAAAACCTGCGCATGCGCATCCCAAAAAATCTGCGCATGCGCATCCCACAAAACCTCGCACGTGTTTGTGCTCGACTAGCCTGCGGGATGCATCCTTTCGCACGTGTTTTTACTCGACTAGCCTGCGGGATGCATCCTCTCGCACGTGTTTTTGCTCGACTAGCCTGCGGGATGCATCCTCTCGCACGTGTTTGTGCTCGACTAGCCTGCGGGATGCATCCTCTCGCACGTGTTTTTACTCGACTAGCCTGCGGGATGCATTCTCTCGCACGTGTTTTTGCTCGACTAGCCTGCGGGATGCATCCTCTCGCACGTGTTTTTGCTCGACTAGCCTGCGGGATGCATCCTCTCGCACGTGTTTTTACTCGACTAGCCTGCGGGATGCATCCTCTCGCACGTGTTTTTGCTCGACTAGCCTGCGGGATGCATCCTCTCGCACGTGTTTTTGCTCGACTAGCCATGCGCATCCCAAAAAACCTGCGCATGCGCATCCCAAAAAATCTGCGCATGCGCATCCCACAATACCTCGCACGTGTTTTTACTCGCCTAGCCTGCGGGATGCATCCTCTCGCACGTGTTTTTACTCGACTAGCCTGCGGGATGCATCCTCTCGCACGTGTTTTTGCTCGGCTAGCCTGCGAGATGCATCCTCTCGCACGTGTTTTTGCTCGACTAGCCATGCGCATCCCAAAAAACCTGCGCATGCGCATCCCACAAAACCTCGCACGTGTTTTTACTCGACTAGCCTGCGGGATGCATCCTCTCGCACGTGTTTTTACTCGACTAGCCTGCGGGATGCATCCTCTCGCACGTGTTTGTGCTCGACTAGCCTGCGGGATGCATCTTCTCGCACGTGTTTTTACTCGACTAGCCTGCGGGATGCATCCTCTCGCATGTGTTTTTGCTCGACTAGCCATGCGCATCCCAAAAAACCTGCGCATGCGCATCCCAAAAAATCTGCGCATGCGGATCCCACAAAACCTGCGCATGCGCATCCCACAAAACCTCGCACGTGTTTGTGCTCGACTAGCCTGCGGGATGCATCCTCTCGCACGTGTTTTTACTCGACTAGCCTGCGGGATGCATCCTCTCGCACGTGTTTTTGCTCGGCTAGCCTGCGAGATGCATCCTCTCGCACGTGTTTTTGCTCGACTAGCCATGCGCATCCCAAAAAACCTGCACATGCGCATCCCAAAAAACCTGCGCATGCGCCTCCCACAAAACCTCGCACGTGTTTCTGCTCGACTAGCCTGCGGGATGCATCCTTTCGCACGTGTTTTTACTCGACTAGCCTGCGGGATGCATCCTCTCGCTCGTGTTTGTGCTCGACTAGCCTGCGGGATGCATCCTCTCGCACGTGTTTTTACTCGACTAGCCTGCGGGATGCATCCTCTCGCACGTGTTTTTGCTCGACTAGGCATGCGCATCCCAAAAAACCTGCGCATGCGCATCCCAAAAAACCTGCGCATGCGCATCCCACAAAACCTGCGTATGCGCATCCCACAAAACCTCGCACGTGTTTTTACTCGACTAGCCTGCGGGATGCATCCTCTCGCACGTGTTTTTGCTCGACTAGCCATGCGCATCCCAAAAAACCTGCGCATGCGCATCCCAAAAAACCTGCGCATGCGCATCCCACAAAACCTCGCACGTGTTTCTGCTCGACTAGCCTGCGGGATGCATCCTTTCGCACGTGTTTTTACTCGACTAGCCTGCGGGATGCATCCTCTCGCTCGTGTTTGTGCTCGACTAGCCTGCGGGATGCATCCTCTCGCACGTGTTTTTGCTCGACTAGCCTGCGGGATGCATCCTCTCGCACGTGTTTTTACTCGACTAGCCTGCGGGATGCATCCTCTCGCACGTGTTTTTGCTCGACTAGGCATGCGCATCCCAAAAAACCTGCGCATGCGCATCCCACAAAACCTGCGTATGCGCATCCCACAAAACCTCGCACGTGTTTTTACTCGACTAGCCTGCGGGATGCATCCTCTCGCACGTGTTTTTACTCGACTAGCCTGCGGGATGCATCGTCTCGCACGTGTTTTTACTCGACTAGCCTGCGGGATGCATCCTCTCGCACGTGTTTTTGCTCGACTAGCCATGCGCATCCCAAAAAATCTGCGCATGCGCATCCCACAAAACCTGCGCATGCGCATCCCACAAAACCTCGCACGTGTTTGTGCTCGACTAGCCTGCGGGATGCATCCTCTCGCACGTGTTTTTGCTCGACTAGCCATGCGCATCCCAAAAAACCTGCGCATGCGCATCCCAAAAAACCTGCGCATGCGCATCCCAAAAAACCTGCGCATGCGCATCCCAAAAAACCTGCGCATGCGCATCCCACAAAACCTGCGTATGCGCATCCCACAAAACCTCGCACGTGTTTTTACTCGACTAGCCTGCGGGATGCATCCTCTCGCACGTGTTTTTACTCGACTAGCCTGCGGGATGCATCGTCTCGCACGTGTTTTTACTCGACTAGCCTGCGGGATGCATCCTCTCGCACGTGTTTTTGCTCGACTAGCCATGCGCATCCCAAAAAATCTGCGCATGCGCATCCCACAAAACCTGCGCATGCGCATCCCACAAAACCTCGCACGTGTTTGTGCTCGACTAGCCTGCGGGATGCATCCTTTCGCACGTGTTTTTACTCGACTAGCCTGCGGGATGCATCCTCTCGCACGTGTTTTTGCTCGACTAGCCTGCGGGATGCATCCTCTCGCACGTGTTTTTGCTCGACTAGCCTGCGGGATGCATCCTCTCGCACGTGTTTGTGCTCGACTAGCCTGCGGGATGCATCTTCTCGCACGTGTTTTTACTCGACTAGCCTGCGGGATGCATCCTCTCGCATGTGTTTTTGCTCGACTAGCCTGCGGGATGCATCCTCTCGCACGTGTTTTTGCTCGACTAGCCTGCGGGATGCATCCTCTCGCACGTGTTTTTGCTCGACTAGCCATGCGCATCCCAAAAAACCTGCGCATGCGCATCCCACAAAACCTGCGCATGCGCATCCCACAAAACCTCGCACGTGTTTTTACTCGACTAGCCTGCGGGATGCATCCTCTCGCACGTGTTTTTACTCGACTAGCCTGCGGGATGCATCCTCTCGCACGTGTTTCTACTCGACTAGCCTGCGGGATGCATCCTCTCGCACGTGTTTTTACTCGACTAGCCTGCGGGATGCATCGTCTCGCACGTGTTTTTACTCGACTAGCCTGCGGGATGCATCCTCTCGCACGTGTTTTTGCTCGACTAGCCATGCGCATCCCAAAAAACCTGCGCATGCGCATCCCAAAAAATCTGCGCATGCGCATCCCACAAAACCTGCGCATGCGCATCCCACAAAACCTCGCACGTGTTTGTGCTCCACTAGCCTGCGGGATGCATCCTTTCGCACGTGTTTTTACTCGACTAGCCTGCGGGATGCATCCTCTCGCACGTGTTTTTGCTCGACTAGCCTGCGGGATGCATCCTCTCGCACGTGTTTTTGCTCGACTAGCCATGCGCATCCCAAAAAACCTGCGCATGCGCATCCCAAAAAACCTGCGCATGCGCATCCCAAAAAATCTGCGCATGCGCATCCCACAAAACCTCGCACGTGTTTGTGCTCGACTAGCCTGCGGGATGCATCCTTTCGCACGTGTTTTTACTCGACTAGCCTGCGGGATGCATCCTCTCGCACGTGTTTTTGCTCGACTAGCCTGCGGGATGCATCCTCTCGCACGTGTTTGTGCTCGACTAGCCTGCGGGATGCATCCTCTCGCACGTGTTTTTACTCGACTAGCCTGCGGGATGCATCCTCTCGCACGTGTTTTTGCTCGACTAGCCTGCGGGATGCATCCTCTCGCACGTGTTTTTGCTCGACTAGCCTGCGGGATGCATCCTCTCGCACGTGTTTTTACTCGACTAGCCTGCGGGATGCATCCTCTCGCACGTGTTTTTACTCGACTACCCTGCGGGATGCATCCTCTAGCACGTGTTTTTGCTCGACTAGCCATGCGCATCCCAAAAAACCTGCGCATGCGCATCCCAAAAAACCTGCGCATGCGCATCCCAAAAAACCTGCGCATGCGCATCCCACAAAACCTACGTATGCGCATCCCACCAAACCTCGCACGTGTTTTTACTCGACTAGCCTGCGGGATGCATCCTCTCGCACGTGTTTTTACTCGACTAGCCTGCGGGATGCATCCTCTCGCACGTGTTTTTGCTCGGCTAGCCTGCGAGATGCATCCTCTCGCACGTGTTTTTGCTCGACTAGCCATGCGCATCCCAAAAAACCTGCGCATGCGCATCCCACAAAACCTCGCACGTGTTTTTACTCGACTAGCCTGCGGGATGCATCCTCTCGCACGTGTTTTTACTCGACTAGCCTGCGGGATGCATCCTCTCGCACGTGTTTTTGCTCGACTAGCCTGCGGGATGCATCCTCTCGCACGTGTTTTTGCTCGACTAGCCTGCGGGATGCATCCTCTCGCACGTGTTTTTACTCGACTAGCCTGCGGGATGCATCCTCTCGCACGTGTTTTTACTCGACTACCCTGCGGGATGCATCCTCTAGCACGTGTTTTTGCTCGACTAGCCATGCGCATCCCAAAAAACCTGCGCATGCGCATCCCAAAAAACCTGCGCATGCGCATCCCAAAAAACCTGCGCATGCGCATCCCACAAAACCTGCGTATGCGCATCCCACAAAACCTCGCACGTGTTTTTACTCGACTAGCCTGCGGGATGCATCCTCTCGCACGTGTTTTTACTCGACTAGCCTGCGGGATGCATCCTCTCGCACGTGTTTTTGCTCGGCTAGCCTGCGAGATGCATCCTCTCGCACGTGTTTTTGCTCGACTAGCCATGCGCATCCCAAAAAACCTGCGCATGCGCATCCCACAAAACCTCGCACGTGTTTTTACTCGACTAGCCTGCGGGATGCATCCTCTCGCACGTGTTTTTACTCGACTAGCCTGCGGGATGCATCCTCTCGCACGTGTTTTTACTCGACTAGCCTGCGGGATGCATCCTCTCGCACGTGTTTTTACTCGACTAGCCTGCGGGATGCATCGTCTCGCACGTGTTTTTACTCGACTAGCCTGCGGAATGCATCCTCTCGCACGTGTTTTTACTCGACTACCCTGCGGGATGCATCCTCTCGCACGTGTTTTTGCTCGACTAGCCATGCGCATCCCAAAAAACCTGCGCATGCGCATCCCAAAAAACCTGCGCATGCGCATCCCAAAAAACCTGCGCATGCGCATCCCACAAAACCTGCGTATGCGCATCCCACAAAACCTGCGCATGCGCATCCCACAAAACCTCGCACGTGTTTGTGCTCGACTAGCCTGCGGGATGCATCCTTTCGCACGTGTTTTTACTCGACTAGCCTGCGGGATGCATCCTCTCGCACGTGTTTTTGCTCGACTAGCCTGCGGGATGCATCCTCTCGCACGTGTTTTTGCTCGACTAGCCATGCGCATCCCAAAAAACCTGCGCATGCGCATCCCAAAAAATCTGCGCATGCGCATCCCACAAAACCTCGCACGTGTTTGTGCTCGACTAGCCTGCGGGATGCATCCTTTCGCACGTGTTTTTACTCGACTAGCCTGCGGGATGCATCCTCTCGCACGTGTTTTTGCTCGACTAGCCTGCGGGATGCATCCTCTCGCACGTGTTTGTGCTCGACTAGCCTGCGGGATGCATCCTCTCGCACGTGTTTTTACTCGACTAGCCTGCGGGATGCATTCTCTCGCACGTGTTTTTGCTCGACTAGCCTGCGGGATGCATCCTCTCGCACGTGTTTTTGCTCGACTAGCCTGCGGGATGCATCCTCTCGCACGTGTTTTTACTCGACTAGCCTGCGGGATGCATCCTCTCGCACGTGTTTTTGCTCGACTAGCCTGCGGGATGCATCCTCTCGCACGTGTTTTTGCTCGACTAGCCATGCGCATCCCAAAAAACCTGCGCATGCGCATCCCAAAAAATCTGCGCATGCGCATCCCACAATACCTCGCACGTGTTTTTACTCGCCTAGCCTGCGGGATGCATCCTCTCGCACGTGTTTTTACTCGACTAGCCTGCGGGATGCATCCTCTCGCACGTGTTTTTGCTCGGCTAGCCTGCGAGATGCATCCTCTCGCACGTGTTTTTGCTCGACTAGCCATGCGCATCCCAAAAAACCTGCGCATGCGCATCCCACAAAACCTCGCACGTGTTTTTACTCGACTAGCCTGCGGGATGCATCCTCTCGCACGTGTTTTTACTCGACTAGCCTGCGGGATGCATCCTCTCGCACGTGTTTGTGCTCGACTAGCCTGCGGGATGCATCCTCTCGCATGTGTTTTTGCTCGACTAGCCATGCGCATCCCACAAAACCTGCGTATGCGCATCCCACAAAACCTCGCACGTGTTTTTACTCGACTAGCCTGCGGGATGCATCCTCTCGCACGTGTTTTTACTCGACTAGCCTGCGGGATGCATCGTCTCGCACGTGTTTTTACTCGACTAGCCTGCGGGATGCATCCTCTCGCACGTGTTTTTGCTCGACTAGCCATGCGCATCCCAAAAAATCTGCGCATGCGCATCCCACAAAACCTGCGCATGCGCATCCCACAAAACCTCGCACGTGTTTGTGCTCGACTAGCCTGCGGGATGCATCCTTTCGCACGTGTTTTTACTCGACTAGCCTGCGGGATGCATCCTCTCGCACGTGTTTTTGCTCGACTAGCCTGCGGGATGCATCCTCTCGCACGTGTTTTTGCTCGACTAGCCTGCGGGATGCATCCTCTCGCACGTGTTTGTGCTCGACTAGCCTGCGGGATGCATCTTCTCGCACGTGTTTTTACTCGACTAGCCTGCGGGATGCATCCTCTCGCATGTGTTTTTGCTCGACTAGCCTGCGGGATGCATCCTCTCGCACGTGTTTTTGCTCGACTAGCCTGCGGGATGCATCCTCTCGCACGTGTTTTTGCTCGACTAGCCATGCGCATCCCAAAAAACCTGCGCATGCGCATCCCACAAAACCTGCGCATGCGCATCCCACAAAACCTCGCACGTGTTTTTACTCGACTAGCCTGCGGGATGCATCCTCTCGCACGTGTTTTTACTCGACTAGCCTGCGGGATGCATCCTCTCGCACGTGTTTCTACTCGACTAGCCTGCGGGATGCATCCTCTCGCACGTGTTTTTACTCGACTAGCCTGCGGGATGCATCGTCTCGCACGTGTTTTTACTCGACTAGCCTGCGGGATGCATCCTCTCGCACGTGTTTTTGCTCGACTAGCCATGCGCATCCCAAAAAACCTGCGCATGCGCATCCCAAAAAATCTGCGCATGCGCATCCCACAAAACCTGCGCATGCGCATCCCACAAAACCTCGCACGTGTTTGTGCTCCACTAGCCTGCGGGATGCATCCTTTCGCACGTGTTTTTACTCGACTAGCCTGCGGGATGCATCCTCTCGCACGTGTTTTTGCTCGACTAGCCTGCGGGATGCATCCTCTCGCACGTGTTTTTGCTCGACTAGCCATGCGCATCCCAAAAAACCTGCGCATGCGCATCCCAAAAAACCTGCGCATGCGCATCCCAAAAAATCTGCGCATGCGCATCCCACAAAACCTCGCACGTGTTTGTGCTCGACTAGCCTGCGGGATGCATCCTTTCGCACGTGTTTTTACTCGACTAGCCTGCGGGATGCATCCTCTCGCACGTGTTTTTGCTCGACTAGCCTGCGGGATGCATCCTCTCGCACGTGTTTGTGCTCGACTAGCCTGCGGGATGCATCCTCTCGCACGTGTTTTTACTCGACTAGCCTGCGGGATGCATCCTCTCGCACGTGTTTTTGCTCGACTAGCCTGCGGGATGCATCCTCTCGCACGTGTTTTTGCTCGACTAGCCTGCGGGATGCATCCTCTCGCACGTGTTTTTACTCGACTAGCCTGCGGGATGCATCCTCTCGCACGTGTTTTTACTCGACTACCCTGCGGGATGCATCCTCTAGCACGTGTTTTTGCTCGACTAGCCATGCGCATCCCAAAAAACCTGCGCATGCGCATCCCAAAAAACCTGCGCATGCGCATCCCAAAAAACCTGCGCATGCGCATCCCACAAAACCTGCGTATGCGCATCCCACCAAACCTCGCACGTGTTTTTACTCGACTAGCCTGCGGGATGCATCCTCTCGCACGTGTTTTTACTCGACTAGCCTGCGGGATGCATCCTCTCGCACGTGTTTTTGCTCGGCTAGCCTGCGAGATGCATCCTCTCGCACGTGTTTTTGCTCGACTAGCCATGCGCATCCCAAAAAACCTGCGCATGCGCATCCCACAAAACCTCGCACGTGTTTTTACTCGACTAGCCTGCGGGATGCATCCTCTCGCACGTGTTTTTACTCGACTAGCCTGCGGGATGCATCCTCTCGCACGTGTTTTTACTCGACTAGCCTGCGGGATGCATCCTCTCGCACGTGTTTTTACTCGACTAGCCTGCGGGATGCATCGTCTCGCACGTGTTTTTACTCGACTAGCCTGCGGAATGCATCCTCTCGCACGTGTTTTTACTCGACTACCCTGCGGGATGCATCCTCTCGCACGTGTTTTTGCTCGACTAGCCATGCGCATCCCAAAAAACCTGCGCATGCGCATCCCAAAAAACCTGCGCATGCGCATCCCAAAAAACCTGCGCATGCGCATCCCAAAAAACCTGCGCATGCGCATCCCACAAAACCTGCGTATGCGCATCCCACAAAACCTGCGCATGCGCATCCCACAAAACCTCGCACGTGTTTCTGCTCGACTAGCCTGCGGGATGCATCCTTTCGCACGTGTTTTTACTCGACTAGCCTGCGGGATGCATCCTCTCGCACGTGTTTTTGCTCGACTAGCCTGCGGGATGCATCCTCTCGCACGTGTTTGTGCTCGACTAGCCTGCGGGATGCATCCTCTCGCACGTGTTTTTACTCGACTAGCCTGCGGGATGCATTCTCTCGCACGTGTTTTTGCTCGACTAGCCTGCGGGATGCATCCTCTCGCACGTGTTTTTGCTCGACTAGCCATGCGCATCCCAAAAAACCTGCGCATGCGCATCCCAAAAAATCTGCGCATGCGCATCCCACAAAACCTGCGCATGCGCATCCCACAAAACCTCGCACGTGTTTGTGCTCCACTAGCCTGCGGGATGCATCCTTTCGCACGTGTTTTTA
Organism: Lasioglossum baleicum; assembly: GCF_051020765.1. NCBI lineage: Eukaryota > Metazoa > Arthropoda > Insecta > Hymenoptera > Halictidae > Lasioglossum > Lasioglossum baleicum. The sequence goes on from NW_027469084.1 coordinate 2,049,305, forward strand.
CTCGACTAGCCTGCGGGATGCATCCTCTCGCACGTGTTTTTGCTCGACTAGCCATGCGCATCCCAAAAAACCTGCGCATGCGCATCCCAAAAAACCTGCGCATGCGCATCCCACAAAACCTGCGCATGCGCATCCCACAAAACCTCGCACGTGTTTGTGCTCCACTAGCCTGCGGGATGCATCCTTTCGCACGTGTTTTTACTCGACTAGCCTGCGGGATGCATCCTCTCGCACGTGTTTTTGCTCGACTAGCCTGCGGGATGCATCCTCTCGCACGTGTTTTTGCTCGACTAGCCATGCGCATCCCAAAAAACCTGCGCATGCGCATCCCAAAAAACCTGCGCATGCGCATCCCAAAAAATCTGCGCATGCGCATCCCACAAAACCTCGCACGTGTTTGTGCTCGACTAGCCTGCGGGATGCATCCTTTCGCACGTGTTTTTACTCGACTAGCCTGCGGGATGCATCCTCTCGCACGTGTTTTTGCTCGACTAGCCTGCGGGATGCATCCTCTCGCACGTGTTTGTGCTCGACTAGCCTGCGGGATGCATCCTCTCGCACGTGTTTTTACTCGACTAGCCTGCGGGATGCATCCTCTCGCACGTGTTTTTGCTCGACTAGCCTGCGGGATGCATCCTCTCGCACGTGTTTTTGCTCGACTAGCCTGCGGGATGCATCCTCTCGCACGTGTTTTTACTCGACTAGCCTGCGGGATGCATCCTCTCGCACGTGTTTTTACTCGACTACCCTGCGGGATGCATCCTCTAGCACGTGTTTTTGCTCGACTAGCCATGCGCATCCCAAAAAACCTGCGCATGCGCATCCCAAAAAACCTGCGCATGCGCATCCCAAAAAACCTGCGCATGCGCATCCCACAAAACCTGCGTATGCGCATCCCACCAAACCTCGCACGTGTTTTTACTCGACTAGCCTGCGGGATGCATCCTCTCGCACGTGTTTTTACTCGACTAGCCTGCGGGATGCATCCTCTCGCACGTGTTTTTGCTCGGCTAGCCTGCGAGATGCATCCTCTCGCACGTGTTTTTGCTCGACTAGCCATGCGCATCCCAAAAAACCTGCGCATGCGCATCCCACAAAACCTCGCACGTGTTTTTACTCGACTAGCCTGCGGGATGCATCCTCTCGCACGTGTTTTTACTCGACTAGCCTGCGGGATGCATCCTCTCGCACGTGTTTTTACTCGACTAGCCTGCGGGATGCATCCTCTCGCACGTGTTTTTACTCGACTAGCCTGCGGGATGCATCGTCTCGCACGTGTTTTTACTCGACTAGCCTGCGGAATGCATCCTCTCGCACGTGTTTTTACTCGACTACCCTGCGGGATGCATCCTCTCGCACGTGTTTTTGCTCGACTAGCCATGCGCATCCCAAAAAACCTGCGCATGCGCATCCCAAAAAACCTGCGCATGCGCATCCCAAAAAACCTGCGCATGCGCATCCCAAAAAACCTGCGCATGCGCATCCCACAAAACCTGCGTATGCGCATCCCACAAAACCTGCGCATGCGCATCCCACAAAACCTCGCACGTGTTTGTGCTCGACTAGCCTGCGGGATGCATCCTTTCGCACGTGTTTTTACTCGACTAGCCTGCGGGATGCATCCTCTCGCACGTGTTTTTGCTCGACTAGCCTGCGGGATGCATCCTCTCGCACGTGTTTTTGCTCGACTAGCCATGCGCATCCTAAAAAACCTGCGCATGCGCATCCCAAAAAATCTGCGCATGCGCATCCCACAAAACCTCGCACGTGTTTGTGCTCGACTAGCCTGCGGGATGCATCCTTTCGCACGTGTTTTTACTCGACTAGCCTGCGGGATGCATCCTCTCGCACGTGTTTTTGCTCGACTAGCCTGCGGGATGCATCCTCTCGCACGTGTTTGTGCTCGACTAGCCTGCGGGATGCATCCTCTCGCACGTGTTTTTACTCGACTAGCCTGCGGGATGCATTCTCTCGCACGTGTTTTTGCTCGACTAGCCTGCGGGATGCATCCTCTCGCACGTGTTTTTGCTCGACTAGCCTGCGGGATGCATCCTCTCGCACGTGTTTTTACTCGACTAGCCTGCGGGATGCATCCTCTCGCACGTGTTTTTGCTCGACTAGCCTGCGGGATGCATCCTCTCGCACGTGTTTTTGCTCGACTAGCCATGCGCATCCCAAAAAACCTGCGCATGCGCATCCCAAAAAATCTGCGCATGCGCATCCCACAATACCTCGCACGTGTTTTTACTCGACTAGCCTGCGGGATGCATCCTCTCGCACGTGTTTTTACTCGACTAGCCTGCGGGATGCATCCTCTCGCACGTGTTTTTGCTCGGCTAGCCTGCGAGATGCATCCTCTCGCACGTGTTTTTGCTCGACTAGCCATGCGCATCCCAAAAAACCTGCGCATGCGCATCCCACAAAACCTCGCACGTGTTTTTACTCGACTAGCCTGCGGGATGCATCCTCTCGCACGTGTTTTTACTCGACTAGCCTGCGGGATGCATCCTCTCGCACGTGTTTGTGCTCGACTAGCCTGCGGGATGCATCTTCTCGCACGTGTTTTTACTCGACTAGCCTGCGGGATGCATCCTCTCGCATGTGTTTTTGCTCGACTAACCATGCGCATCCCAAAAAACCTGCGCATGCGCATCCCAAAAAATCTGCGCATGCGGATCCCACAAAACCTGCGCATGCGCATCCCACAAAACCTCGCACGTGTTTGTGCTCGACTAGCCTGCGGGATGCATCCTCTCGCACGTGTTTTTACTCGACTAGCCTGCGGGATGCATCCTCTCGCACGTGTTTTTGCTCGGCTAGCCTGCGAGATGCATCCTCTCGCACGTGTTTTTGCTCGACTAGCCATGCGCATCCCAAAAAACCTGCACATGCGCATCCCAAAAAACCTGCGCATGCGCATCCCACAAAACCTCGCACGTGTTTCTGCTCGACTAGCCTGCGGGATGCATCCTTTCGCACGTGTTTTTACTCGACTAGCCTGCGGGATGCATCCTCTCGCTCGTGTTTGTGCTCGACTAGCCTGCGGGATGCATCCTCTCGCACGTGTTTTTACTCGACTAGCCTGCGGGATGCATCCTCTCGCACGTGTTTTTGCTCGACTAGGCATGCGCATCCCAAAAAACCTGCGCATGCGCATCCCAAAAAACCTGCGCATGCGCATCCCACAAAACCTGCGTATGCGCATCCCACGAAACCTCGCACGTGTTTTTACTCGACTAGCCTGCGGGATGCATCCTCTCGCACGTGTTTTTGCTCGACTAGCCATGCGCATCCCAAAAAACCTGCGCATGCGCATCCCAAAAAACCTGCGCATGCGCATCCCACAAAACCTCGCACGTGTTTCTGCTCGACTAGCCTGCGGGATGCATCCTTTCGCACGTGTTTTTACTCGACTAGCCTGCGGGATGCATCCTCTCGCTCGTGTTTGTGCTCGACTAGCCTGCGGGATGCATCCTCTCGCACGTGTTTTTGCTCGACTAGCCTGCGGGATGCATCCTCTCGCACGTGTTTTTACTCGACTAGCCTGCGGGATGCATCCTCTCGCACGTGTTTTTGCTCGACTAGGCATGCGCATCCCAAAAAACCTGCGCATGCGCATCCCACAAAACCTGCGTATGCGCATCCCACAAAACCTCGCACGTGTTTTTACTCGACTAGCCTGCGGGATGCATCCTCTCGCACGTGTTTTTACTCGACTAGCCTGCGGGATGCATCGTCTCGCACGTGTTTTTACTCGACTAGCCTGCGGGATGCATCCTCTCGCACGTGTTTTTGCTCGACTAGCCATGCGCATCCCAAAAAATCTGCGCATGCGCATCCCACAAAACCTGCGCATGCGCATCCCACAAAACCTCGCACGTGTTTGTGCTCGACTAGCCTGCGGGATGCATCCTCTCGCACGTGTTTTTGCTCGACTAGCCATGCGCATCCCAAAAAACCTGCGCATGCGCATCCCAAAAAACCTGCGCATGCGCATCCCAAAAAACCTGCGCATGCGCATCCCACAAAACCTGCGTATGCGCATCCCACAAAACCTCGCACGTGTTTTTACTCGACTAGCCTGCGGGATGCATCCTCTCGCACGTGTTTTTACTCGACTAGCCTGCGGGATGCATCGTCTCGCACGTGTTTTTACTCGACTAGCCTGCGGGATGCATCCTCTCGCACGTGTTTTTGCTCGACTAGCCATGCGCATCCCAAAAAATCTGCGCATGCGCATCCCACAAAACCTGCGCATGCGCATCCCACAAAACCTCGCACGTGTTTGTGCTCGACTAGCCTGCGGGATGCATCCTTTCGCACGTGTTTTTACTCGACTAGCCTGCGGGATGCATCCTCTCGCACGTGTTTTTGCTCGACTAGCCTGCGGGATGCATCCTCTCGCACGTGTTTTTGCTCGACTAGCCTGCGGGATGCATCCTCTCGCACGTGTTTGTGCTCGACTAGCCTGCGGGATGCATCTTCTCGCACGTGTTTTTACTCGACTAGCCTGCGGGATGCATCCTCTCGCATGTGTTTTTGCTCGACTAGCCTGCGGGATGCATCCTCTCGCACGTGTTTTTGCTCGACTAGCCTGCGGGATGCATCCTCTCGCACGTGTTTTTGCTCGACTAGCCATGCGCATCCCAAAAAACCTGCGCATGCGCATACCACAAAACCTGCGCATGCGCATCCCACAAAACCTCGCACGTGTTTTTACTCGACTAGCCTGCGGGATGCATCCTCTCGCACGTGTTTTTACTCGACTAGCCTGCGGGATGCATCCTCTCGCACGTGTTTTTGCTCGACTAGCCTGCGGGATGCATCCTCTCGCACGTGTTTTTGCTCGACTAGCCTGCGGGATGCATCCTCTCGCACGTGTTTGTGCTCGACTAGCCTGCGGGATGCATCTTCTCGCACGTGTTTTTACTCGACTAGCCTGCGGGATGCATCCTCTCGCATGTGTTTTTGCTCGACTAGCCTGCGGGATGCATCCTCTCGCACGTGTTTTTGCTCGACTAGCCTGCGGGATGCATCCTCTCGCACGTGTTTTTGCTCGACTAGCCATGCGCATCCCAAAAAACCTGCGCATGCGCATCCCAAAAAATCTGCGCATGCGCATCCCACAAAACCTGCGCATGCGCATCCCACAAAACCTCGCACGTGTTTGTGCTCCACTAGCCTGCGGGATGCATCCTTTCGCACGTGTTTTTACTCGACTAGCCTGCGGGATGCATCCTCTCGCACGTGTTTTTGCTCGACTAGCCTGCGGGATGCATCCTCTCGCACGTGTTTTTGCTCGACTAGCCATGCGCATCCCAAAAAACCTGCGCATGCGCATCCCAAAAAACCTGCGCATGCGCATCCCAAAAAATCTGCGCATGCGCATCCCACAAAACCTCGCACGTGTTTGTGCTCGACTAGCCTGCGGGATGCATCCTTTCGCACGTGTTTTTACTCGACTAGCCTGCGGGATGCATCCTCTCGCACGTGTTTTTGCTCGACTAGCCTGCGGGATGCATCCTCTCGCACGTGTTTGTGCTCGACTAGCCTGCGGGATGCATCCTCTCGCACGTGTTTTTACTCGACTAGCCTGCGGGATGCATCCTCTCGCACGTGTTTTTGCTCGACTAGCCTGCGGGATGCATCCTCTCGCACGTGTTTTTGCTCGACTAGCCTGCGGGATGCATCCTCTCGCACGTGTTTTTACTCGACTAGCCTGCGGGATGCATCCTCTCGCACGTGTTTTTACTCGACTACCCTGCGGGATGCATCCTCTAGCACGTGTTTTTGCTCGACTAGCCATGCGCATCCCAAAAAACCTGCGCATGCGCATCCCAAAAAACCTGCGCATGCGCATCCCACAAAACCTGCGTATGCGCATCCCACAAAACCTCGCACGTGTTTTTACTCGACTAGCCTGCGGGATGCATCCTCTCGCACGTGTTTTTACTCGACTAGCCTGCGGGATGCATCCTCTCGCACGTGTTTTTGCTCGGCTAGCCTGCGAGATGCATCCTCTCGCACGTGTTTTTGCTCGACTAGCCATGCGCATCCCAAAAAACCTGCGCATGCGCATCCCACAAAACCTCGCACGTGTTTTTACTCGACTAGCCTGCGGGATGCATCCTCTCGCACGTGTTTTTGCTCGACTAGCCATGCGCATCCCAAAAAACCTGCGCATGCGCATCCCAAAAAACCTGCGCATGCGCATCCCACAAAACCTCGCACGTGTTTCTGCTCGACTAGCCTGCGGGATGCATCCTTTCGCACGTGTTTTTACTCGACTAGCCTGCGGGATGCATCCTCTCGCTCGTGTTTGTGCTCGACTAGCCTGCGGGATGCATCCTCTCGCACGTGTTTTTGCTCGACTAGCCTGCGGGATGCATCCTCTCGCACGTGTTTTTACTCGACTAGCCTGCGGGATGCATCCTCTCGCTCGTGTTTGTGCTCGACTAGCCTGCGGGATGCATCCTCTCGCACGTGTTTTTGCTCGACTAGCCTGCGGGATGCATCCTCTCGCACGTGTTTTTACTCGACTAGCCTGCGGGATGCATCCTCTCGCACGTGTTTTTGCTCGACTAGCCATGCGCATCCCAAAAAACCTGCGCATGCGCATCCCAAAAAACCTGCGCATGCGCATCCCACAAAACCTCGCACGTGTTTCTGCTCGACTAGCCTGCGGGATGCATCCTTTCGCACGTGTTTTTACTCGACTAGCCTGCGGGATGCATCCTCTCGCTCGTGTTTGTGCTCGACTAGCCTGCGGGATGCATCCTCTCGCACGTGTTTTTGCTCGACTAGCCTGCGGGATGCATCCTTTCGCACGTGTTTTTACTCGACTAGCCTGCGGGATGCATCCTCTCGCTCGTGTTTGTGCTCGACTAGCCTGCGGGATGCATCCTCTCGCACGTGTTTTTGCTCGACTAGCCTGCGGGATGCATCCTCTCGCACGTGTTTTTACTCGACTAGCCTGCGGGATGCATCCTCTCGCACGTGTTTTTGCTCGACTAGGCATGCGCATCCCAAAAAACCTGCGCATGCGCATCCCACAAAACCTGCGTATGCGCATCCCACAAAACCTCGCACGTGTTTTTACTCGACTAGCCTGCGGGATGCATCCTCTCGCACGTGTTTTTACTCGACTAGCCTGCGGGATGCATCGTCTCGCACGTGTTTTTACTCGACTAGCCTGCGGGATGCATCCTCTCGCACGTGTTTTTGCTCGACTAGCCATGCGCATCCCAAAAAATCTGCGCATGCGCATCCCACAAAACCTGCGCATGCGCATCCCACAAAACCTCGCACGTGTTTGTGCTCGACTAGCCTGCGGGATGCATCCTCTCGCACGTGTTTTTGCTCGACTAGCCATGCGCATCCCAAAAAACCTGCGCATGCGCATCCCAAAAAACCTGCGCATGCGCATCCCAAAAAACCTGCGCATGCGCATCCCACAAAACCTGCGTATGCGCATCCCACAAAACCTCGCACGTGTTTTTACTCGACTAGCCTGCGGGATGCATCCTCTCGCACGTGTTTTTACTCGACTAGCCTGCGGGATGCATCGTCTCGCACGTGTTTTTACTCGACTAGCCTGCGGGATGCATCCTCTCGCACGTGTTTTTGCTCGACTAGCCATGCGCATCCCAAAAAATCTGCGCATGCGCATCCCACAAAACCTGCGCATGCGCATCCCACAAAACCTCGCACGTGTTTGTGCTCGACTAGCCTGCGGGATGCATCCTTTCGCACGTGTTTTTACTCGACTAGCCTGCGGGATGCATCCTCTCGCACGTGTTTTTGCTCGACTAGCCTGCGGGATGCATCCTCTCGCACGTGTTTTTGCTCGACTAGCCTGCGGGATGCATCCTCTCGCACGTGTTTGTGCTCGACTAGCCTGCGGGATGCATCTTCTCGCACGTGTTTTTACTCGACTAGCCTGCGGGATGCATCCTCTCGCATGTGTTTTTGCTCGACTAGCCTGCGGGATGCATCCTCTCGCACGTGTTTTTGCTCGACTAGCCTGCGGGATGCATCCTCTCGCACGTGTTTTTGCTCGACTAGCCATGCGCATCCCAAAAAACCTGCGCATGCGCATACCACAAAACCTGCGCATGCGCATCCCACAAAACCTCGCACGTGTTTTTACTCGACTAGCCTGCGGGATGCATCCTCTCGCACGTGTTTTTACTCGACTAGCCTGCGGGATGCATCCTCTCGCACGTGTTTTTGCTCGACTAGCCTGCGGGATGCATCCTCTCGCACGTGTTTTTGCTCGACTAGCCTGCGGGATGCATCCTCTCGCACGTGTTTGTGCTCGACTAGCCTGCGGGATGCATCTTCTCGCACGTGTTTTTACTCGACTAGCCTGCGGGATGCATCCTCTCGCATGTGTTTTTGCTCGACTAGCCTGCGGGATGCATCCTCTCGCACGTGTTTTTGCTCGACTAGCCTGCGGGATGCATCCTCTCGCACGTGTTTTTGCTCGACTAGCCATGCGCATCCCAAAAAACCTGCGCATGCGCATCCCAAAAAATCTGCGCATGCGCATCCCACAAAACCTGCGCATGCGCATCCCACAAAACCTCGCACGTGTTTGTGCTCCACTAGCCTGCGGGATGCATCCTTTCGCACGTGTTTTTACTCGACTAGCCTGCGGGATGCATCCTCTCGCACGTGTTTTTGCTCGACTAGCCTGCGGGATGCATCCTCTCGCACGTGTTTTTGCTCGACTAGCCATGCGCATCCCAAAAAACCTGCGCATGCGCATCCCAAAAAACCTGCGCATGCGCATCCCAAAAAATCTGCGCATGCGCATCCCACAAAATCTCGCACGTGTTTGTGCTCGACTAGCCTGCGGGATGCATCCTTTCGCACGTGTTTTTACTCGACTAGCCTGCGGGATGCATCCTCTCGCACGTGTTTTTGCTCGACTAGCCTGCGGGATGCATCCTCTCGCACGTGTTTGTGCTCGACTAGCCTGCGGGATGCATCCTCTCGCACGTGTTTTTACTCGACTAGCCTGCGGGATGCATCCTCTCGCACGTGTTTTTGCTCGACTAGCCTGCGGGATGCATCCTCTCGCACGTGTTTTTGCTCGACTAGCCTGCGGGATGCATCCTCTCGCACGTGTTTTTACTCGACTAGCCTGCGGGATGCATCCTCTCGCACGTGTTTTTACTCGACTACCCTGCGGGATGCATCCTCTAGCACGTGTTTTTGCTCGACTAGCCATGCGCATCCCAAAAAACCTGCGCATGCGCATCCCAAAAAACCTGCGCATGCGCATCCCACAAAACCTGCGTATGCGCATCCCACAAAACCTCGCACGTGTTTTTACTCGACTAGCCTGCGGGATGCATCCTCTCGCACGTGTTTTTACTCGACTAGCCTGCGGGATGCATCCTCTCGCACGTGTTTTTGCTCGGCTAGCCTGCGAGATGCATCCTCTCGCACGTGTTTTTGCTCGACTAGCCATGCGCATCCCAAAAAACCTGCGCATGCGCATCCCACAAAACCTCGCACGTGTTTTTACTCGACTAGCCTGCGGGATGCATCCTCTCGCACGTGTTTTTGCTCGACTAGCCATGCGCATCCCAAAAAACCTGCGCATGCGCATCCCAAAAAACCTGCGCATGCGCATCCCACAAAACCTCGCACGTGTTTCTGCTCGACTAGCCTGCGGGATGCATCCTTTCGCACGTGTTTTTACTCGACTAGCCTGCGGGATGCATCCTCTCGCTCGTGTTTGTGCTCGACTAGCCTGCGGGATGCATCCTCTCGCACGTGTTTTTGCTCGACTAGCCTGCGGGATGCATCCTCTCGCACGTGTTTTTACTCGACTAGCCTGCGGGATGCATCCTCTCGCACGTGTTTTTGCTCGACTAGGCATGCGCATCCCAAAAAACCTGCGCATGCGCATCCCACAAAACCTGCGTATGCGCATCCCACAAAACCTCGCACGTGTTTTTACTCGACTAGCCTGCGGGATGCATCCTCTCGCACGTGTTTTTACTCGACTAGCCTGCGGGATGCATCGTCTCGCACGTGTTTTTACTCGACTAGCCTGCGGGATGCATCCTCTCGCACGTGTTTTTGCTCGACTAGCCATGCGCATCCCAAAAAATCTGCGCATGCGCATCCCACAAAACCTGCGCATGCGCATCCCACAAAACCTCGCACGTGTTTGTGCTCGACTAGCCTGCGGGATGCATCCTCTCGCACGTGTTTTTGCTCGACTAGCCATGCGCATCCCAAAAAACCTGCGCATGCGCATCCCAAAAAACCTGCGCATGCGCATCCCAAAAAACCTGCGCATGCGCATCCCACAAAACCTGCGTATGCGCATCCCACAAAACCTCGCACGTGTTTTTACTCGACTAGCCTGCGGGATGCATCCTCTCGCACGTGTTTTTACTCGACTAGCCTGCGGGATGCATCGTCTCGCACGTGTTTTTACTCGACTAGCCTGCGGGATGCATCCTCTCGCACGTGTTTTTGCTCGACTAGCCATGCGCATCCCAAAAAATCTGCGCATGCGCATCCCACAAAACCTGCGCATGCGCATCCCACAAAACCTCGCACGTGTTTGTGCTCGACTAGCCTGCGGGATGCATCCTTTCGCACGTGTTTTTACTCGACTAGCCTGCGGGATGCATCCTCTCGCACGTGTTTTTGCTCGACTAGCCTGCGGGATGCATCCTCTCGCACGTGTTTTTGCTCGACTAGCCTGCGGGATGCATCCTCTCGCACGTGTTTGTGCTCGACTAGCCTGCGGGATGCATCTTCTCGCACGTGTTTTTACTCGACTAGCCTGCGGGATGCATCCTCTCGCATGTGTTTTTGCTCGACTAGCCTGCGGGATGCATCCTCTCGCACGTGTTTTTGCTCGACTAGCCTGCGGGATGCATCCTCTCGCACGTGTTTTTGCTCGACTAGCCATGCGCATCCCAAAAAACCTGCGCATGCGCATCCCACAAAACCTGCGCATGCGCATCCCACAAAACCTCGCACGTGTTTTTACTCGACTAGCCTGCGGGATGCATCCTCTCGCACGTGTTTTTACTCGACTAGCCTGCGGGATGCATCCTCTCGCACGTGTTTCTACTCGACTAGCCTGCGGGATGCATCCTCTCGCACGTGTTTTTACTCGACTAGCCTGCGGGATGCATCGTCTCGCACGTGTTTTTACTCGACTAGCCTGCGGGATGCATCCTCTCGCACGTGTTTTTGCTCGACTAGCCATGCGCATCCCAAAAAACCTGCGCATGCGCATCCCAAAAAATCTGCGCATGCGCATCCCACAAAACCTGCGCATGCGCATCCCACAAAACCTCGCACGTGTTTGTGCTCCACTAGCCTGCGGGATGCATCCTTTCGCACGTGTTTTTACTCGACTAGCCTGCGGGATGCATCCTCTCGCACGTGTTTTTGCTCGACTAGCCTGCGGGATGCATCCTCTCGCACGTGTTTTTGCTCGACTAGCCATGCGCATCCCAAAAAACCTGCGCATGCGCATCCCAAAAAACCTGCGCATGCGCATCCCAAAAAATCTGCGCATGCGCATCCCACAAAACCTCGCACGTGTTTGTGCTCGACTAGCCTGCGGGATGCATCCTTTCGCACGTGTTTTTTCTCGACTAGCCTGCGGGATGCATCCTCTCGCACGTGTTTTTGCTCGACTAGCCTGCGGGATGCATCCTCTCGCACGTGTTTGTGCTCGACTAGCCTGCGGGATGCATCCTCTCGCACGTGTTTTTACTCGACTAGCCTGCGGGATGCATCCTCTCGCACGTGTTTTTGCTCGACTAGCCTGCGGGATGCATCCTCTCGCACGTGTTTTTGCTCGACTAGCCTGCGGGATGCATCCTCTCGCACGTGTTTTTACTCGACTACCCTGCGGGATGCATCCTCTAGCACGTGTTTTTGCTCGACTAGCCATGCGCATCCCAAAAAACCTGCGCATGCGCATCCCAAAAAACCTGCGCATGCGCATCCCAAAAAACCTGCGCATGCGCATCCCACAAAACCTGCGTATGCGCATCCCACCAAACCTCGCACGTGTTTTTACTCGACTAGCCTGCGGGATGCATCCTCTCGCACGTGTTTTTACTCGACTAGCCTGCGGGATGCATCCTCTCGCACGTGTTTTTGCTCGGCTAGCCTGCGAGATGCATCCTCTCGCACGTGTTTTTGCTCGACTAGCCATGCGCATCCCAAAAAACCTGCGCATGCGCATCCCACAAAACCTCGCACGTGTTTTTACTCGACTAGCCTGCGGGATGCATCCTCTCGCACGTGTTTTTACTCGACTAGCCTGCGGGATGCATCCTCTCGCACGTGTTTTTACTCGACTAGCCTGCGGGATGCATCCTCTCGCACGTGTTTTTACTCGACTAGCCTGCGGGATGCATCGTCTCGCACGTGTTTTTACTCGACTAGCCTGCGGAATGCATCCTCTCGCACGTGTTTTTACTCGACTACCCTGCGGGATGCATCCTCTCGCACGTGTTTTTGCTCGACTAGCCATGCGCATCCCAAAAAACCTGCGCATGCGCATCCCAAAAAACCTGCGCATGCGCATCCCAAAAAACCTGCGCATGCGCATCCCAAAAAACCTGCGCATGCGCATCCCACAAAACCTGCGTATGCGCATCCCACAAAACCTGCGCATGCGCATCCCACAAAACCTCGCACGTGTTTGTGCTCGACTAGCCTGCGGGATGCATCCTTTCGCACGTGTTTTTACTCGACTAGCCTGCGGGATGCATCCTCTCGCACGTGTTTTTGCTCGACTAGCCTGCGGGATGCATCCTCTCGCACGTGTTTTTGCTCGACTAGCCATGCGCATCCCAAAAAACCTGCGCATGCGCATCCCAAAAAATCTGCGCATGCGCATCCCACAAAACCTCGCACGTGTTTGTGCTCGACTAGCCTGCGGGATGCATCCTTTCGCACGTGTTTTTACTCGACTAGCCTGCGGGATGCATCCTCTCGCACGTGTTTTTGCTCGACTAGCCTGCGGGATGCATCCTCTCGCACGTGTTTGTGCTCGACTAGCCTGCGGGATGCATCCTCTCGCACGTGTTTTTACTCGACTAGCATGCGGGATGCATTCTCTCGCACGTGTTTTTGCTCGACTAGCCTGCGGGATGCATCCTCTCGCACGTGTTTTTGCTCGACTAGCCTGCGGGATGCATCCTCTCGCACGTGTTTTTACTCGACTAGCCTGCGGGATGCATCCTCTCGCACGTGTTTTTGCTCGACTAGCCTGCGGGATGCATCCTCTCGCACGTGTTTTTGCTCGACTAGCCATGCGCATCCCAAAAAACCTGCGCATGCGCATCCCAAAAAATCTGCGCATGCGCATCCCACAATACCTCGCACGTGTTTTTACTCGACTAGCCTGCGGGATGCATCCTCTCGCACGTGTTTTTACTCGACTAGCCTGCGGGATGCATCCTCTCGCACGTGTTTTTGCTCGGCTAGCCTGCGAGATGCATCCTCTCGCACGTGTTTTTGCTCGACTAGCCATGCGCATCCCAAAAAACCTGCGCATGCGCATCCCACAAAACCTCGCACGTGTTTTTACTCGACTAGCCTGCGGGATGCATCCTCTCGCACGTGTTTTTACTCGACTAGCCTGCGGGATGCATCCTCTCGCACGTGTTTGTGCTCGACTAGCCTGCGGGATGCATCTTCTCGCACGTGTTTTTACTCGACTAGCCTGCGGGATGCATCCTCTCGCATGTGTTTTTGCTCGACTAACCATGCGCATCCCAAAAAACCTGCGCATGCGCATCCCAAAAAATCTGCGCATGCGGATCCCACAAAACCTGCGCATGCGCATCCCACAAAACCTCGCACGTGTTTGTGCTCGACTAGCCTGCGGGATGCATCCTCTCGCACGTGTTTTTACTCGACTAGCCTGCGGGATGCATCCTCTCGCACGTGTTTTTGCTCGGCTAGCCTGCGAGATGCATCCTCTCGCACGTGTTTTTGCTCGACTAGCCATGCGCATCCCAAAAAACCTGCACATGCGCATCCCAAAAAACCTGCGCATGCGCATCCCACAAAACCTCGCACGTGTTTCTGCTCGACTAGCCTGCGGGATGCATCCTTTCGCACGTGTTTTTACTCGACTAGCCTGCGGGATGCATCCTCTCGCTCGTGTTTGTGCTCGACTAGCCTGCGGGATGCATCCTCTCGCACGTGTTTTTACTCGACTAGCCTGCGGGATGCATCCTCTCGCACGTGTTTTTGCTCGACTAGGCATGCGCATCCCAAAAAACCTGCGCATGCGCATCCCAAAAAACCTGCGCATGCGCATCCCACAAAACCTGCGTATGCGCATCCCACGAAACCTCGCACGTGTTTTTACTCGACTAGCCTGCGGGATGCATCCTCTCGCACGTGTTTTTGCACGACTAGCCATGCGCATCCCAAAAAACCTGCGCATGCGCATCCCAAAAAACCTGCGCATGCGCATCCCACAAAACCTCGCACGTGTTTCTGCTCGACTAGCCTGCGGGATGCATCCTTTCGCACGTGTTTTTACTCGACTAGCCTGCGGGATGCATCCTCTCGCTCGTGTTTGTGCTCGACTAGCCTGCGGGATGCATCCTCTCGCACGTGTTTTTGCTCGACTAGCCTGCGGGATGCATCCTCTCGCACGTGTTTTTACTCGACTAGCCTGCGGGATGCATCCTCTCGCACGTGTTTTTGCTCGACTAGGCATGCGCATCCCAAAAAACCTGCGCATGCGCATCCCACAAAACCTGCGTATGCGCATCCCACAAAACCTCGCACGTGTTTTTACTCGACTAGCCTGCGGGATGCATCCTCTCGCACGTGTTTTTACTCGACTAGCCTGCGGGATGCATCGTCTCGCACGTGTTTTTACTCGACTAGCCTGCGGGATGCATCCTCTCGCACGTGTTTTTGCTCGACTAGCCATGCGCATCCCAAAAAATCTGCGCATGCGCATCCCACAAAACCTGCGCATGCGCATCCCACAAAACCTCGCACGTGTTTGTGCTCGACTAACCTGCGGGATGCATCCTCTCGCACGTGTTTTTGCTCGACTAGCCATGCGCATCCCAAAAAACCTGCGCATGCGCATCCCAAAAAACCTGCGCAAGCGCATCCCAAAAAACCTGCGCATGCGCATCCCACAAAACCTGCGTATGCGCATCCCACAAAACCTCGCACGTGTTTTTACTCGACTAGCCTGCGGGATGCATCCTCTCGCACGTGTTTTTACTCGACTAGCCTGCGGGATGCATCGTCTCGCACGTGTTTTTACTCGACTAGCCTGCGGGATGCATCCTCTCGCACGTGTTTTTGCTCGACTAGCCATGCGCATCCCAAAAAATCTGCGCATGCGCATCCCACAAAACCTGCGCATGCGCATCCCACAAAACCTCGCACGTGTTTGTGCTCGACTAGCCTGCGGGATGCATCCTTTCGCACGTGTTTTTACTCGACTAGCCTGCGGGATGCATCCTCTCGCACGTGTTTTTGCTCGACTAGCCTGCGGGATGCATCCTCTCGCACGTGTTTTTGCTCGACTAGCCTGCGGGATGCATCCTCTCGCACGTGTTTGTGCTCGACTAGCCTGCGGGATGCATCTTCTCGCACGTGTTTTTACTCGACTAGCCTGCGGGATGCATCCTCTCGCATGTGTTTTTGCTCGACTAGCCTGCGGGATGCATCCTCTCGCACGTGTTTTTGCTCGACTAGCCTGCGGGATGCATCCTCTCGCACGTGTTTTTGCTCGACTAGCCATGCGCATCCCAAAAAACCTGCGCATGCGCATACCACAAAACCTGCGCATGCGCATCCCACAAAACCTCGCACGTGTTTTTACTCGACTAGCCTGCGGGATGCATCCTCTCGCACGTGTTTTTACTCGACTAGCCTGCGGGATGCATCCTCTCGCACGTGTTTTTGCTCGACTAGCCTGCGGGATGCATCCTCTCGCACGTGTTTTTGCTCGACTAGCCTGCGGGATGCATCCTCTCGCACGTGTTTTTGCTCGGCTAGCCTGCGAGATGCATCCTCTCGCACGTGTTTTTGCTCGACTAGCCATGCGCATCCCAAAAAACCTGCGCATGCGCATCCCACAAAACCTCGCACGTGTTTTTACTCGACTAGCCTGCGGGATGCATCCTCTCGCACGTGTTTTTACTCGACTAGCCTGCGGGATGCATCCTCTCGCACGTGTTTTTACTCGACTAGCCTGCGGGATGCATCCTCTCGCACGTGTTTTTACTCGACTAGCCTGCGGGATGCATCGTCTCGCACGTGTTTTTACTCGACTAGCCTGCGGAATGCATCCTCTCGCACGTGTTTTTACTCGACTACCCTGCGGGATGCATCCTCTCGCACGTGTTTTTGCTCGACTAGCCATGCGCATCCCAAAAAACCTGCGCATGCGCATCCCAAAAAACCTGCGCATGCGCATCCCAAAAAACCTGCGCATGCGCATCCCACAAAACCTGCGTATGCGCATCCCACAAAACCTGCGCATGCGCATCCCACAAAACCTCGCACGTGTTTGTGCTCGACTAGCCTGCGGGATGCATCCTTTCGCACGTGTTTTTACTCGACTAGCCTGCGGGATGCATCCTCTCGCACGTGTTTTTGCTCGACTAGCCTGCGGGATGCATCCTCTCGCACGTGTTTTTGCTCGACTAGCCATGCGCATCCCAAAAAACCTGCGCATGCGCATCCCAAAAAATCTGCGCATGCGCATCCCACAAAACCTCGCACGTGTTTGTGCTCGACTAGCCTGCGGGATGCATCCTTTCGCACGTGTTTTTACTCGACTAGCCTGCGGGATGCATCCTCTCGCACGTGTTTTTGCTCGACTAGCCTGCGGGATGCATCCTCTCGCACGTGTTTGTGCTCGACTAGCCTGCGGGATGCATCCTCTCGCACGTGTTTTTACTCGACTAGCATGCGGGATGCATTCTCTCGCACGTGTTTTTGCTCGACTAGCCTGCGGGATGCATCCTCTCGCACGTGTTTTTGCTCGACTAGCCTGCGGGATGCATCCTCTCGCACGTGTTTTTACTCGACTAGCCTGCGGGATGCATCCTCTCGCACGTGTTTTTGCTCGACTAGCCTGCGGGATGCATCCTCTCGCACGTGTTTTTGCTCGACTAGCCATGCGCATCCCAAAAAACCTGCGCATGCGCATCCCAAAAAATCTGCGCATGCGCATCCCACAATACCTCGCACGTGTTTTTACTCGACTAGCCTGCGGGATGCATCCTCTCGCACGTGTTTTTACTCGACTAGCCTGCGGGATGCATCCTCTCGCACGTGTTTTTGCTCGGCTAGCCTGCGAGATGCATCCTCTCGCACGTGTTTTTGCTCGACTAGCCATGCGCATCCCAAAAAACCTGCGCATGCGCATCCCACAAAACCTCGCACGTGTTTTTACTCGACTAGCCTGCGGGATGCATCCTCTCGCACGTGTTTTTACTCGACTAGCCTGCGGGATGCATCCTCTCGCACGTGTTTGTGCTCGACTAGCCTGCGGGATGCATCTTCTCGCACGTGTTTTTACTCGACTAGCCTGCGGGATGCATCCTCTCGCATGTGTTTTTGCTCGACTAACCATGCGCATCCCAAAAAACCTGCGCATGCGCATCCCAAAAAATCTGCGCATGCGGATCCCACAAAACCTGCGCATGCGCATCCCACAAAACCTCGCACGTGTTTGTGCTCGACTAGCCTGCGGGATGCATCCTCTCGCACGTGTTTTTACTCGACTAGCCTGCGGGATGCATCCTCTCGCACGTGTTTTTGCTCGGCTAGCCTGCGAGATGCATCCTCTCGCACGTGTTTTTGCTCGACTAGCCATGCGCATCCCAAAAAACCTGCACATGCGCATCCCAAAAAACCTGCGCATGCGCATCCCACAAAACCTCGCACGTGTTTCTGCTCGACTAGCCTGCGGGATGCATCCTTTCGCACGTGTTTTTACTCGACTAGCCTGCGGGATGCATCCTCTCGCTCGTGTTTGTGCTCGACTAGCCTGCGGGATGCATCCTCTCGCACGTGTTTTTACTCGACTAGCCTGCGGGATGCATCCTCTCGCACGTGTTTTTGCTCGACTAGGCATGCGCATCCCAAAAAACCTGCGCATGCGCATCCCAAAAAACCTGCGCATGCGCATCCCACAAAACCTGCGTATGCGCATCCCACGAAACCTCGCACGTGTTTTTACTCGACTAGCCTGCGGGATGCATCCTCTCGCACGTGTTTTTGCACGACTAGCCATGCGCATCCCAAAAAACCTGCGCATGCGCATCCCAAAAAACCTGCGCATGCGCATCCCACAAAACCTCGCACGTGTTTCTGCTCGACTAGCCTGCGGGATGCATCCTTTCGCACGTGTTTTTACTCGACTAGCCTGCGGGATGCATCCTCTCGCTCGTGTTTGTGCTCGACTAGCCTGCGGGATGCATCCTCTCGCACGTGTTTTTGCTCGACTAGCCTGCGGGATGCATCCTCTCGCACGTGTTTTTACTCGACTAGCCTGCGGGATGCATCCTCTCGCACGTGTTTTTGCTCGACTAGGCATGCGCATCCCAAAAAACCTGCGCATGCGCATCCCACAAAACCTGCGTATGCGCATCCCACAAAACCTCGCACGTGTTTTTACTCGACTAGCCTGCGGGATGCATCCTCTCGCACGTGTTTTTACTCGACTAGCCTGCGGGATGCATCGTCTCGCACGTGTTTTTACTCGACTAGCCTGCGGGATGCATCCTCTCGCACGTGTTTTTGCTCGACTAGCCATGCGCATCCCAAAAAATCTGCGCATGCGCATCCCACAAAACCTGCGCATGCGCATCCCACAAAACCTCGCACGTGTTTGTGCTCGACTAACCTGCGGGATGCATCCTCTCGCACGTGTTTTTGCTCGACTAGCCATGCGCATCCCAAAAAACCTGCGCATGCGCATCCCAAAAAACCTGCGCAAGCGCATCCCAAAAAACCTGCGCATGCGCATCCCACAAAACCTGCGTATGCGCATCCCACAAAACCTCGCACGTGTTTTTACTCGACTAGCCTGCGGGATGCATCCTCTCGCACGTGTTTTTACTCGACTAGCCTGCGGGATGCATCGTCTCGCACGTGTTTTTACTCGACTAGCCTGCGGGATGCATCCTCTCGCACGTGTTTTTGCTCGACTAGCCATGCGCATCCCAAAAAATCTGCGCATGCGCATCCCACAAAACCTGCGCATGCGCATCCCACAAAACCTCGCACGTGTTTGTGCTCGACTAGCCTGCGGGATGCATCCTTTCGCACGTGTTTTTACTCGACTAGCCTGCGGGATGCATCCTCTCGCACGTGTTTTTGCTCGACTAGCCTGCGGGATGCATCCTCTCGCACGTGTTTTTGCTCGACTAGCCTGCGGGATGCATCCTCTCGCACGTGTTTGTGCTCGACTAGCCTGCGGGATGCATCTTCTCGCACGTGTTTTTACTCGACTAGCCTGCGGGATGCATCCTCTCGCATGTGTTTTTGCTCGACTAGCCTGCGGGATGCATCCTCTCGCACGTGTTTTTGCTCGACTAGCCTGCGGGATGCATCCTCTCGCACGTGTTTTTGCTCGACTAGCCATGCGCATCCCAAAAAACCTGCGCATGCGCATACCACAAAACCTGCGCATGCGCATCCCACAAAACCTCGCACGTGTTTTTACTCGACTAGCCTGCGGGATGCATCCTCTCGCACGTGTTTTTACTCGACTAGCCTGCGGGATGCATCCTCTCGCACGTGTTTTTGCTCGACTAGCCTGCGGGATGCATCCTCTCGCACGTGTTTTTGCTCGACTAGCCTGCGGGATGCATCCTCTCGCACGTGTTTGTGCTCGACTAGCCTGCGGGATGCATCTTCTCGCACGTGTTTTTACTCGACTAGCCTGCGGGATGCATCCTCTCGCATGTGTTTTTGCTCGACTAGCCTGCGGGATGCATCCTCTCGCACGTGTTTTTGCTCGACTAGCCTGCGGGATGCATCCTCTCGCACGTGTTTTTGCTCGACTAGCCATGCGCATCCCAAAAAACCTGCGCATGCGCATCCCAAAAAACCTGCGCATGCGCATCCCACAAAACCTGCGCATGCGCATCCCACAAAACCTCGCACGTGTTTGTGCTCCACTAGCATGCGGGATGCATCCTTTCGCACGTGTTTTTACTCGACTAGCCTGCGGGATGCATCCTCTCGCACGTGTTTTTGCTCGACTAGCCTGCGGGATGCATCCTCTCGCACGTGTTTTTGCTCGACTAGCCATGCGCATCCCAAAAAACCTGCGCATGCGCATCCCAAAAAACCTGCGCATGCGCATCCCAAAAAATCTGCGCATGCGCATCCCACAAAACCTCGCACGTGTTTGTGCTCGACTAGCCTGCGGGATGCATCCTTTCGCACGTGTTTTTACTCGACTAGCCTGCGGGATGCATCCTCTCGCACGTGTTTTTGCTCGACTAGCCTGCGGGATGCATCCTCTCGCACGTGTTTGTGCTCGACTAGCCTGCGGGATGCATCCTCTCGCACGTGTTTTTACTCGACTAGCCTGCGGGATGCATCCTCTCGCACGTGTTTTTGCTCGACTAGCCTGCGGGATGCATCCTCTCGCACGTGTTTTTGCTCGACTAGCCTGCGGGATGCATCCTCTCGCACGTGTTTTTACTCGACTAGCCTGCGGGATGCATCCTCTCGCACGTGTTTTTACTCGACTACCCTGCGGGATGCATCCTCTAGCACGTGTTTTTGCTCGACTAGCCATGCGCATCCCAAAAAACCTGCGCATGCGCATCCCAAAAAACCTGCGCATGCGCATCCCACAAAACCTGCGTATGCGCATCCCACAAAACCTCGCACGTGTTTTTACTCGACTAGCCTGCGGGATGCATCCTCTCGCACGTGTTTTTACTCGACTAGCCTGCGGGATGCATCCTCTCGCACGTGTTTTTGCTCGGCTAGCCTGCGAGATGCATCCTCTCGCACGTGTTTTTGCTCGACTAGCCATGCGCATCCCAAAAAACCTGCGCATGCGCATCCCACAAAACCTCGCACGTGTTTTTACTCGACTAGCCTGCGGGATGCATCCTCTCGCACGTGTTTTTACTCGACTAGCCTGCGGGATGCATCCTCTCGCACGTGTTTTTACTCGACTAGCCTGCGGGATGCATCCTCTCGCACGTGTTTTTACTCGACTAGCCTGCGGGATGCATCGTCTCGCACGTGTTTTTACTCGACTAGCCTGCGGAATGCATCCTCTCGCACGTGTTTTTACTCGACTACCCTGCGGGATGCATCCTCTCGCACGTGTTTTTGCTCGACTAGCCATGCGCATCCCAAAAAACCTGCGCATGCGCATCCCAAAAAACCTGCGCATGCGCATCCCACAAAACCTGCGTATGCGCATCCCACAAAACCTGCGCATGCGCATCCCACAAAACCTCGCACGTGTTTGTGCTCGACTAGCCTGCGGGATGCATCCTTTCGCACGTGTTTTTACTCGACTAGCCTGCGGGATGCATCCTCTCGCACGGGTTTTTGCTCGACTAGCCTGCGGGATGCATCCTCTCGCACGTGTTTTTGCTCGACTAGCCATGCGCATCCCAAAAAACCTGCGCATGCGCATCCCAAAAAATCTGCGCATGCGCATCCCACAAAACCTCGCACGTGTTTGTGCTCGACTAGCCTGCGGGATGCATCCTTTCGCACGTGTTTTTACTCGACTAGCCTGCGGGATGCATCCTCTCGCACGTGTTTTTGCTCGACTAGCCTGCGGGATGCATCCTCTCGCACGTGTTTTTGCTCGACTAGCCATGCGCATCCCAAAAAACCTGCGCATGCGCATCCCAAAAAACCTGCGCATGCGCATCCCAAAAAATCTGCGCATGCGCATCCCACAAAACCTCGCACGTGTTTGTGCTCGACTAGCCTGCGGGATGCATCCTTTCGCACGTGTTTTTACTCGACTAGCCTGCGGGATGCATCCTCTCGCACGTGTTTTTGCTCGACTAGCCTGCGGGATGCATCCTCTCGCACGTGTTTGTGCTCGACTAGCCTGCGGGATGCATCCTCTCGCACGTGTTTTTACTCGACTAGCCTGCGGGATGCATCCTCTCGCACGTGTTTTTGCTCGACTAGCCTGCGGGATGCATCCTCTCGCACGTGTTTTTGCTCGACTAGCCTGCGGGATGCATCCTCTCGCACGTGTTTTTACTCGACTAGCCTGCGGGATGCATCCTCTCGCACGTGTTTTTACTCGACTACCCTGCGGGATGCATCCTCTAGCACGTGTTTTTGCTCGACTAGCCATGCGCATCCCAAAAAACCTGCGCATGCGCATCCCAAAAAACCTGCGCATGCGCATCCCAAAAAACCTGCGCATGCGCATCCCACAAAACCTGCGTATGCGCATCCCACCAAACCTCGCACGTGTTTTTACTCGACTAGCCTGCGGGATGCATCCTCTCGCACGTGTTTTTACTCGACTAGCCTGCGGGATGCATCCTCTCGCACGTGTTTTTGCTCGGCTAGCCTGCGAGATGCATCCTCTCGCACGTGTTTTTGCTCGACTAGCCATGCGCATCCCAAAAAACCTGCGCATGCGCATCCCACAAAACCTCGCACGTGTTTTTACTCGACTAGCCTGCGGGATGCATCCTCTCGCACGTGTTTTTACTCGACTAGCCTGCGGGATGCATCCTCTCGCACGTGTTTTTACTCGACTAGCCTGCGGGATGCATCCTCTCGCACGTGTTTTTACTCGACTAGCCTGCGGGATGCATCGTCTCGCACGTGTTTTTACTCGACTAGCCTGCGGAATGCATCCTCTCGCACGTGTTTTTACTCGACTACCCTGCGGGATGCATCCTCTCGCACGTGTTTTTGCTCGACTAGCCATGCGCATCCCAAAAAACCTGCGCATGCGCATCCCAAAAAACCTGCGCATGCGCATCCCAAAAAACCTGCGCATGCGCATCCCAAAAAACCTGCGCATGCGCATCCCACAAAACCTGCGTATGCGCATCCCACAAAACCTGCGCATGCGCATCCCACAAAACCTCGCACGTGTTTGTTCTCGACTAGCCTGCGGGATGCATCCTTTCGCACGTGTTTTTACTCGACTAGCCTGCGGGATGCATCCTCTCGCACGTGTTTTTGCTCGACTAGCCTGCGGGATGCATCCTCTCGCACGTGTTTTTGCTCGACTAGCCATGCGCATCCCAAAAAACCTGCGCATGCGCATCCCAAAAAATCTGCGCATGCGCATCCCACAAAACCTCGCACGTGTTTGTGCTCGACTAGCCTGCGGGATGCATCCTTTCGCACGTGTTTTTACTCGACTAGCCTGCGGGATGCATCCTCTCGCACGTGTTTTTGCTCGACTAGCCTGCGGGATGCATCCTCTCGCACGTGTTTGTGCTCGACTAGCCTGCGGGATGCATCCTCTCGCACGTGTTTTTACTCGACTAGCCTGCGGGATGCATTCTCTCGCACGTGTTTTTGCTCGACTAGCCTGCGGGATGCATCCTCTCGCACGTGTTTTTGCTCGACTAGCCTGCGGGATGCATCCTCTCGCACGTGTTTTTACTCGACTAGCCTGCGGGATGCATCCTCTCGCACGTGTTTTTGCTCGACTAGCCTGCGGGATGCATCCTCTCGCACGTGTTTTTGCTCGACTAGCCATGCGCATCCCAAAAAACCTGCGCATGCGCATCCCAAAAAATCTGCGCATGCGCATCCCACAATACCTCGCACGTGTTTTTACTCGACTAGCCTGCGGGATGCATCCTCTCGCACGTGTTTTTACTCGACTAGCCTGCGGGATGCATCCTCTCGCACGTGTTTTTGCTCGACTAGCCTGCGGGATGCATCCTCTCGCACGTGTTTGTGCTCGACTAGCCTGCGGGATGCATCCTCTCGCACGTGTTTTTGCTCGACTAGCCTGCGGGATGCATCCTCTCGCACGTGTTTTTGCTCGACTAGCCATGCGCATCCCAAAAAACCTGCGCATGCGCATCCCAAAAAATCTGCGCATGCGCATCCCACAAAACCTGCGCATGCGCATCCCACAAAACCTCGCACGTGTTTGTGCTCCACTAGCCTGCGGGATGCATCCTTTCGCACGTGTTTTTACTCGACTAGCCTGCGGGATGCATCCTCTCGCACGTGTTTTTGCTCGACTAGCCTGCGGGATGCATCCTCTCGCACGTGTTTTTGCTCGACTAGCCATGCGCATCCCAAAAAACCTGCGCATGCGCATCCCAAAAAACCTGCGCATGCGCATCCCAAAAAATCTGCGCATGCGCATCCCACAAAACCTCGCACGTGTTTGTGCTCGACTAGCCTGCGGGATGCATCCTTTCGCACGTGTTTTTACTCGACTAGCCTGCGGGATGCATCCTCTCGCACGTGTTTTTGCTCGACTAGCCTGCGGGATGCATCCTCTCGCACGTGTTTGTGCTCGACTAGCCTGCGGGATGCATCCTCTCGCACGTGTTTTTACTCGACTAGCCTGCGGGATGCATCCTCTCGCACGTGTTTTTGCTCGACTAGCCTGCGGGATGCATCCTCTCGCACGTGTTTTTGCTCGACTAGCCTGCGGGATGCATCCTCTCGCACGTGTTTTTACTCGACTAGCCTGCGGGATGCATCCTCTCGCACGTGTTTTTACTCGACTACCCTGCGGGATGCATCCTCTAGCACGTGTTTTTGCTCGACTAGCCATGCGCATCCCAAAAAACCTGCGCATGCGCATCCCAAAAAACCTGCGCATGCGCATCCCACAAAACCTGCGTATGCGCATCCCACAAAACCTCGCACGTGTTTTTACTCGACTAGCCTGCGGGATGCATCCTCTCGCACGTGTTTTTACTCGACTAGCCTGCGGGATGCATCCTCTCGCACGTGTTTTTGCTCGACTAGCCATGCGCATCCCAAAAAACCTGCGCATGCGCATCCCACAAAACCTCGCACGTGTTTTTACTCGACTAGCCTGCGGGATGCATCCTCTCGCACGTGTTTTACTCGACTAGCCTGCGGGATGCATCCTCTCGCACGTGTTTTTACTCGACTAGCCTGCGGGATGCATCGTCTCGCACGTGTTTTTACTCGACTAGCCTGCGGAATGCATCCTCTCGCACGTGTTTTTACTCGACTACCCTGCGGGATGCATCCTCTCGCACGTGTTTTTGCTCGACTAGCCATGCGCATCCCAAAAAACCTGCGCATGCGCATCCCAAAAAACCTGCGCATGCGCATCCCAAAAAACCTGCGCATGCGCATCCCACAAAACCTGCGTATGCGCATCCCACAAAACCTGCGCATGCGCATCCCACAAAACCTCGCACGTGTTTGTGCTCGACTAGCCTGCGGGATGCATCCTCTCGCACGTGTTTTTGCTCGGCTAGCCTGCGAGATGCATCCTCTCGCACGTGTTTTTGCTCGACTAGCCTGCGGGATGCATCCTCTCGCACGTGTTTTTGCTCGACTAGCCTGCGGGATGCATCCTCTCGCACGTGTTTTTGCTCGACTAGCCTGCGGGATGCATCCTCTCGCACGTGTTTTTACTCGACTAGCCTGCGGGATGCATCCTCTCGCACGTGTTTTTACTCGACTACCCTGCGGGATGCATCCTCTAGCACGTGTTTTTGCTCGACTAGCCATGCGCATCCCAAAAAACCTGCGCATGCGCATCCCAAAAAACCTGCGCATGCGCATCCCAAAAAACCTGCGCATGCGCATCCCACAAAACCTGCGTATGCGCATCCCACCAAACCTCGCACGTGTTTTTACTCGACTAGCCTGCGGGATGCATCCTCTCGCACGTGTTTTTACTCGACTAGCCTGCGGGATGCATCCTCTCGCACGTGTTTTTGCTCGGCTAGCCTGCGAGATGCATCCTCTCGCACGTGTTTTTGCTCGACTAGCCATGCGCATCCCAAAAAACCTGCGCATGCGCATCCCACAAAACCTCGCACGTGTTTTTACTCGACTAGCCTGCGGGATGCATCCTCTCGCACGTGTTTTTACTCGACTAGCCTGCGGGATGCATCCTCTCGCACGTGTTTTTACTCGACTAGCCTGCGGGATGCATCCTCTCGCACGTGTTTTTACTCGACTAGCCTGCGGGATGCATCGTCTCGCACGTGTTTTTACTCGACTAGCCTGCGGAATGCATCCTCTCGCACGTGTTTTTACTCGACTACCCTGCGGGATGCATCCTCTCGCACGTGTTTTTGCTCGACTAGCCATGCGCATCCCAAAAAACCTGCGCATGCGCATCCCAAAAAACCTGCGCATGCGCATCCCAAAAAACCTGCGCATGCGCATCCCAAAAAACCTGCGCATGCGCATCCCACAAAACCTGCGTATGCGCATCCCACAAAACCTGCGCATGCGCATCCCACAAAACCTCGCACGTGTTTGTGCTCGACTAGCCTGCGGGATGCATCCTTTCGCACGTGTTTTTACTCGACTAGCCTGCGGGATGCATCCTCTCGCACGTGTTTTTGCTCGACTAGCCTGCGGGATGCATCCTCTCGCACGTGTTTTTGCTCGACTAGCCATGCGCATCCCAAAAAACCTGCGCATGCGCATCCCAAAAAATCTGCGCATGCGCATCCCACAAAACCTCGCACGTGTTTGTGCTCGACTAGCCTGCGGGATGCATCCTTTCGCACGTGTTTTTACTCGACTAGCCTGCGGGATGCATCCTCTCGCACGTGTTTTTGCTCGACTAGCCTGCGGGATGCATCCTCTCGCACGTGTTTGTGCTCGACTAGCCTGCGGGATGCATCCTCTCGCACGTGTTTTTACTCGACTAGCCTGCGGGATGCATTCTCTCGCACGTGTTTTTGCTCGACTAGCCTGCGGGATGCATCCTCTCGCACGTGTTTTTGCTCGACTAGCCTGCGGGATGCATCCTCTCGCACGTGTTTTTACTCGACTAGCCTGCGGGATGCATCCTCTCGCACGTGTTTTTGCTCGACTAGCCTGCGGGATGCATCCTCTCGCACGTGTTTTTGCTCGACTAGCCATGCGCATCCCAAAAAACCTGCGCATGCGCATCCCAAAAAATCTGCGCATGCGCATCCCACAATACCTCGCACGTGTTTTTACTCGACTAGCCTGCGGGATGCATCCTCTCGCACGTGTTTTTACTCGACTAGCCTGCGGGATGCATCCTCTCGCACGTGTTTTTGCTCGACTAGCCTGCGGGATGCATCCTCTCGCACGTGTTTGTGCTCGACTAGCCTGCGGGATGCATCCTCTCGCACGTGTTTTTGCTCGACTAGCCTGCGGGATGCATCCTCTCGCACGTGTTTTTGCTCGACTAGCCATGCGCATCCCAAAAAACCTGCGCATGCGCATCCCAAAAAATCTGCGCATGCGCATCCCACAAAACCTGCGCATGCGCATCCCACAAAACCTCGCACGTGTTTGTGCTCCACTAGCCTGCGGGATGCATCCTTTCGCACGTGTTTTTACTCGACTAGCCTGCGGGATGCATCCTCTCGCACGTGTTTTTGCTCGACTAGCCTGCGGGATGCATCCTCTCGCACGTGTTTTTGCTCGACTAGCCATGCGCATCCCAAAAAACCTGCGCATGCGCATCCCAAAAAACCTGCGCATGCGCATCCCAAAAAATCTGCGCATGCGCATCCCACAAAACCTCGCACGTGTTTGTGCTCGACTAGCCTGCGGGATGCATCCTTTCGCACGTGTTTTTACTCGACTAGCCTGCGGGATGCATCCTCTCGCACGTGTTTTTGCTCGACTAGCCTGCGGGATGCATCCTCTCGCACGTGTTTGTGCTCGACTAGCCTGCGGGATGCATCCTCTCGCACGTGTTTTTACTCGACTAGCCTGCGGGATGCATCCTCTCGCACGTGTTTTTGCTCGACTAGCCTGCGGGATGCATCCTCTCGCACGTGTTTTTGCTCGACTAGCCTGCGGGATGCATCCTCTCGCACGTGTTTTTACTCGACTAGCCTGCGGGATGCATCCTCTCGCACGTGTTTTTACTCGACTACCCTGCGGGATGCATCCTCTAGCACGTGTTTTTGCTCGACTAGCCATGCGCATCCCAAAAAACCTGCGCATGCGCATCCCAAAAAACCTGCGCATGCGCATCCCACAAAACCTGCGTATGCGCATCCCACAAAACCTCGCACGTGTTTTTACTCGACTAGCCTGCGGGATGCATCCTCTCGCACGTGTTTTTACTCGACTAGCCTGCGGGATGCATCCTCTCGCACGTGTTTTTGCTCGGCTAGCCTGCGAGATGCATCCTCTCGCACGTGTTTTTGCTCGACTAGCCATGCGCATCCCAAAAAACCTGCGCATGCGCATCCCACAAAACCTCGCACGTGTTTTTACTCGACTAGCCTGCGGGATGCATCCTCTCGCACGTGTTTTTACTCGACTAGCCTGCGGGATGCATCGTCTCGCACGTGTTTTTACTCGACTAGCCTGCGGAATGCATCCTCTCGCACGTGTTTTTACTCGACTACCCTGCGGGATGCATCCTCTCGCACGTGTTTTTGCTCGACTAGCCATGCGCATCCCAAAAAACCTGCGCATGCGCATCCCAAAAAACCTGCGCATGCGCATCCCAAAAAACCTGCGCATGCGCATCCCACAAAACCTGCGTATGCGCATCCCACAAAACCTGCGCATGCGCATCCCACAAAACCTCGCACGTGTTTGTGCTCGACTAGCCTGCGGGATGCATCCTTTCGCACGTGTTTTTACTCGACTAGCCTGCGGGATGCATCCTCTCGCACGGGTTTTTGCTCGACTAGCCTGCGGGATGCATCCTCTCGCACGTGTTTTTGCTCGACTAGCCATGCGCATCCCAAAAAACCTGCGCATGCGCATCCCAAAAAATCTGCGCATGCGCATCCCACAAAACCTCGCACGTGTTTGTGCTCGACTAGCCTGCGGGATGCATCCTTTCGCACGTGTTTTTACTCGACTAGCCTGCGGGATGCATCCTCTCGCACGTGTTTTTGCTCGACTAGCCTGCGGGATGCATCCTCTCGCACGTTTTTGTGCTCGACTAGCCTGCGGGATGTATCCTCTCGCACGTGTTTTTACTCGACTAGCCTGCGGGATGCAATCTCTCGCACGTGTTTTTGCTCGACTAGCCTGCGGGATGCATCCTCTCGCACGTGTTTTTGCTCGACTAGCCTGCGGGATGCATCCTCTCGCACGTGTTTTTACTCGACTAGCCTGCGGGATGCATCCTCTCGCACGTGTTTTTGCTCGACTAGCCTGCGGGATGCATCCTCTCGCACGTGTTTTTGCTCGACTAGCCATGCGCATCCCAAAAAACCTGCGCATGCGCATCCCAAAAAATCTGCGCATGCGCATCCCACAATACCTCGCACGTGTTTTTACTCAACTAGCCTGCGGGATGCATCCTCTCGCACGTGTTTTTACTCGACTAGCCTGCGGGATGCATCCTCTCGCACGTGTTTTTGCTCGGCTAGCCTGCGAGATGCATCCTCTCGCACGTGTTTTTGCTCGACTAGCCATGCGCATCCCAAAAAACCTGCGCATGCGCATCCCACAAAACCTCGCACGTGTTTTTACTCGACTAGCCTGCGGGATGCATCCTCTCGCACGTGTTTTTACTCGACTAGCCTGCGGGATGCATCCTCTCGCACGTGTTTTTACTCGACTAGCCTGCGGGATGCATCGTCTCGCACGTGTTTTTACTCGACTAGCCTGCGGAATGCATCCTCTCGCACGTGTTTTTAATCGACTACCCTGCGGGATGCATCCTCTCGCACGTGTTTTTGCTCGACTAGCCATGCGCATCCCAAAAAACCTGCGCATGCGCATCCCAAAAAACCTGCGCATGCGCATCCCAA
Source organism: Lasioglossum baleicum (assembly GCF_051020765.1). Classification (NCBI taxonomy): domain Eukaryota; kingdom Metazoa; phylum Arthropoda; class Insecta; order Hymenoptera; family Halictidae; genus Lasioglossum; species Lasioglossum baleicum. The sequence continues at coordinate 2,079,229 of NW_027469084.1, forward strand.
AAAACCTGCGCATGCGCATCCCACAAAACCTGCGTATGCGCATCCCACAAAACCTCGCACGTGTTTTTACTCGACTAGCCTGCGGGATGCATCCTCTCGCACGTGTTTTTACTCGACTAGCCTGCGGGATGCATCGTCTCGCACGTGTTTTTACTCGACTAGCCTGCGGGATGCATCCTCCCGCACGTGTTTTTGCTCGACTAGCCATGCGCATCCCAAAAAATCTGCGCATGCGCATCCCACAAAACCTGCGCATGCGCATCCCACAAAACCTCGCACGTGTTTGTGCTCGATTAGCCTGCGGGATGCATCCTTTCGCACGTGTTTTTACTCGACTAGCCTGCGGGATGCATCCTCTCGCACGTGTTTTTGCTCGACTAGCCTGCGGGATGCATCCTCTCGCACGTGTTTGTGCTGGACTAGCCTGCGGGATGCATCTTCTCGCACGTGTTTTTACTCGACTAGCCTGCGGGATGCATCCTCTCGCATGTGTTTTTGCTCGACTAGCCTGCGGGATGCATCCTCTCGCACGTGTTTTTGCTCGACTAGCCTGCGGGATGCATCCTCTCGCACGTGTTTTTGCTCGACTAGCCATGCGCATCCCAAAAAACCTGCGCATGCGCATCCCACAAAACCTCGCACGTGTTTCTGCTCGACTAGCCTGCGGGATGCATCCTTTCGCACGTGTTTTTACTCGACTAGCCTGCGGGATGCATCCTCTCGCACGTGTTTTTGCTCGACTAGCCATGCGCATCCCAAAAAATCTGCGCATGCGCATCCCACAAAACCTGCGCATGCGCATCCCACAAAACCTCGCACGTGTTTGTGCTCGACTAGCCTGCGGGATGCATCCTTTCGCACGTGTTTTTACTCGACTAGCCTGCGGGATGCATCCTCTCGCACGTGTTTTTGCTCGAGTAGCCTGCGGGATGCATCCTCTCGCACGTGTTTGTGCTCGACTAGCCTGCGGGATGCATCTTCTCGCACGTGTTTTTACTCGACTAGCCTGCGGGATGCATCCTCTCGCATGTGTTTTTGCTCGACTAGCCTGCGGGATGCATCCTCTCGCACGTGTTTTTGCTCGACTAGCCTGCGGGATGCATCCTCTCGCACGTGTTTTTGCTCGACTAGCCATGCGCATCCCAAAAAACCTGCGCATGCGCATCCCAAAAAATCTGCGCATGCGCAACCCACAAAACCTGCGCATGCGCATCCCACAATACCTCGCACGTGTTTCTGCTCGACTAGCCTGCGGGATGCATCCTTTCGCACGTGTTTTTACTCGACTAGCCTGCGGGATACATCCTCTCGCTCGTGTTTGTGCTCGACTAGCCTGCGGGATGCATCCTCTCGCACGTGTTTTTGCTCGACTAGCCTGCGGGATGCATCCTCTCGCACGTGTTTTTACTCGACTAGCCTGCGGGATGCATCCTCTCGCACGTGTTTTTGCTCGACTAGGCATGTGCATCCCAAAAAACCTGCGCATGCGCATCCCAAAAAACCTGCGCATGCGCATCCCACAAAACCTGCGTATGCGCATCCCACAAAACCTCGCACGTGTTTTTACTCGACTAGCCTGCGGGATGCATCCTCTCGCACGTGTTTTTACTCGACTAGCCTGCGGGATGCATCGTCTCGCACGTGTTTTTACTCGACTAGCCTGCGGGATGCATCCTCTCGCACGTGTTTTTGCTCGACTAGCCATGCGCATCCCAAAAAATCTGCGCATGCGCATCCCACAAAACCTGCGCATGCGCATCCCACAAAACCTCGCACGTGTTTGTGCTCGACTAGCCTGCAGGATGCATCCTTTCGCACGTGTTTTTACTCGACTAGCCTGCGGGATGCATCCTCTCGCACGTGTTTTTGCTCTACTAGCCTGCGGGATGCATCCTCTCGCACGTGTTTGTGCTCGACTAGCCTGCGGGATGCATCTTCTCGCACGTGTTTTTACTCGACTAGCCTGCGGGATGCATCCTCTCGCATGTGTTTTTGCTCGACTAGCCTGCGGGATGCATCCTCTCGCACGTGTTTTTGCTCGACTAGCCTGCGGGATGCATCCTCTCGCACGTGTTTTTGCTCGACTAGCCATGCGCATCCCAAAAAACCTGCGCATGCGCATCCCACAAAACCTGCGCATGCGCATCCCACAAAACCTCGCACGTGTTTTTACTCGACTAGCCTGCGGGATGCATCCTCTCGCACGTGTTTTTGCTCGACTAGCCTGCGGGATGCATCCTCTCGCACGTGTTTTTGCTCGACTAGCCATGCGCATCCCAAAAAACCTGCGCATGCGCATCCCACAAAACCTGCGCATGCGCATCCCAAAAAATCTGCGCATGCGCATCCCACAAAACCTCGCACGTGTTTGTGCTCGACTAGCCTGCGGGATGCATCCTTTCGCACGTGTTTTTACTCGACTAGCCTGCGGGATGCATCCCCTCGCACGTGTTTTTGCTCGACTAGCCTGCGGGATGCATCCTCTCGCACGTGTTTGTGCTCGACTAGCCTGCGGGATGCATCCTCTCGCACGTGTTTTTACTCGACTAGCCTGCGGGATGCATCCTCTCGCACGTGTTTTTGCTCGACTAGCCTGCGGGATGCATCCTCTCGCACGTGTTTTTGCTCGACTAGCCTGCGGGATGCATCCTCTCGCACGTGTTTTTACTCGACTAGCCTGCGGGATGCATCCTCTCGCACGTGTTTTTACTCGACTACCCTGCGGGATGCATCCTCTCGCACGTGTTTTTGCTCGACTAGCCATGCGCATCCCAAAAAACCTGCGCATGCGCAATCCCAAAAAACCTGCGCATGCGCATCCCAAAAAACCTGCGCATGCGCATCCCACAAAACCTGCGTATGCGCATCCCACAAAACCTCGCACGTGTTTTTACTCGACTAGCCTGCGGGATGCATCCTCTCGCACGTGTTTTTACTCGACTAGCCTGCGGGATGCATCCTCTCGCACGTGTTTTTACTCGACTAGCCTGCGGGATGCATCGTCTCGCACGTGTTTTTACTCGACTAGCCTGCGGAATGCATCCTCTCGCACGTGTTTTTAATCGACTACCCTGCGGGATGCATCCTCTCGCACGTGTTTTTGCTCGACTAGCCATGCGCATCCCAAAAAACCTGCGCATGCGCATCCCAAAAAACCTGCGCATGCGCATCCCAAAAAACCTGCGCATGCGCATCCCACAAAACCTGCGTATGCGCATCCCACAAAACCTCGCACGTGTTTTTACTCGACTAGCCTGCGGGATGCATCCTCTCGCACGTGTTTTTACTCGACTAGCCTGCGGGATGCATCGTCTCGCACGTGTTTTTACTCGACTAGCCTGCGGGATGCATCCTCCCGCACGTGTTTTTGCTCGACTAGCCATGCGCATCCCAAAAAATCTGCGCATGCGCATCCCACAAAACCTGCGCATGCGCATCCCACAAAACCTCGCACGTGTTTGTGCTCGATTAGCCTGCGGGATGCATCCTTTCGCACGTGTTTTTACTCGACTAGCCTGCGGGATGCATCCTCTCGCACGTGTTTTTGCTCGACTAGCCTGCGGGATGCATCCTCTCGCACGTGTTTGTGCTCGACTAGCCTGCGGGATGCATCTTCTCGCACGTGTTTTTACTCGACTAGCCTGCGGGATGCATCCTCTCGCATGTGTTTTTGCTCGACTAGCCTGCGGGATGCATCCTCTCGCACGTGTTTTTGCTCGACTAGCCTGCGGGATGCATCCTCTCGCACGTGTTTTTGCTCGACTAGCCATGCGCATCCCAAAAAACCTGCGTATGCGCATCCCACAAAACCTCGCACGTGTTTTTACTCGACTAGCCTGCGGGATGCATCCTCTCGCACGTGTTTTTACTCGACTAGCCTGCGGGATGCATCGTCTCGCACGTGTTTTTACTCGACTAGCCTGCGGGATGCATCCTCCCGCACGTGTTTTTGCTCGACTAGCCATGCGCATCCCAAAAAATCTGCGCATGCGCATCCCACAAAACCTGCGCATGCGCATCCCACAAAACCTCGCACGTGTTTGTGCTCGATTAGCCTGCGGGATGCATCCTTTCGCACGTGTTTTTACTCGACTAGCCTGCGGGATGCATCCTCTCGCACGTGTTTTTGCTCGACTAGCCTGCGGGATGCATCCTCTCGCACGTGTTTGTGCTGGACTAGCCTGCGGGATGCATCTTCTCGCACGTGTTTTTACTCGACTAGCCTGCGGGATGCATCCTCTCGCATGTGTTTTTGCTCGACTAGCCTGCGGGATGCATCCTCTCGCACGTGTTTTTGCTCGACTAGCCTGCGGGATGCATCCTCTCGCACGTGTTTTTGCTCGACTAGCCATGCGCATCCCAAAAAACCTGCGCATGCGCATCCCACAAAACCTCGCACGTGTTTCTGCTCGACTAGCCTGCGGGATGCATCCTTTCGCACGTGTTTTTACTCGACTAGCCTGCGGGATGCATCCTCTCGCACGTGTTTTTGCTCGACTAGCCATGCGCATCCCAAAAAATCTGCGCATGCGCATCCCACAAAACCTGCGCATGCGCATCCCACAAAACCTCGCACGTGTTTGTGCTCGACTAGCCTGCGGGATGCATCCTTTCGCACGTGTTTTTACTCGACTAGCCTGCGGGATGCATCCTCTCGCACGTGTTTTTGCTCGACTAGCCTGCGGGATGCATCCTCTCGCACGTGTTTGTGCTCGACTAGCCTGCGGGATGCATCTTCTCGCACGTGTTTTTACTCGACTAGCCTGCGGGATGCATCCTCTCGCATGTGTTTTTGCTCGACTAGCCTGCGGGATGCATCCTCTCGCACGTGTTTTTGCTCGACTAGCCTGCGGGATGCATCCTCTCGCACGTGTTTTTGCTCGACTAGCCATGCGCATCCCAAAAAACCTGCGCATGCGCATCCCAAAAAATCTGCGCATGCGCAACCCACAAAACCTGCGCATGCGCATCCCACAATACCTCGCACGTGTTTCTGCTCGACTAGCCTGCGGGATGCATCCTTTCGCACGTGTTTTTACTCGACTAGCCTGCGGGATACATCCTCTCGCTCGTGTTTGTGCTCGACTAGCCTGCGGGATGCATCCTCTCGCACGTGTTTTTGCTCGACTAGCCTGCGGGATGCATCCTCTCGCACGTGTTTTTACTCGACTAGCCTGCGGGATGCATCCTCTCGCACGTGTTTTTGCTCGACTAGGCATGTGCATCCCAAAAAACCTGCGCATGCGCATCCCAAAAAACCTGCGCATGCGCATCCCACAAAACCTGCGTATGCGCATCCCACAAAACCTCGCACGTGTTTTTACTCGACTAGCCTGCGGGATGCATCCTCTCGCACGTGTTTTTACTCGACTAGCCTGCGGGATGCATCGTCTCGCACGTGTTTTTACTCGACTAGCCTGCGGGATGCATCCTCTCGCACGTGTTTTTGCTCGACTAGCCATGCGCATCCCAAAAAATCTGCGCATGCGCATCCCACAAAACCTGCGCATGCGCATCCCACAAAACCTCGCACGTGTTTGTGCTCGACTAGCCTGCAGGATGCATCCTTTCGCACGTGTTTTTACTCGACTAGCCTGCGGGATGCATCCTCTCGCACGTGTTTTTGCTCTACTAGCCTGCGGGATGCATCCTCTCGCACGTGTTTGTGCTCGACTAGCCTGCGGGATGCATCTTCTCGCACGTGTTTTTACTCGACTAGCCTGCGGGATGCATCCTCTCGCATGTGTTTTTGCTCGACTAGCCTGCGGGATGCATCCTCTCGCACGTGTTTTTGCTCGACTAGCCTGCGGGATGCATCCTCTCGCACGTGTTTTTACTCGACTAGCCTGCGGGATGCATCCTCTCGCACGTGTTTCTACTCGACTAGCCTGCGGGATGCATCCTCTCGCACGTGTTTTTACTCGACTAGCCTGCGGGATGCATCCTCTCGCACGTGTTTTTGCTCGACTAGCCATGCGCATCCCAAAAAACCTGCGCATGCGCATCCCAAAAAATCTGCGCATGCGCATCCCACAAAACCTGCGCATGCGCATCCCACAAAACCTCGCACGTGTTTGTGCTCGACTAGCCTGCGGGATGCATCCTTTCGCACGTGTTTTTACTCGACTAGCCTGCGGGATGCATCCTCTCGCACGTGTTTTTGCTCGACTAGCCTGCGGGATGCATCCTCTCGCACGTGTTTTTGCTCGACTAGCCATGCGCATCCCAAAAAACCTGCGCATGCGCATCCCACAAAACCTGCGCATGCGCATCCCAAAAAATCTGCGCATGCGCATCCCACAAAACCTCGCACGTGTTTGTTCTCGACTAGCCTGCGGGATGCATCCTTTCGCACGTGTTTTTACTCGACTAGCCTGCGGGATGCATCCCCTCGCACGTGTTTTTGCTCGACTAGCCTGCGGGATGCATCCTCTCGCACGTGTTTGTGCTCGACTAGCCTGCGGGATGCATCCTCTCGCACGTGTTTTTACTCGACTAGCCTGCGGGATGCATCCTCTCGCACGTGTTTTTGCTCGACTAGCCTGCGGGATGCATCCTCTCGCACGTGTTTTTGCTCGACTAGCCTGCGGGATGCATCCTCTCGCACGTGTTTTTACTCGACTAGCCTGCGGGATGCATCCTCTCGCACGTGTTTTTACTCGACTACCCTGCGGGATGCATCCTCTCGCACGTGTTTTTGCTCGACTAGCCATGCGCATCCCAAAAAACCTGCGCATGCGCAATCCCAAAAAACCTGCGCATGCGCATCCCAAAAAACCTGCGCATGCGCATCCCACAAAACCTGCGTATGCGCATCCCACAAAACCTCGCACGTGTTTTTACTCGACTAGCCTGCGGGATGCATCCTCTCGCACGTGTTTTTACTCGACTAGCCTGCGGGATGCATCCTCTCGCACGTGTTTTTACTCGACTAGCCTGCGGGATGCATCGTCTCGCACGTGTTTTTACTCGACTAGCCTGCGGAATGCATCATCTCGCACGTGTTTTTAATCGACTACCCTGCGGGATGCATCCTCTCGCACGTGTTTTTGCTCGACTAGCCATGCGCATCCCAAAAAACCTGCGCATGCGCATCCCACAAAACCTGCGTATGCGCATCCCACAAAACCTCGCACGTGTTTTTACTCGACTAGCCTGCGGGATGCATCCTCTCGCACGTGTTTTTACTCGACTAGCCTGCGGGATGCATCGTCTCGCACGTGTTTTTACTCGACTAGCCTGCGGGATGCATCCTCCCGCACGTGTTTTTGCTCGACTAGCCATGCGCATCCCAAAAAATCTGCGCATGCGCATCCCACAAAACCTGCGCATGCGCATCCCACAAAACCTCGCACGTGTTTGTGCTCGATTAGCCTGCGGGATGCATCCTTTTGCACGTGTTTTTACTCGACTAGCCTGCGGGATGCATCCTCTCGCACGTGTTTTTGCTCGACTAGCCTGCGGGATGCATCCTCTCGCACGTGTTTGTGCTGGACTAGCCTGCGGGATGCATCTTCTCGCACGTGTTTTTACTCGACTAGCCTGCGGGATGCATCCTCTCGCATGTGTTTTTGCTCGACTAGCCTGCGGGATGCATCCTCTCGCACGTGTTTTTGCTCGACTAGCCTGCGGGATGCATCCTCTCGCACGTGTTTTTGCTCGACTAGCCATGCGCATCCCAAAGAACCTGCGCATGCGCATCCCAAAAAATCTGCGCATGCGCAACCCACAAAACCTGCGCATGCGCATCCCACAATACCTCGCACGTGTTTCTGCTCGACTAGCCTGCGGGATGCATCCTTTCGCACGTGTTTTTACTCGACTAGCCTGCGGGATACATCCTCTCGCTCGTGTTTGTGCTCGACTAGCCTGCGGGATGCATCCTCTCGCACGTGTTTTTGCTCGACTAGCCTGCGGGATGCATCCTCTCGCACGTGTTTTTACTCGACTAGCCTGCGGGATGCATCCTCTCGCACGTGTTTTTGCTCGACTAGGCATGTGCATCCCAAAAAACCTGCGCATGCGCATCCCAAAAAACCTGCGCATGCGCATCCCACAAAACCTGCGTATGCGCATCCCACAAAACCTCGCACGTGTTTTTACTCGACTAGCCTGCGGGATGCATCCACTCGCACGTGTTTTTACTCGACTAGCCTGCGGGATGCATCGTCTCGCACGTGTTTTTACTCGACTAGCCTGCGGGATGCATCCTCTCGCACGTGTTTTTGCTCGACTAGCCATGCGCATCCCAAAAAATCTGCGCATGCGCATCCCACAAAACCTGCGCATGCGCATCCCACAAAACCTCGCACGTGTTTGTGCTCGACTAGCCTGCAGGATGCATCCTTTCGCACGTGTTTTTACTCGACTAGCCTGCGGGATGCATCCTCTCGCACGTGTTTTTGCTCTACTAGCCTGCGGGATGCATCCTCTCGCACGTGTTTGTGCTCGACTAGCCTGCGGGATGCATCTTCTCGCACGTGTTTTTACTCGACTAGCCTGCGGGATGCATCCTCTCGCATGTGTTTTTGCTCGACTAGCCTGCGGGATGCATCCTCTCGCACGTGTTTTTGCTCGACTAGCCTGCGGGATGCATCCTCTCGCACGTGTTTCTGCTCGACTAGCCATGCGCATCCCAAAAAACCTGCGCATGCGCATCCCACAAAACCTCGCACGTGTTTTTACTCGACTAGCCTGCGGGATGCATCCTCTCGCACGTGTTTTTACTCGACTAGCCTGCGGGATGCATCCTCTCGCACGTGTTTCTACTCGACTAGCCTGCGGGATGCATCCTCTCGCACGTGTTTTTACTCGACTAGCCTGCGGGATGCATCCTCTCGCACGTGTTTTTGCTCGACTAGCCATGCGCATCCCAAAAAACCTGCGCATGCGCATCCCAAAAAATCTGCGCATGCGCATCCCACAAAACCTGCGCATGCGCATCCCACAAAACCTCGCACGTGTTTGTGCTCGACTAGCCTGCGGGATGCATCCTTTCGCACGTGTTTTTACTCGACTAGCCTGCGGGATGCATCCTCTCGCACGTGTTTTTGCTCGACTAGCCTGCGGGATGCATCCTCTCGCACGTGTTTTTGCTCGACTAGCCATGCGCATCCCAAAAAACCTGCGCATGCGCATCCCAAAAAACCTGCGCATGCGCAATCCCAAAAAACCTGCGCATGCGCATCCCAAAAAACCTGCGCATGCGCATCCCACAAAACCTGCGTATGCGCATCCCACAAAACCTCGCACGTGTTTTTACTCGACTAGCCTGCGGGATGCATCCTCTCGCACGTGTTTTTACTCGACTAGCCTGCGGGATGCATCCTCTCGCACGTGTTTTTACTCGACTAGCCTGCGGGATGCATCGTCTCGCACGTGTTTTTACTCGACTAGCCTGCGGAATGCATCCTCTCGCACGTGTTTTTAATCGACTACCCTGCGGGATGCATCCTCTCGCACGTGTTTTTGCTCGACTAGCCATGCGCATCCCAAAAAACCTGCGCATGCGCATCCCAAAAAACCTGCGCATGCGCATCCCAAAAAACCTGCGCATGCGCATCCCACAAAACCTGCGTATGCGCATCCCACAAAACCTCGCACGTGTTTTTACTCGACTAGCCTGCGGGATGCATCCTCCCGCACGTGTTTTTGCTCGACTAGCCATGCGCATCCCAAAAAATCTGCGCATGCGCATCCCACAAAACCTGCGCATGCGCATCCCACAAAACCTCGCACGTGTTTGTGCTCGATTAGCCTGCGGGATGCATCCTTTCGCACGTGTTTTTACTCGACTAGCCTGCGGGATGCATCCTCTCGCACGTGTTTTTGCTCGACTAGCCTGCGGGATGCATCCTCTCGCACGTGTTTGTGCTCGACTAGCCTGCGGGATGCATCTTCTCGCACGTGTTTTTACTCGACTAGCCTGCGGGATGCATCCTCTCGCATGTGTTTTTGCTCGACTAGCCTGCGGGATGCATCCTCTCGCACGTGTTTTTGCTCGACTAGCCTGCGGGATGCATCCTCTCGCACGTGTTTTTGCTCGACTAGCCATGCGCATCCCAAAAAACCTGCGCATGCGCATCCCACAAAACCTCGCACGTGTTTCTGCTCGACTAGCCTGCGGGATGCATCCTTTCGCACGTGTTTTTACTCGACTAGCCTGCGGGATGCATCCTCTCGCACGTGTTTTTGCTCGACTAGTCATGCGCATCCCAAAAAATCTGCGCATGCGCATCCCACAAAACCTGCGCATGCGCATCCCACAAAACCTCGCACGTGTTTGTGCTCGACTAGCCTGCGGGATGCATCCTTTCGCACGTGTTTTTACTCGACTAGCCTGCGGGATGCATCCTCTCGCACGTGTTTTTGCTCGACTAGCCTGCGGGATGCATCCTCTCGCACGTGTTTGTGCTCGACTAGCCTGCGGGATGCATCTTCTCGCACGTGTTTTTACTCGACTAGCCTGCGGGATGCATCCTCTCGCATGTGTTTTTGCTCGACTAGCCTGCGGGATGCATCCTCTCGCACGTGTTTTTGCTCGACTAGCCTGCGGGATGCTTCCTCTCGCACGTGTTTTTGCTCGACTAGCCATGCGCATCCCAAAAAACCTGCGCATGCGCATCCCAAAAAATCTGCGCATGCGCAACCCACAAAACCTGCGCATGCGCATCCCACAAAACCTCGCACGTGTTTCTGCTCGACTAGCCTGCGGGATGCATCCTTTCGCACGTGTTTTTACTCGACTAGCCTGCGGGATACATCCTCTCGCTCGTGTTTGTGCTCGACTAGCCTGCGGGATGCATCCTCTCGCACGTGTTTTTGCTCGACTAGCCTGCGGGATGCATCCTCTCGCACGTGTTTTTACTCGACTAGCCTGCGGGATGCATCCTCTCGCACGTGTTTTTGCTCGACTAGGCATGTGCATCCCAAAAAACCTGCGCATGCGCATCCCAAAAAACCTGCGCATGCGCATCCCACAAAACCTGCGTATGCGCATCCCACAAAACCTCGCACGTGTTTGTGCTCGACTAGCCTGCGGGATGCATCCTTTCGCACGTGTTTTTACTCGACTAGCCTGCGGGATGCATCCTCTCGCACGTGTTTTTACTCGACTAGCCTGCGGGATGCATCGTCTCGCACGTGTTTTTACTCGACTAGCCTGCGGGATGCATCCTCTCGCACGTGTTTTTGCTCGACTAGCCATGCGCATCCCAAAAAATCTGCGCATGCGCATCCCACAAAACCTGCGCATGCGCATCCCACAAAACCTCGCACGTGTTTGTGCTCGACTAGCCTGCGAGATGCATCCTTTCGCACGTGTTTTTACTCGACTAGCCTGCGGGATGCATCCTCTCGCACGTGTTTTTGCTCGACTAGCCTGCGGGATGCATCCTCTCGCACGTGTTTGTGCTCGACTAGCCTGCGGGATGCATCTTCTCGCACGTGTTTTTACTCGACTAGCCTGCGGGATGCATCCTCTCGCATGTGTTTTTGCTCGACTAGCCTGCGGGATGCATCCTCTCGCACGTGTTTTTGCTCGACTAGCCTGCGGGATGCATCCTCTCGCACGTGTTTTTGCTCGACTAGCCATGCGCATCCCAAAAAACCTGCGCATGCGCATCCCACAAAACCTGCGCATGCGCATCCCACAAAACCTCGCACGTGTTTTTACTCGACTAGCCTGCGGGATGCATCCTCTCGCACGTGTTTTTACTCGACTAGCCTGCGGGATGCATCCTCTCGCACGTGTTTCTACTCGACTAGCCTGCGGGATGCATCCCCTCGCACGTGTTTTTGCTCGACTAGCCTGCGGGATGCATCCTCTCGCACGTGTTTGTGCTCGACTAGCCTGCGGGATGCATCCTCTCGCACGTGTTTTTACTCGACTAGCCTGCGGGATGCATCCTCTCGCACGTGTTTTTACTCGACTAGCCTGCGGGATGCATCCTCTCGCACGTGTTTTTGCTCGACTAGCCTGCGGGATGCATCCTCTCGCACGTGTTTGTGCTCGACTAGCCTGCGGGATGCATCTTCTCGCACGTGTTTTTACTCGACTAGCCTGCGGGATGCATCCTCTCGCATGTGTTTTTGCTCGACTAGCCTGCGGGATGCATCCTCTCGCACGTGTTTTTGCTCGACTAGCCTGCGGGATGCATCCTCCCGCACGTGTTTTTGCTCGACTAGCCATGCGCATCCCAAAAAACCTGCGCATGCGCATGCGCAACCCACAAAACCTGCGCATGCGCATCCCACAAAACCTCGCACGTGTTTCTGCTCGACTAGCCTGCGGGATGCATCCTTTCGCACGTGTTTTTACTCGACTAGCCTGCGGGATGCATCCTCTCGCACGTGTTTTTGCTCGACTAGCCATGCGCATCCCAAAAAATCTGCGCATGCGCATCCCACAAAACCTGCGCATGCGCATCCCACAAAACCTCGCACGTGTTTGTGCTCGACTAGCCTGCGGGATGCATCCTTTCGCACGTGTTTTTACTCGACTAGCCTGCGGGATGCATCCTCTCGCACGTGTTTTTGCTCGACTAGCCTGCGGGATGCATCCTCTCGCACGTGTTTGTGCTCGACTAGCCTGCGGGATGCATCTTCTCGCACGTGTTTTTACTCGACTAGCCTGCGGGATGCATCCTCTCGCATGTGTTTTTGCTCGACTAGCCTGCGGGATGCATCCTCTCGCACGTGTTTTTGCTCGACTAGCCTGCGGGATGCATCCTCTCGCACGTGTTTTTGCTCGACTAGCCTGCGGGATGCATCCTCTCGCACGTGTTTTTGCTCGACTAGCCATGCGCATCCCAAAAAACCTGCGCATGCGCATCCCACAAAACCTCGCACGTGTTTCTGCTCGACTAGCCTGCGGGATGCATCCTTTCGCACGTGTTTTTACTCGACTAGCCTGCGGGATACATCCTCTCGCTCGTGTTTGTGCTCGACTAGCCTGCGGGATGCATCCTCTCGCACGTGTTTTTGCTCGACTAGCCTGCGGGATGCATCCTCTCGCACGTGTTTTTACTCGACTAGCCTGCGGGATGCATCCTCTCGCACGTGTTTTTGCTCGACTAGGCATGTGCATCCCAAAAAACCTGCGCATGCGCATCCCAAAAAACCTGCGCATGCGCATCCCACAAAACCTGCGTATGCGCATCCCACAAAACCTCGCACGTGTTTTTACTCGACTAGCCTGCGGGATGCATCCTCTCGCACGTGTTTTTACTCGACTAGCCTGCGGGATGCATCGTCTCGCACGTGTTTTTACTCGACTATCCTGCGGGATGCATCCTCTCGCACGTGTTTTTGCTCGACTAGCCATGCGCATCCCAAAAAATCTGCGCATGCGCATCCCACAAAACCTGCGCATGCGCATCCCACAAAACCTCGCACGTGTTTGTGCTCGACTAGCCTGCGGGATGCATCCTTTCGCACGTGTTTTTACTCGACTAGCCTGCGGGATGCATCCTCTCGCACGTGTTTTTGCTCGACTAGCCTGCGGGATGCATCCTCTCGCACGTGTTTGTGGTCGACTAGCCTGCGGGATGCATCTTCTCGCACGTGTTTTTACTCGACTAGCCTGCGGGATGCATCCTCTCGCATGTGTTTTTGCTCGACTAGCCTGCGGGATGCATCCTCTCGCACGTGTTTTTGCTCGACTAGCCTGCGGGATGCATCCTCTCGCACGTGTTTTTGCTCGACTAGCCATGCGAATCCCAAAAAACCTGCGCATGCGCATCCCACAAAACCTGCGCATGCGCATCCCACAAAACCTCGCACGTGTTTTTACTCGACTAGCCTGCGGGATGCATCCTCTCGCACGTGTTTTTACTCGACTAGCCTGCGGGATGCATCCTCTCGCACGTGTTTCTACTCGACTAGCCTGCGGGATGCATCCTCTCGCACGTGTTTTTACTCGACTAGCCTGCGGGATGCATCGTCTCGCACGTGTTTTTACTCGACTAGCCTGCGGGATGCATCCTCTCGCACGTGTTTTTGCTCGACTAGCCATGCGCATCCCAAAAAACCTGCGCATGCGCATCCCAAAAAATCTGCGCATGCGCATCCCACAAAACCTCGCACGTGTTTGTGCTCGACTAGCCTGCGGGATGCATCCTCTCGCACGTGTTTTTACTCGACTAGCCTGCGGGATGCATCCTCTCGCACGTGTTTTTACTCGACTACCCTGCGGGATGCATCCTCTCGCACGTGTTTTTGCTCGACTAGCCATGCGCATCCCAAAAAACCTGCGCATGCGCAATCCCAAAAAACCTGCGCATGCGCATCCCAAAAAACCTGCGCATGCGCATCCCAAAAAACCTGCGCATGCGCATCCCACAAAACCTGCGTATGCGCATCCCACAAAACCTCGCACGTGTTTTTACTCGACTAGCCTGCGGGATGCATCCTCTCGCACGTGTTTTTACTCGACTAGCCTGCGGGATGCATCCTCTCGCACGTGTTTTTGCTCGGCTAGCCTGCGAGATGCATCCTCTCGCACGTGTTTTTGCTCGACTAGCCATGCGCATCCCAAAAAACCTGCGCATGCGCATCCCAAAAAACCTGCGCATGCGCATCCCACAAAACCTCGCACGTGTTTTTACTCGACTAGCCTGCGGGATGCATCCTCTCGCACGTGTTTTTGCTCGACTAGCCATGCGCATCCCATAAAATCTGCGCATGCGCATCCCACAAAACCTGCGCATGCGCATCCCACAAAACCTCGCACGTGTTTGTGCTCGACTAGCCTGCGGGATGCATCCTTTCGCACGTGTTTTTACTCGACTAGCCTGCGGGATGCATCCTCTCGCACGTGTTTTTGCTCGACTAGCCTGCGGGATGCATCCTCTCGCACGTGTTTGTGCTCGACTAGCCTGCGGGATGCATCTTCTCGCACGTGTTTTTTCTCGGCTAGCCTGCGAGATGCATCCTCTCGCACGTGTTTTTGCTCGACTAGCCATGCGCATCCCAAAAAACCTGCGCATGCGCATCCCACAAAACCTCGCACGTGTTTTTACTCGACTAGCCTGCGGGATGCATCCTCTCGCACGTGTTTTTACTCGACTAGCCTGCGGGATGCATCCTCTCGCACGTGTTTTTACTCGACTAGCCTGCGGGATGCATCGTCTCGCACGTGTTTTTACTCGACTACCCTGCGGGATGCATCCTCTCGCACGTGTTTCTGCTCGACTAGCCTGCGGGATGCATCCTTTCGCACGTGTTTTTACTCGACTAGCCTGCGGGATACATCCTCTCGCTCGTGTTTGTGCTCGACTAGCCTGCGGGATGCATCCTCTCGCACGTGTTTTTGCTCGACTAGCCTGCGGGATGCATCCTCTCGCACGTGTTTTTACTCGACTAGCCTGCGGGATGCATCCTCTCGCACGTGTTTTTGCTCGACTAGGCATGTGCATCCCAAAAAACCTGCGCATGCGCATCCCACAAAACCTGCGTATGCGCATCCCACAAAACCTCGCACGTGTTTTTACTCGACTAGCCTGCGGGATGCATCCTCTCGCACGTGTTTTTACTCGACTAGCCTGCGGGATGCATCGTCTCGCACGTGTTTTTACTCGACTATCCTGCGGGATGCATCCTCTCGCACGTGTTTTTGCTCGACTAGCCATGCGCATCCCAAAAAATCTGCGCATGCGCATCCCACAAAACCTGCGCATGCGCATCCCACAAAACCTCGCACGTGTTTGTGCTCGACTAGCCTGCGGGATGCATCCTTTCGCACGTGTTTTTACTCGACTAGCCTGCGGGATGCATCCTCTCGCACGTGTTTTTGCTCGACTAGCCTGCGGGATGCATCCTCTCGCACGTGTTTGTGCTCGACTAGCCTGCGGGATGCATCTTCTCGCACGTGTTTTTACTCGACTAGCCTGCGGGATGCATCCTCTCGCATGTGTTTTTGCTCGACTAGCCTGCGGGATGCATCCTCTCGCACGTGTTTTTGCTCGACTAGCCTGCGGGATGCATCCTCTCGCACGTGTTTTTGCTCGACTAGCCATGCGAATCCCAAAAAACCTGCGCATGCGCATCCCACAAAACCTTGCACGTGTTTTTACTCGACTAGCCTGCGGGATGCATCCTCTCGCACGTGTTTTTACTCGACTAGCCTGCGGGATGCATCCTCTCGCACGTGTTTCTACTCGACTAGCCTGCGGGATGCATCCTCTCGCACGTGTTTTTACTCGACTAGCCTGCGGGATGCATCGTCTCGCACGTGTTTTTACTCGACTAGCCTGCGGGATGCATCCTCTCGCACGTGTTTTTGCTCGACTAGCCATGCGCATCCCAAAAAACCTGCGCATGCGCATCCCAAAAAATCTGCGCATGCGCATCCCACAAAACCTGCGCATGCGCATCCCACAAAACCTCGCACGTGTTTGTGCTCGACTAGCCTGCGGGATGCATCCTTTCGCACGTGTTTTTACTCGACTAGCCTGCGGGATGCATCCTCTCGCACGTGTTTTTGCTCGACTAGCCTGCGGGATGCATCCTCTCGCACGTGTTTTTGCTCGACTAGCCATGCGCATCCCAAAAAACCTGCGCATGCGCATCCCACAAAACCTGCGCATGCGCATCCCAAAAAATCTGCGCATGCGCATCCCAAAAAATCTGCGCATGCGCATCCCACAAAACCTCGCACGTGTTTGTGCTCGACTAGCCTGCGGGATGCATCCTTTCGCACGTGTTTTTACTCGACTAGCCTGCGGGATGCATCCTCTCGCACGTGTTTTTGCTCGACTAGCCTGCGGGATGCATCCTCTCGCACGTGTTTGTGCTCGACTAGCCTGCGGGATGCATCCTCTCGCACGTGTTTTTACTCGACTAGCCTGCGGGATGCAGCCTCTCGCACGTGTTTTTGCTCGACTAGCCTGCGGGATGCATCCTCTCGCACGTGTTTTTGCTCGACTAGCCTGCGGGATGCATCCTCTCGCACGTGTTTTTAATCGACTAGCCTGCGGGATGCATCCTCTCGCACGTGTTTTTACTCGACTAGCCTGCGGGATGCATCCTCTCGCACGTGTTTTTAATCGACTAGCCTGCGGGATGCATCCTCTCGCACGTGTTTTTACTCGACTAGCCTGCGGGATGCATCCTCTCGCACGTGTTTTTACTCGACTAGCCTGCGGGATGCATCGTCTCGCACGTGTTTTTACTCGACTAGCCTGCGGAATGCATCCTCTCGCACGTGTTTTTACTCGACTACCCTGCGGGATGCATCCTCTCGCACGTGTTTTTGCTCGACTAGCCATGCGCATCCCAAAAAACCTGCGCATGCGCATCCCAAAAAACCTGCGCATGCGCATCCCACAAAACCTGCGTATGCGCATCCCACAAAACCTCGCACGTGTTTTTACTCGACTAGCCTGCGGGATGCATCCTCTCGCACGTGTTTTTGCTCGACTAGCCATGCGCATCCCAAAAAATCTGCGCATGCGCATCCCACAAAACCTGCGCATGCGCATCCCACAAAACCTCGCACGTGTTTGTGCTCGACTAGCCTGCGGGATGCATCCTTTCGCACGTGTTTTTACTCGACTAGCCTGCGGGATGCATCCTCTCGCACGTGTTTTTGCTCGACTAGCCTGCGGGATGCATCCTCTCGCACGTGTTTGTGCTCGACTAGCCTGCGGGATGCATCTTCTCGCACGTGTTTTTATTCGACTAGCCTGCGGGATGCATCCTCTCGCATGTGTTTTTGCTCGACTAGCCTGCGGGATGCATCCTCTCGCACGTGTTTTTGCTCGACTAGCCTGCGGGATGCATCCTCTCGCACGTGTTTTTGCTCGACTAGCCATGCGCATCCCAAAAAACCTGCGCATGCGCATCCCAAAAAATCTGCGCATGCGCAACCCACAAAACCTGCGCATGCGCATCCCACAAAACCTCGCACGTGTTTCTGCTCGACTAGCCTGCGGGATGCATCCTTTCGCACGTGTTTTTACTCGACTAGCCTGCGGGATGCATCCTCTCGCTCGTGTTTGTGCTCGACTAGCCTGCGGGTGCATCCTCTCGCACGTGTTTTTGCTCGACTAGCCTGCGGGATGCATCCTCTCGCACGTGTTTTTACTCGACTAGCCTGCGGGATGCATCCTCTCGCACGTGTTTTTGCTCGACTAGGCATGCGCATCCCAAAAAACCTGCGCATGCGCATCCCAAAAAACCTGCGCATGCGCATCCCACAAAACCTGCGCATGCGCATCCCACAAAACCTCGCACGTGTTTTTACTCGACTAGCCTGCGGGATGCATCCTCTCGCACGTGTTTTTGCTCGACTAGCCATGCGCATCCCAAAAAATCTGCGCATGCGCATCCCACAAAACCTGCGCATGCGCATCCCACAAAACCTCGCACGTGTTTGTGCTCGACTAGCCTGCGGGATGCATCCTTTCGCACGTGTTTTTACTCGACTAGCCTGCGGGATGCATCCTCTCGCACGTGTTTTTGCTCGACTAGCCTGCGGGATGCATCCTCTCGCACGTGTTTGTGCTCGACTAGCCTGCGGGATGCATCTTCTCGCACGTGTTTTTACTCGACTAGCCTGCGGGATGCATCCTCTCGCATGTGTTTTTGCTCGACTAGCCTGCGGGATGCATCCTCTCGCACGTGTTTTTGCTCGACTAGCCTGCGGGATGCATCCTCTCGCACGTGTTTTTGCTCGACTAGCCATGCGCATCCCAAAAAACCTGCGCATGCGCATCCCAAAAAATCTGCGCATGCGCAACCCACAAAACCTGCGCATGCGCATCCCACAAAACCTCGCACGTGTTTCTGCTCGACTAGCCTGCGGGATGCATCCTTTCGCACGTGTTTTTAATCGACTAGCCTGCGGGATGCATCCTCCCGCTCGTGTTTGTGCTCGACTAGCCTGCGGGATGCATCCTCTCGCACGTGTTTTTGCTCGACTAGCCTGCGGGATGCATCCTCTCGCACGTGTTTTTACTCGACTAGCCTGCGGGATGCATCCTCTCGCACGTGTTTTTGCTCGACTAGGCATGCGCATCCCAAAAAACCTGCGCATGCGCATCCCAAAAAATCTGCGCATGCGCATCCCACAAAACCTGCGCATGCGCATCCCACAAAACCTCGCACGTGTTTGTGCTCGACTAGCCTGCGGGATGCATCCTCTCGCACGTGTTTTTGCTCGACTAGCCTGCGGGATGCATCGTCTCGCACGTGTTTTTACTCGACTAGCCTGCGGGATGCATCGTATCGCACGTGTTTTTGCTCGACTAGCCATGCGCATCCCAAAAAACCTGCGCATGCGCATCCCAAAAAATCTGCGCATGCGCATCCCACAAAACCTCGCACGTGTTTGTGCTCGACTAGCCTGCGGGATGCATCCTTTCGCACGTGTTTTTACTCGACTAGCCTGCGGGATGCATCCTCTCGCACGTGTTTCTACTCGACTAGCCTGCGGGATGCATCCTCTCGCACGTGTTTTTGCTCGACTAGCCATGCGCATCCCAAAAAACCTGCGCATGCGCATCCCAAAAAATCTGCGCATGCGCATCCCACAAAACCTGCGCATGCGCATCCCACAAAACCTCGCACGTGTTTGTGCTCGACTAGCCTGCGGGATGCATCCTTTCGCACGTGTTTTTACTCGACTAGCCTGCGGGATGCATCCTCTCGCACGTGTTTTTGCTCGACTAGCCTGCGGGATGCATCCTCTCGCACGTGTTTTTGCTCGACTAGCCATGCGCATCCCAAAAAACCTGCGCATGCGCATCCCAAAAAATCTGCGCATGCGCATCCCACAAAACCTCGCACGTGTTTGTGCTCGACTAGCCTGCGGGATGCATCCTTTCGCACGTGTTTTTACTCGACTAGCCTGCGGGATGCATCCTCTCGCACGTGTTTTTGCTCGACTAGCCTGCGGGATGCATCCTCTCGCACGTGTTTGTGTTCGACTAGCCTGCGGGATGCATCCTCTCGCACGTGTTTTTACTCGACTAGCCTGCGGGATGCATCCTCTCGCACGTGTTTTTGCTCGACTAGCCTGCGGGATGCATCGTCTCGCACGTGTTTTTACTCGACTAGCCTGCGGGATGCATCGTATCGCACGTGTTTTTGCTCGACTAGCCATGCGCATCCCAAAAAACCTGCGCTTGCGCATCCCAAAAAATCTGCGCATGCGCATCCCACAAAACCTGCGCATGCGCATCCCACAAAACCTCGCACGTGTTTGTGCTCGACTAGCCTGCGGGATGCATCCTTTCGCACGTGTTTTTACTCGACTAGCCTGCGGGATGCATCCTCTCGCACGTGTTTTTACTCGACTAGCCTGCGGGATGCATCCTCTCGCACGTGTTTTTGCTCGGCTAGCCTGCGAGATGCATCCTCTCGCACGTGTTTTTGCTCGACTAGCCATGCGCATCCCAAAAAACCTGCGCATGCGCATCCCAAAAAACCTGCGCATGCGCATCCCACAAAACCTCGCACGTGTTTTTACTCGACTAGCCTGCGGGATGCATCCTCTCGCACGTGTTTTTGCTCGACTAGCCATGCGCATCCCATAAAATCTGCGCATGCGCATCCCACAAAACCTGCGCATGCGCATCCCACAAAACCTCGCACGTGTTTGTGCTCGACTAGCCTGCGGGATGCATCCTTTCGCACGTGTTTTTACTCGACTAGCCTGCGGGATGCATCCTCTCGCACGTGTTTTTGCTCGACTAGCCTGCGGGATGCATCCTCTCGCACGTGTTTGTGCTCGACTAGCCTGCGGGATGCATCTTCTCGCACGTGTTTTTT